>NC_091142.1:14565472-14888880 GCF_041381155.1 Argopecten irradians | reverse complement strand
TTTCCTTTAAATCGCTACTAGTCATAGAGTTCTGCATGGATTGTAACCAAATTTGGCCACAAACATCCTTGGGGGAAGGGGAACAGAACTTGTATAAATTTTGGCTCTGACCCCCCGGGGGCAGGAGGGGCGGGGCCCAATAGGGGAAATAGAGGTAAATCCTATAAATCGCTACTTGTCCTAGAGTTCTGCATGGATTGTAACCAAATTTGGCCACAAACATCCTTGGGGGAAGGGGAACAGAACTTGTATAAATTTTGGCTCTGACCCCCCAGGGGGCAGGAGGGGCGGGGCCCAATAGGGGAAATAGAGGTAAATCCTTTAAATCGCTACTAGTCATAGAGTTCTGCATGGATTGTAACCAAATTTGGCCACAAACATCCTTGGGGGAAGGGGAACAGAACTTGTATAAATTTTGGCTCTGACCCCCCGGGGGCAGGAGGGGCGGGGCCCAATAGGGGAAATAGAGGAAAATCCTATAAATCGCTACTTGTCCTAGAGTTCTGCATGGATTGTAACCAAATTTGGCCACAAACATCCTTGGGGGAAGGGGAACAGAACTTGTATAAATTTTGGCTCTGACCCCCAAGGGGCAGGAGGGGCGGGCACAATAGGGGAAATAGAGGTAAATCCTATAAATCGCTACTTGTCATAGAGTTCTGCATGGATTGTAACCAAATTTGGCCACAAACATCCTTGGGGGAAGGGGAACAGAACTTGTATAAATTTTGCTCTGACCCCCTGGGGGCAGGAGGGGCGGGGCCCAATAGGGGAAATAGAGGTAAATCCTTTAAATCGCTACTAGTCATAGAGTTCTGCATGGACTGTAACCAAATTTGGCCACAAACATCCTTGGGGGAAGGGGAACAGAACTTGTATAAATTTTGGCTCTGACCCCCCCCCCCCCCCCCCCCGGGGGCAGGAGGGGCGGGGCCCAATAGGGGAAATAGAGGTAAATCCTTTAAATCGCTACTAGTCATAGAGTTCTGCATGGAATGTAACCAAATTTGGCCAGAAACATCCTTGGGGGAATAAGAATAGAGTTTGTATAAATTTTGGCTCTGACCCCCCCGGGGCAGGAGGGGCGGGGCCCAATAGGGGAAATGGAGGTAAATCCTATAAATCACTACTTGTCCTAGAGTTCTGCATGGATTGTAACCAAATTTGGCCACAAACATCCTTGGGGGAAGGGGAACAGAACTTGTATAAATTTTGGCTCTGACCCCCCGGGGGCAGGAGAGGCGGGGCCCAATAGGGGAAATAGAGGTAAATCCTATAAATCGCTACTTGTCCTAGAGTTCTGCTTGGATTGTGACCAAATTTGGCCACAAACATCCTTGGGGGGAAGGGGAAGAGAACTTGAGTAAATTTTGGCTCTGACACCCTGGGGCAGGAGGGGTGGGGCCCAATAGGGGATTTAGAGGTAAATATTCAAATTCCTTCAGAAAAGAAACAATGAACCTGTATTCAGAACATTACTTGGCATTACAAACCAGGTGAGCGATACAGGCCCTCTGGGCCTCTTTTTTTAATTTGTTTTGTAGAAAAGTGGGGGAAAATTAGGGTCGGGGATAACGGATTAGGGTCGGTCGCGATCAGGTAACTCTAACCAGACCTATATATTTGTTGGCCTTTCCATGAAAGTTCCACAAGTTTAAAGGAGTTACAGGTTCGTTAAATTCAGCAAGTTTGCAAATATTTCAAAATGTTTATAAACAAAAGAGCACATAGGCCTACATGTATAAATGGGCTTTGACTTTTCTTTTAATGATATAATAATTAAGACTGGAGTAGACCTAACAAATTTAGATGCATTTATATATTTATTTTCAATTTTCAATTTAAAAGTATTTTCTAGCAATTTACTTCAATGTGAAAAATATTCAAATTACTAAAAGTATGGCAATAACTATACTATATGTGATATGATTTTATATGGAATTTTATGAAACAAGCTGATGAAGATTGTTTTTTGCAAGCCTTGGCGAGCAAAAAATATAACTTTGAGTCGAGTTTTATAAGATGGCAAACTTACATAAATAAGGACAGATCAAACACCGCACAACCAAACCCGAATTAACAACACTTTATTTGCTTCAGTATGGAATTTAACTTTCAATTATTTTGCTTCTACTGAGGGTAACTCAATGTTGTAAGTAACACCGTCCCCTAAGAAAATAACATTCGAAGGTCAATTAGATTTGATTGAACATCGGGTTTCTAGCTTGAAATCTATTGTTACAGATATTGAAATAGAGAGTTCGAGAAACTGAACTTTTGTGTAGGTGCAGCGAGTTTGAATCCACATACAATTTCGTATATTTTGCGATTTAGGACCGATCGGTCAACAAGATTGCCACCAGGCAGCCATCTTGAATTTTGATTGTTAAAGTTTGTTTTCGCTATTTCTCAGAAAGTACTGAAGGTATCACTCTCAAATTTCATATGTACAGTATGTTCCCCAGGGCCCTAGTTGGGTACATTGCGTTTTGGGACCAATTGGTCAACAAGATGGCCGCCAGACTGCCATCTTGGATTTTGGTAGTTGAAGTTTGAAAAGTAGAAAAAAGATCGATCTTTCAATTGTCAGACATAGATCAATCTTTGGTGGGCGCCAAGATCCCTCTAGGATCTCTTGTTTTCTGAATCAAATCTTCATCGATACTCCAAGCCATCACAGACCCATACTGCAGGTCCGTCAAGACTTTTAATTGAAATAATAGCTTTCATAAACGGTCCAACTGTATAAACGAAAACGGTTCTTGGGTTACAATCACTGTCGTCATATCCACGCCTAGCTGCCATATTGTACCTCAAATGACTTCTAGACAGATAATGGTGTCGTCTATAAACCTAGTAGGTCGGGTATACGTACACTTATTCGCTCTAATCCACACCTGGACTATATCATAGCAAAATTAAAGGTTCCATGTGCGACAACAGGTTTCAATTTCAATTTCAATTTCTTTATTCCTTTAGCAAACGCTAATCAGATTATACAAATCATACAAATACATAACATAACAATTAAGAGAGTGAAAACCTTGAGAGCGTGACAAACAAACACATGATGAAATATAGATAGATAAATAACATAGAAATAATAATATAGATAATTATAAAGATAGGGCATTAATGGCATGGATGGCAATTTACGGCTGTACATTTTGTAACACAAGACATTCAGCTCGGCGTTTCAGGGCTCGCGCTGTCAGTCGCCATAGGCGCCAATGGCGAATTTGAAATGCATTTGGCGATTTAAAAACAGCATTGGCGAAAGAAGAATTTTTCATGAACCCAAAGTTTTCCTCCCACTACAGACGTTTCCATACCGTATTGGGGAAATACATTTTCCGCGCGAACAAACGGTTTGTTCGCGCGGAAAATGTATTTCCCCAAATTATTTAATTCTGTTACATTATCAGAAGATAACAGTTGGATTAACTTAAACACACTTGGGTTTCTTCTATAGAACAGTTTGATTAATTGTTGGCGTAAATCATTGTATAAAGGACAAATAAGTATAAAATGGAATTCATCTTCAATATCATTTTTATCGCAGACATGGCATTTTCGTTCAGTTCTTTGAATATTCCTAAAACGACCACTTTCGATATTGAGTAAGTGGGCGGATGTCCTAATTTTAGTGACTTCTCTCTGATAGACTCGGCTGCTCATTTTGATCAGATAAGTTTGGAGGGTAAACGAATTATTTAAATGTTGAAAAATATGTCCTTTCGGACTTGAAATTATAGATTCGTGGCATTTTTGTTGA
Source organism: Argopecten irradians (assembly GCF_041381155.1). Classification (NCBI taxonomy): domain Eukaryota; kingdom Metazoa; phylum Mollusca; class Bivalvia; order Pectinida; family Pectinidae; genus Argopecten; species Argopecten irradians. The sequence goes on along the minus strand of NC_091142.1, from coordinate 14,885,105 downwards.
AAAATGTCCAAGATTCTGTATTTTATTTTTAAATATGTTACGTTATCAACATTGGGAGACTCCCATATGAACCCTAGTCCACTTCTATACAATTCATTTTTAATACTCAGAACCCAACTATCGCCGTTCTGTAGCATATTTTCATAACTTGCCTGAAGTATACAGTTATCTGTGTTTTTGAGTTTGATCCAATATTTAAAAATTCTTAATTTTCGCACGATGTGTAAAGGGTAGCGCCCAAGTTCTTGGTAAACAAAATTGTTACAAGCACTCTTTCTAATTCCTAGCAACTTTTTACAGAAACTAATTTGTATTTTTTCGACATCAGGTGCTTGGTGGAAACCCCATATTTCCGAGGCATAGTTTATGACACTACCTATGAAAGTATCAAAAACGGATAGTTGAGTTTCAATGTTGAAAAAATCTCTACAAATTTTGTCGATTGCAAATAAAGCTTTACGTCCCTGATCTGCTACTTTTTTCTGAGTTTGTCTTTTGCCATTGTAATTCATAAGCATACCTAAATAGTTGAATTCATTTACAATTTCTAATTTTTCACCGTTATAAAACCACTGTTCATTTTCCCTAATTACCCCACCGTTTCTGAAAATCATAATTTTTGTTTTATCAGTGTTAACAGTTAGCGCCCATTTCATGGTATAGTTAAGCAACGAGTTTAACAGTTTTTGTAAGCCTTCAGGAGTTTCAGATAAAATAACGGTGTCATCTGCATACATAATCAGAAACATATTCAGTTCCTGTAATTCGATACTTGGGCAATTGTCACTTATAAATTGCATTTCAAAATCATTAACGTAGAGGGAGTATAATATAGGGGATAGTACTTCGCCTTGCAACAAACCGTTTTTACATTCGAAAAAGTCAGAATTCGACCCATTATAATTAACACAACTTCTAACTTTATGATATAGCGAGCGTATAATAGCCAACATCTTACCTTCGATACCCTCTTTTATTAGTTTATAGTACAGGTTTTGTCGATTAATAAAATCAAATGCCTTACGGTAATCTATGAAACAGCAGTATAATCTTTTCTTAGTTTTAAGACTTTTATTAATTAAGGCCTGTAAGGCAAAAATAGCGTCGACAGTGGATAGATTTTTGCGGAAGCCAAATTGTGCGTCAGTAAGGATATTGTATTTACTATCAAATGCTAATAACCTACGGTTCAAGATAGACGTGAATAGTTTTCCTAAACAACTGACTAGGGTGATTCCTCTATAATTATTAGTATCACCCTTCTTGAAAACAGGGATAATATTACCAATTGACCAGTTATGGGGGAAATGACCAGATTTGAAAACATTATTGAATAGTGTGAAGAGACATGGCACTAGAATGTCCTTACAATGGATCAAGTACTCGTTTTGGATGCCATCCATGCCACAAGCCTTATTGGAGTTCAGATTATTTATAGCAATACCAATTTCCTCATGAGAAATTTCTAAGTCAAGTTCTTCATAAACCGCATCTTTAAGATCATAATTTCTGAAAAATTCAGGAACATTTTCATTTACGTTAGTATCCACATTAGCTACACTAGAAAAGTGATGAAAAAATTCATTAAGAGATATTCTTACGGAATTGCTTATAAAAACTTCTGGGGTTATTTTTTCTCATGAAATTCAACATATTACCCTGCTGGTGTTTGTATTGATTCTTCAGTTTACGTTCCAAAATTTTATAGGCTCTTTTCTTATTTACCAGTAATAGTCTATTTTCATGAGATTTACAGGAATTGAAAGAGCTCAAAGCATGTTTGTATTCTTTGTATTTGGACTTGCACACGTCATTAAACCACGGCTTGTCCACCTTAGGTGTTTTCTGGTGATCACCAGAAGGGATTTTCATGCGAGAACAGAAAGGGATAATTATGCTATTTAACGTCTGAGAGAAATTGTCAATACATTTGTTAACATTTTCATCAGTATTATCTGAAATGTCACACAGATCATGTAAAAGTTCAATATTGTTCTGTATAGCTGAAATAATGTCCTGTTTATTATCGTGGATCCACTTATATCCAATGGTTGTACTTTCAGTCTGATCAGAAATCGTTTGATTTATATTTGGCACTAATTCGACGGTCGTATAGGCTTCTACCTGGATGCCAAAGGTCACGGGAGAATGATCAGAGAATTGCGTAAATTCTCCAGAAACAAAATGTTCTATCACTTCCATGCAATATTTATCTACTAAAACGTAATCGATTAGGCTAGATCCATTTTTGCTATAAAATGTATAATTTCCTTCTGCATCGTTGTCATGCCTACCATTGACAATACGAAGGCCGGTGGCTTTGCATAGGTTCAGTAAGTTTCTACCAAATTGATTAACATGTTTGTCCATATTTCGCCTATCAGTGGTTTCAATATCAGGCTGATAGTTTACAACATTGGATAATAATTGGATAGAATCCTCATTCAGTTGATCATTCTGTACAAAGTCATCATTCAACCCTGTCCTGCTATTAAAATCACCAATAGCCATAATGTTGTCTAAATCCTGATATCGACTTATGGTCTCCTCAAGGTGGGACAGGTACATGTAATTTGAGCCTTTAATTAACATCGAAAGAATCGAATACATTATGCAGGCCAGAATACATTGCATGATTTTGAAGTTGGGCCTCGTTCTGTCATATTCAAGAGAAGTCTTTGTACATGTATGTCGGCCTGTGGTGATGGTGACCGCCTTATATCCCTACGGCCCAATAGTCCGAAGGCCCGTCAGTCCGAAGGCCCATTAGTCCTAAGGCCCGTTAGTCCGAAGGCCCAATAGTCCGAAGGCCCGATAGTCCGAAAACAGATAATATAATTGGGATTTATATGCGAAAAATACTTGAAATGAAACAAACGTTTATTAGTTTTCGATGCAAAAGATTTGTTGTAAACTTGCTAAGGTATACTTACATGTATGTGACCATAGAATTGATACGGAAAATGATATGAAACAACGAAATGTAGCGTATTTTCAAAAAGAGCATAATCTTGAAATACATAAACGTATCTGATATTAAAGAGTATAATTTTTATATGTACAATGCAATCCTGTTTAATATTTCCCCCGAAAAATATCATTATGCGGACCATTTCCATCATTATGGGTAGAATAAACAATTCAAAGAATGGGGAAGCAAAAATAAGTCGTTAAATACATGTACCCTTGACCATATATATTGTGCAATATAACGACGTTTACAGGTATATTAAAAGTCATTTTTCAGTAAGATTTTATTATTTACATCATTTATTCATGGAGCAATGTTAATCCTAATGCAATACAGTGTACATAACGCTTACAATCGGACATTTTAAAGCTTGCATGTTTGTAAGATAATCCATAGAATGTATGCTTGTGAGATATCCTATAAAATGTAAGATGTTATTTTTATTATGTTTTTTTTATTTATTTATTTGTTATTTATTTTGATGTAATTTTGACCTGCCATTGCTCCATGAAGAAAATGACAACTTGCTGTCCATACAAATTGTCAGATCAGCAGTGCCGAAAAATGTTTTCGTCAAAATACGTTACTTATAACAACTCTATAACTTACAATATTTACTAATTTTCGGACTAACGGGCCTTCGGACTATTGGGCCTTCGGACTAACGGGCCTTCGGACTATTGGGCCGTAGGGATATAAGGGTGTCACCACGGATTGGTCGGGTTTTTATTTCTCCTAAAATGGCTTCAGTTTTACTATGAAATAAGTTCAATTGTGGATGTACAAAAATGAATATTGCCCTTATTGAAGTGGGATCTTCTAAACCACAGACCACTACTGTGCGGTACAACTATAATTAGACGTGTGATTTCTTCCGGATTTCTGATCGGTCCGTTTTCCGGATCATATTACGTCAATTAGTATCTCTTCATGATATCCGGGTTTTCTAATTGAAGGTAACAACACAAGGTAAGGCTGTGTTTAATTTGCTTTAACTTCATTGAACAGCTCAAACCTGCGACGTGAGTTCATAAAAAATGAAAATTAAGTTTTGCAGCTAAAAAATAATACTTTTACTGGTCAGAAAATACTGACAGAAGTATTATCGAGTCGCTTCAGTTATTGCAATACACATAAATGGTTCACTGTAACCTGTGTAAGGTAGGCTAATCGGTTTCCGTTGATATTCAATATAAGTGAACTCTCGAAAGACTGTCTCTCAACTTTATCTATTATGATATCTACCTATATGATGTTTATAAAGCTTTTTGTATTAGGCTCCAGCCGCTCCACTGTGTTACAAGTGATAACTCGGTGCGGACTACGGATTGACTGAACATTCTAATTGTTTTCACCATTATAATTAAGTTTTAAAATTTAAGTTTTATACTAGCTAGGCCTAATGCATTTTATGTAATATAGCGCAGTATCACTCTATCTGCTATGATAGGATACAGATTAAAATGAACAAGCATTTACAGTGTACTACAAGGTGCATACGAATCAATTTACAGATACACAAAGTGTGTGCACATATTTTAGCATGTGTATACTGTACAGTACGTATATATACAAATGTACATGTATATATGCAGTTTTGTAAAGTCAAAACATGTTCAATCATGAATGTATAATAGCTAACGGTAGAACCACAATTTAAATATTCAGACCAAAATATTGTATTTGCAAAATTTCCCCTGCATATTTCTCCCCAACTAAGAAATTGTGTAATAAAAATACTTCTTCACAATGATGAAATAAAGCTTCTCGTTTAAAAAGTCCTATTATATCAGCCATGCTAATTTAAAGATGCTAGGTTTAAAAAAAAAACTAAAAGTTTGAGGAGTGCTCGGAGAAAACTAGTGGTCTGAGATCTCAGAATGTTGAGAGTGCTGAGTAAGACTCTCTATCTTTAAACAAAATATAACTGTAAAACAAATTTGATTATATTGTTGAGTTACACCATCACTCCTATAACGACGCTCCACAGTCGAGAGAGTATGAACAATATTTATCATTTCGACAATAATTGATGATACATATAAAATAATTTTTTTTGCCTTAGTTGTCTGCGCAGTCAGTACCTCATTCCATATAGGGCATGTGTATTGTCATGGAATTTTTTCGTGATGCCATTATTTATATTAAATGCTTTCATATTGAAATAAATATAGACTTTTTCAACTTTTTCATCGATGGCAATAATGTAAAGAAAATAACTCTTGTTATAATAGACAAAAATACCATTCGTCGGCGGTGTAGCGTATTTAAACTAGCGATTTTTTGTATGCCTATATATCACTCCTTCGCTGTACTTGAACGTAACTATACGTGTACGTTGAGAAGAAGTGTGTAAACATCGGGGCTAACATTTGGTATTACTGCCGACAAGTAAACTGTTGTCTAGCCTGTAACATTTGACAAAACATGGGGAAACTATACAATGTACATCTCAAGATGGCAGTCAACGGGGTTTAGAACATATTTCTGTTACGAAATTACCATGCTTTTACATTTGTATGTTTACTGGTGTGTATAGCAGGTACAAAGGGCGTTTCCTTGACTCGATTCGATTTTACAAAATCATACACATCGAGTCTTTATTGACATTGTCATGCAAATTAATAACAGTTAGCCAAATTTGGAAGACCAATACAGTGTTCAATCTACGATTATTTTTTGTGGGTCATTTTCAATGGTTTTTGTGAAAACAATGGGTCCCACAGTGTGATAGATACCCATTCCCAGAAATTTCATGGGTCCTTTTAAAATTCTGTGAGTCCAGGACTCGGGATGCGCACGTAGATTTATCACTGCCAATACTGTTATCGCCGGTTAGTGTGTTTAAAAATCATTGTTGTGATGCACATAAATTTGGAACATACACAGTTGACTGGTCGTACGAATTCGATGTTAATTTTAGTCTATGTTAAATCTGATGAACATTATATTGTTTGATTTTTGCTTCAGTTCCTCCTGCAGATGACAGATTCCGAGAATCCCGAAACAATCTTGCACCATTTGCTGATTCATATTCATATGAGAAACATTCCGAAGTAAAAGAATACTGATTGACCTCATGGACTTTAGCCAGTCAACTTCAAATGAATAACCACATTGAATACTGGAAGCAAATTCAGAACTTCTTGCATGCGATAACTTTAACAAAGATATAGCCTTCTGATATCAAGAATATAATACTAAAAACAAATTTGGAACAGCATACATGTAGCCGAGTTGAACGCATATATGGTTTATGCCTATTTCATTGTTGCCACATACTGAATGCTTTTATCCCCCGGAGCTCTCAACATTTCGCGTATGCGGAAACACCCACAACAGGAAGGAAGTCGCGAAGTTTATGTAAAATGTCACAGCGAAGAAACATCTTGAAAGCCTAAGGGAATCGATGCCAACAAGTGATTCGGTGATTGAATGTTACATGTACATTATGTCAAGTAATGGGATAGGTACCGTGAAAAAATCTCATGAATGTGATATCTGTGGACAGCAGTTTTCTCGGAACTTCCAACTGTCTGCGCATGTCGTAAAACACACAGGAGAAAAACCGTTCAAGTGTGAAACCTGTGAAAAAGAGTTTACTTGTAAAAGCAGCCTGGCTAGACATGTGAAGCTACACACCGGGGAGAAACCGTTCAAGTGTGACGTCTGCGATAGTAAGTTTGCACGGAACGGTGACCTTTCGAACCACGCCAGAATACATACTGGGGAGAAATTGTTTCACTGTGATGTATGCGGTAAGGGTTATTCCATGAAAAAAAGCCTACTGGCACATGTTGCAATACATACTGGAGTAAGGCCTTTCAAATGTGATATTTGTGGAAAAGCGTTTGCTATTCTTCTTTACCTTACCAAGCATTCCAGAATACATGACGAGGACAAACCGTTTAAATGTGAAATCTGTGATAAGGAATTTTTGCTCAAATACGACCTTATTGCACATGTTAGAATGCATACAGGTGAAAAACCATTTAAATGTGACATCTGTGATAAGGCGTATGCTCGGAAGAGCCACCTAGTAAATCATGTTAGAATGCATACGGAAGGGAAGCGATTCAAGTGTGATATCTGTGATAAAGCCTTTTATACGAAATGCAAGCTGTCGGTACATGTCAGAATACACACGGGAGAAAAACCATTCAAGTGCGAAATCTGTGGGAAGGAATTCACTCAGAAAAAAAACATGGCGGAGCACAGCATGATACACACAGGAGATACGCCTTTCACTTGTGGTGTCTGTGGTAAGGAGTATACTGGGAAACATACACTGTCTAGACATATTATGATAAAACACGCAAGAGAAAAAGTGTGATATCAACAGATGTAGGGATTTGTTTAAAGTTTTATTGCTCGAGAGAAGTGTAACTTGTACTGGAACATGATGAACATTCATGAGAGATCGACGAGAGACTTCAATGATGACATGCGTTAGATTTCTCTATTATGCATTTGCATATTACAGGGTAATCTGTCCTTGAAAGAAGGTATTGATTTTTACGTCATGTGTTTGCGAGCACACAAAATAATGACGTCACAATGGATAACTACCAGCTAAGAAAGTAACTTGGTAATATGCAAAGACGGAGTATACACAGAGGAATCATGTCAATTGTAAAAAGGCGAATAGGAGGAACTCTTATATTTTGTGATAAACACGTATTCAAATTTTATTCATGAGTTATTTCTCAGGCTTGAAAAATAAAGTGGAATGATTTTTTCGAACGAATTATTTTGAAAATTGTCAAATGTAGTAAGCAAAATTAAAATCTACACATTTGAAAAAAAAAAACGCAATTTGAGCTCTACAACAAATAGAACATACATTGATATTGTATAATTATATATATATATATATTATATATATATAATTGGTCTAAATATAATTGTCTTAAGTAAATATCCATAATCTGTGTTAATCTGTTGATCTGTCCGTTGGTGGTACTGTAAACCAACTTATTGTCGCGTGCGATTTTATTAGCCCACCATCATCAGATGGTGGACTATTCAAATCGCCTTTCGTCCGTGGTCCGTCCGTCCTTCCGTCCGTCCGTCCGTCCTTCCGTCCGTCCTTTAACAATTCTTGTTACCGCTATTTCTCAAAAAGTACTGCAGGGATCTTTCTCAAATTTCATATATAGGTTCCCCTAGGGCCCTAGTTGTGCATATTGCATTTTTGGACCGATCGGTCAACAAGATGGCCGACAGGTGGCCATCTTGGATTTTGATAGTTAAAGTTTGTTACGGCTAATTCTCAGAAAGTACTGAAGGGATCTTTCTCAAATTTCATATGTAGGTCCCCCTAGGACCCTAGTTGTGCATATTGCATTTTGGGACTGATCGGTCAACAAGATGGCCGACCAGCCGCCATCTTGGATTTTGATAGTTAAAGTTTGTTACGGCTAATTCTCAGAAAGTACTGAAGGGATTGTTCTCAAATTTCATATGTAGGTTCCCCTAGGACCCTTGTAGTGCATATTGCATTTTGGGACTGATCGGTCAACAAGATGGCCGCCAGGTAGCCATCTTGGATTTTGATAGTTAAAGTTTGTTACCGCTATTTCTCAGAAAGCACTGAAGGGATCTTTCTCAAATTTCATATGTAGGTTCCCCTAGGACCCTAGTTGTGCATATTGCATTTTGGGACTGATCGGTCAACAAGATGGCCGACCAGCCGCCATCTTGGATTTTGATAGTTAAAGTTTGTTACGGCTAATTCTCAGAAAGTACTGAAGGGATTGTTCTCAAATTTCATATGTAGGTTCCCCTAGGACCCTAGTTGTGCATATTGCATTTTGGGACTGATCGGTCAACAAGATGGCCGACCAGCCGCCATCTTGGATTTTGATAGTTAAAGTTTGTTACGGCTATTTCTCAGAAAGCACTGAAGGGATCTTTCTCAAATTTCATATGTAGGTTCCCCTAGGACCCCAGTTGTGCATATTGCATTTTGGGACTGATCGGTCAACAAGATGGCTGCCAGGTAGCCATCTTGGATTTTGATAGTTAAAGTTTGTTACCGCTATTTCTCAGAAAGCACTGAAGGGATCTTTCTCAAATTTCATATGTAGGTTCCCCTAGGACCCCAGTTGTGCGTTATTGCATTTTGGGACTGATCGGTCAACAAGATGGCCGACCGGTGGCCATCTTGGATTTTGATAGATAAAGTTTGTTACCGCTATTTCTCAGAAAGTATTGAAGGGATTGTTCTCAAATTTCATATGTAGGTTCCTCTATGGCCCTAGTTCTGCATATTACATTTTGGGACTGATCGGTCAACAAGATGGCCGACCAGCAGCCATCTTGGATTTTGATAGTTAAAGTTTGTTACCACTATTTCTCAGAAAGTATTGAAGGGATTGTTCTCAAATTTCATATGTAGGTTCCCCTAGGACCCTAGTTCTGCCTATTGCATTTTGCGACCACCATCTTGGATTTTGATAGTTTAAAGTTTGAAAAGCAGAAAAAAGAAGTGTAAGTTTGAAAAGCAGAGAAAAGATCCCTCTTTCATTTGTCAGACATAGATCAATCTTTGGTGGGCGCCAAGATCCCTCTGGGATCTCTTGTTTCGTGTAACTTGCTGCCAGTGGAAACCCCAAAATACCCACGCGAAAATAATTCGATTAAAAATGCACACGAATCGTACCACTCTAAATCGCGAAATTAAATCTCCGTGAAAAAATTTGTATGCATGAAAACGTGAAAATGTTGGTTTACAGTATGCTCCGCGTCCTATTGACCGCTTATGCAATTTAATTAAGGATGCCTTCCCTTGTATACAAACGCTACGTATAGAAAATTTAAGCGTGATATATGTGAGTATTATCAGAGGTGTCAATTACCAAATGTCGAGGGGAGCGCGCCCGCCAATCCAACTGCATGCCGATACCAGAGTGTTAAAGATGCCCCACCGCCGACAGAGCGTAAATGATATTTATCATTTGAACAATAATTGGTGTTTAATCGTGTAGATGTATGTCTAATTCACACAAAAAATAATATGAAATAATGTATTTCACCTTTGGTGCATGCGCAATCAGTACTTCATTCCATATAGAATATAGCGACACGGATTTTTTAGCCCACCATCATCAGATGGTGGGCTATTCAAATCGCCTTTCGTCCGTGGTCCGTCGTCCGTCCGTCCGTCCGTCCGTCCGTCCGTCCGTCCGTCCGTCCGTCCGTCCGTCCGTTAACAATTCTTGTTACCGCTAATTCTCAGAAAGTGCTGAAGGGATCTTTCTCAAATTTCATATGTAGGTTCCCCTAGGACTCCAGTTGTGCATATTGCATTTTGGGACCGATCGGTCAACAAGATGGCCGACAGGCGGCCATCTTGGATTTTGATAGTTAAAGTTTGTTACCGCTATTTCTCAAAAAGTGCTGAAGGGATCTTTCTCAATTTTATGTACAGGTTTCCCTAGGACTCTAGTTGTGCATATTGCATTTTGGGACTGATCGGTCAACAAGATGGCCGACAGGCAGCCATCTTGGATTTTGATAGTTAAAGTTTGTTACCGCTTTTTCTCAAAAAGTACTGCAGGGATCTTTCTCAAATTTCATATATAGGTTCCCCTAGGGCCCTAGTTGTGCATATTGCATTTTGGGACCGATCGGTCAACAAGATGGCCGACAGGTGGCCATCTTGGATTTTGATAGTTAAAGTTTGTTACCGCTATTTCTCAGAAAGTACTGAAGGGATCTTTCTCAAATTTCATATGTAGGTTCCCCTAGGACCCTAGTTGTGCATATTGCATTTTGGGACCGATCGGTCAACAAGATGGCCGACAGGTGGCCATCTTGGATTTTGATAGTTAAAGTTTGTTACCGCTATTTCTCAAAAAGTGCTGAAGGGATCTTTCTCAAATTTCATATACAGGTTCCGCTAGGACCCTAGTTGTGCATATTACATTTTGGGACCGATCGGTGAACAAGATGGCCGACAGGTGGCCATCTTGGATTTTGACAGTTAAAGTTTGTTACCGCTATTACTCAAAAAGTACTGAAGGGATCTTTCTCAAATTTCATATATAGGTTTCCCAAGGGCCCTAGTTGTGCATATTGCATTTTGGAACCGATCGGTCAACAAGATGGCTTGGATTTTGATAGTTAAAGTTTGTTACCGCTATTTCTCAAAAAGTACTGAAGGTATCGTTTACAAATTTCATATGAAGGTTCCCCAAGGACCCTAGTTGTGCATATTGTTAATTGGTACCGATCGGTAAACAAGATGGCCGACCGACGGCAATATTGGATTTTGATTGTTAAAGTTTGTTACGGCTATTTCTCAGAAAGTACTGAAGGGATCTTTCTCAAATTTTATGTGTAGGTTCCCCTTGTACCCTAGTTGTGCATAGTACCTTTTTGGACTGATGCATAATGCCTTTCGGGACTGATCGGTAAACAAGATGGCCAACCGGCCGCCATCTTAAATTTCATTGTTGAAGTTTGTTACCACTATTTCTTAGAAAGTACTATAGCGATCTGTCTCAAATTTTATATGTCATGTGTTTGAAAAAGTTTGAAAAGCAGGGAAAAGACCCCTCTTTCCATTGTCAGACATAGATCATTCTTTGGTGGGCGCCAAGATCCCTCTGGGATCTCTTGTGATAGTTAAAGTTTGTTACCGCTATTTCTCAGAAAGTACTGAAGGGATCTTTCTCAAATTTCATATGTAGGTTCCCCTAGGACCCTAGTTGTGCATATTGCATTTTGGGACTGATCGGTCAACAAGATGGCCGACAGGCGGCCATCTTGGATTTTGATAGTTAAAGTTTGTTACCGCTATTTCTCAGAAAGTACTGAAGGGATTCTTTCTCAAATTTTATATGTAGGTTCCCCTAGGACCCTTGTTGTGCATATTGCATTTTGGGACCGATCGGTCAACAAGATGGCCGACAGGCGGCCATCTTGGATTTTGATAGTTAAAGTTTGTTACCGCTATTTCTCAGAAAGTACTGAAGGGATTCTTCTCAAATTTTATATGTAGGTTCCCCTAGGACCCTTGTTGTGCATATTGCATTTTGGGACCGATCGGTCAACAAGATGGCCGACAGGCGGCCATCTTGGATTTTGATAGTTAAAGTTTGTTACCGCTATTTCTCAGAAAGTACTGAAGGGATTCTTCTCAAATTTTATATGTAGGTCCCCCTAGGGTCCTAGTTGTGCAAATTGCATTTTGTAACTAATAGGTCAAGAAGATGATGGCACTGTCGCCATCTTGGATTTCATTGTTGAAGTTTGTTACCACTATTTCTTAGAAAGTACTATAGCGATCTGTCTCAAATTTTATTTGTAGTGTGTTTCAAAAAGTTTGAAAAGCAGGGAAAAGATCCCTCTTTCCATTGTCAGACATAGATCATTCTTTGGTGGGCGCCAAGATCCCTCTGGGATCTCTTGTTTCGGGATGCAATTAATTATTTTTCATATTTTTAACTTGAAGTAAAATTAGAAGCTCAAACTTTTCAATGGTGGTAATGGTGTAAAGTAAGTAACTTCTGTACCTGAAGAAAAATACTAAATCGTCTGCTCCTGTTTTTGAAAGTAAAATTTCCATTTGTCAGCGGTGGAGCATCTTTAACATTAGGTATTACTGCGGCCTCCTAAATGGTTGTGTAGCTTGTGAAATGTTTGCAAACTAAACAAAATATACATTTTAAAAGAAAAACAAAAAGCAAAAACAAAACATGTCCACAGGGTTCAATTCATCTGTCTCCAAATCACTATGCCATTATGTTTGCTAGTGTCTATAGTAGGTAGATTATGTAAATAAAAACATGAATGTCAAGTCTTTCTTTACCTTGCAATCTAAATGACGGTTGTAAATTATATCATGCGAATACATGAAAGGCATATAGGGATGAATCATCACAAATACAGATATACTTTTAGGAACACTGAACAATAAACGAAGACTAGTTTTTGGGAAACAATGTTTAACCACTATATTTGTGACAAGACATGCAAATTTGTGGAAATCGCTTAACACTAAAGTTTTGTTTCTTAAAACTATATTCCTATTTGTTCAGACATTATAACATTGAAAAGATGCATTGGTTGTAAATGAAACGCTTCCATTAACCAATAGTTACTTGTTATATTTTACAACTACCAGTTGCATGACATTGTTTAAAAAGACTGGATGCTTTTTTTGTAAAGTTTTTGTAAAGTCGACTCCGGTCAAGCAATTGCAAACGCTCCTTGTATCTGCCATAGATACTAGTAAACATAATGACATGGTTATTTGGTGACAGAAATATGTACTGTAACCTGTAGACTACACAACCCTTTACGAGCCAACAGTTATACATTTGTACCTAAGATTCATCCTCGATACTCCAGGGCTTCTGATCACTTACGACGTACAAGTAAGTGATCGGAAGCCCTGGAGTATCGAGGATGCCTAAGATTAGGCCCGATGCATATTCAACTACACCTATGAAGTGATACATAGCCATACAAAATATCGCTTGTTTATACAGTGGGCTAATATTTTAAGTGTGATGAACAAATGTGCCCCATTTATTACTCGGTTTAGAGGAAGATAAAGAATATGTCCGATGCCGATGTCATTTGTACAACGACAAAAGAACAACGTTTTCTTACAAATGTATTAGAGCTCACTCTCTCAATACTGATTTTATGAATATGTCTGATAGTGACTATTGTTTTATCTTACCAGACAATGATATATATATATGTATCAATATTGAAAATAAGAGATAATCATCTTAAATAAATGAAATACATTTTTTACTCAGCCTTTGTGTGTACAGTTGATCTTTTTCGTAATATTTGCATGTCTGTTAAATATTATGTATATTTATTATTAATTCAAACTAGTCTATTTACTAATGGAGCATATTCTACTACCAATAGAGCTATACATTGTATTCTAATGCTTATAGATAAGACACTGTTAATATTTGAATTATGTGATAAAAACTATATTTCTTTTCATATATTTCAAGTAAATTATTAATATTATCGTATATTTCTTAAACATAAATTCGTCTTTACTGACGTCTCGTATTAATCTATGCATTGATCAATGGCTCTTATTATTGGAATTTTAGTTTCTATATACATGTACATGGTTTATGATATATAATTGTTTTATGCACAGTACAGTAAAACACGTTTATAATGTGCACGCTTACAAAACTTTCATGGTTATAACGTTGCAATGTTCATCCCAGACAAATGTTCCGGCATCACTTCGCAAGCTGGCTTAAACACTAAATCTACACAAATATATTTAGCAATAAACAATTATAAATATAAAAATTTAAATGTCTATAACCTCTGAAACAATAAGAAAACATTTTAAAATCAGAATTTGCAAGTATAAAAGCGTATACTTTAGTTAAAATATCGATTGTTTAGCAGGGATGTACGTATTTATTGTTTCTATTAGTCGCCATACTACGTTTATGTGATAGGGTTTGAGACTTTAATAAATAGATATCTATACAGTGTATAGTTTGCATGTGTTCCATGTAATTGCCGGTGTGCTTTAGGAAACTGCAGTGTGATTGAAGTAATGAAGTGAAATAATGGAAACACTTGTCCATATTATAGTGATATAGTGATATCTCACTGAAGCATACTTCTGAAATAATTCCCACATCTGGTCACATTGTACTTACATGTACAACAGGCAAACAAGGTGCCTCACTCCCTCTATACTAAACAGTAGACAGGAGAGACAACTGTCATTTTAATTAATATACCTTTTCCTTTCTATATTCAAGTTATGGGCATTTATATCCGAAATTTAGATATATTTCGCTGAACTCTGATGTCTAACGATTTATTTAAATAAGGTTGACAAAAATATGTAGTAATAAGCTGTTTAAAATAACTTTTAGATGAGTCATTTATCAATCTTATACATTCCTGTCTGAGAAGGTCGTCTAATTTGAGTCTAAATAGCTCAGAATCAAGATCATAAATATATCCCAATCCACACTTATTTAATTCAAGTTTCAACTATTAAGTCCAGTTATGGTTATTTTCTTCCATTTCTTTTAGATATTCCTTCAAAATACAATTGTTGGTACTTTTTCAGTTTCATCCAGTATTTAAATATTCTTATTTCCTGACAGTAGATAAAGAAACTTTCCCGAGTTCAATATACACCATAGCATTACTAGTCTAGTGTTTTTCATCACTACATGTGTACCCTTTTCTGATATCCGAAAACAATTTGAAAAATACAAAGTTTGCATAAACTAATTACTTTTTAATGTAACAAATGTAAAATAACTTAGCAGAATACTAAAAAGAAGCTTACGCAAAAAGATCTTCATCAATTAGTTATACTGATCCGAACGTAGTCCTGTTGGTTACAACATGTAGTATATAGTATACCATTTTAATGTTTTATATGTAATAATGTATTTCCAACTGATGAGTCAGCAGACTCCAAGAAAACAAAACTTGAAATTGAACTTAGCCAATTAAGATCCTGAAAGATAATTTATTTTTAACGTTAAGACAGTTTAAAACGTTTCCTTAAGAATGCAAATTAAGATAAATAAATATATAATAATTATTATATTAACAAAGAAAAAATGATCCTATTAAAGGGACATTTCACTCAGGCTAGTTCTTTTACATAACCAAGAAGCAAAATATGGCATAAATGTATTGTTCTACATTTCTTATGAAACATATAACATAAAATATTGACAAATTCCACGTCATTGTTTAGTATTTTAATTAATATCGTTGAAATATCAAATCGTTGATCAACACGATTAACAGGTACAATATGGACGCTGTACCCATACCCGAGCCAAAGTCACGCACGTTAAACAAATAAGCTACATAACCCCTGAGAAGGTGATAAAATGATTTTTAGGCAGGACAATTCGCCTAATAAGGTAAACTCACTACTGTCAGAGCGATTTTAGCAGTTCTAGACAAAAGTTGCATTACTCTACGAGCAAGGGACAGGGTTCGGCATACAAGAAGTTCGACCACAATGTGTAATGGCGGACAGCGAGCGAGTTTGAACATCTACACACATGTCACAACCACGGGCTTTTCAGGCATATCACAGTAAAACCGACTGATCTAATTTCCATTAGAACTGGGTTTTTTTCGATATATGTACAAATTTTAATGTTTTCTTAGACTGAATTGTCCCTTTAAGAACATGACAATTTAAAAAAAAAATCAAATTATGTACTACATTAGTATGTAATGCATGCATTATGGTATAATTATCATAGATAGTACAAAGATTACTCGTTCGTGATTATTCTTCGTGCTTGGCGGTAACCTTGTCCAGATATGGTCAGAATGTTCTGCATGATTTCAACTGACTACAACAGTATCGTGTCGCGGGACATTTGCTGGTCGTATGCAAAGAGGTCAAATCGTGTCCAATCACAGACAGAAACACTTTCGGAATGGTTTATAAGGCGGGGTTAGGAAAACGTTGGTAGTAAAGTTCTCCCTAGTTCTTCACTAACAACCAAACCTGACCATGAAGGCCGCTCTTGTATTCGCCTGCCTCCTGGTAGTTGGTAAGTTGCCTTAAATAATTATCGTTACTTTTTATTTTACATTTTATCTATTATGATTGACTTTCGATATATTAAGTTCATTTAAATCCGGTTTCCGGTTTCGTATAAAAAAAATTGCCTGATCAAATTATAATGAATGTTACTGTATATATGACGACTTAAAAATATAAATAATGTTATGCGTTTTCTTATTCTTAACTTGCATGAATGTTCATGCGAATTTTTGAAATGTTATTCAATCCTTTGTTTATCTGTGATATATAACGAAATACCCAGGGACATGGAAACTATTAAAGATGCTCCATCGCTGACAAATGGCATTGTTTCGCTATTAAAAATAGGAGCAGACGAATTAGTATTTTTCTTCAGTTGCAAAAGTTACACACTTTACACCATTACCACCATTGAAAAGTTTGAGCTTCTTATCTTATTCCACGACAAACATATTAAAAATAATTAATTGCACAAATAGTTGTGTTAATTAGAGAGAGATATATATAAGATTAAACATCAGTTGTTGTTCAATTGATGAATATTGTTTATGCACTGTCAGCGGTGAAGCATCTTTAAATATATGTATTCATAATTAGTTAATTCATAGAATTTTACAATACTTTGGTGTGATTTGTTCTGCAATAATTACATCTACATATACCTTAGAAGACGAGTTTTCCCGAAAAGTTTCCGCATGCGTTAATACCTACCAGTTTACAATAATAACTATACTAAGTTGTGTGGTATTGTCATTTTACAATGGACTTACGTTACATTAACATGATGAGGTTAAAAAAGTATTTTTAATGGAGAAAATACCAGGTAATATAGGTTATACTACATTGCGTAATGTCGCCATTTCGCAATGGATTGACGTTATACAAACACGATTGGGTTAGAGAAACTCCCTATAATACAGGAAAACTCGGAAGCAGATATTCATAGCTATTAGGTTCTTGCGTGTTGTACATATATATCGTAATTTCATTGCATTTATCTGAATCTGTGGTTATGATTTAACATTGAACTGCATTCAATTGGCAGTTATGTAAGAACGAATGCCAACTTCACAGCGGCCAATTCATTGCAAAATACTAAAGTGAGAATTCACTCAGGCTAATTCTTTTACATAACCAAGAAGTGAAATATGGCATAAATGTATTGTTCTACATTTCTTATGGAACACACATGAATGATATAAATGTCATTGTTTAGTATTTTAATTGATACCATTATAATTACAAATCGTTAATCAATACGATAAAGCAGGTACATATATATATGTACGCTGTACCCATATCCGAGCCAAAGTCACGCACGTTAAACAAATGAACTACATAGCCCTTGTTTAGGTGATAAAATGATTTTTAGGCAAGACAGTTCACCTAATAAGGTAAACACGCTACTGTCAGAGCGATTTGAGTAGTTCTAGACAAAGGTAGCATTACTCTACGAGCAAGGGACAGGGTTCGGAATACAAGATGTTTGACCACAATTAGAATGGCGGAGCGACATTTCAAACACATTTCACGAGTATGGGCTTTTCTGGCATATCACAGTAAAACCGACTGATCTAAATAAATGTAATGTACTGTAAACGTGGAATTCAACGTCAGGGAGAAAATTTCTCAAATTACGCGAAAGTCGTTTGATAGCGAAACATTTCTCTGCGCGTAATACTTTGTACATGTGTAAACTTTGTTGTTAAAAGTATGGCAGTGTATCTATTGCGAAATTAATACCGTGAAATTTTTATGCACATGAATAGCGAAATTAATCACTCGCGAAAATAAACACGTTTACAGTATATCAATATTTCTTCGTTGTTTTGTTTTAGCCTACACAGTGAGTGCACAGCAAAATGCCTGTACGACTAACGCTGACTGTACCGATGACTGCCCCGTACATGGCGGTATGACCATGACCAATACGTGCCTCCACGGAACATGTCACTGCCACTCCACCCACAAGTGCTCGTCAGACTCGGATTGCTCCTGTAATACTGGATTCACAGCTACCTGTACACATGGACATTGTCACTGTAAGTATATCACATTTACTGTCATTTTTGTAATTAGCAGGATTTTAAGTGCTAAAGATAAAACTTATACATAACTACCGCAGAAAAATGAAGGAAAATTTTATCAGTGCAATCATTTGTTAACTTGACTTCTCGGTTTTAGAAATTATTTCTACATAACAAATAATTGTTTGTTAAGAAAACATAAATATTTGCTCAGAAAACATTAACTTTTGTTCAAAATACCTATTTTTCGGAAATTCATTCAATTTTAGTCATAAATCTGCAATATTAATTCAAATCTTTTGTTAACACATAGGAACATTATTTTTTCGAAAAATATAAGTTAAACAATATAAAAAAATGTTTAACAAAGTCCAATATTTGTTAAAATACGCACCGTCTATAATAAATAAGTATATATTGTAAAAATAAAAATATTTTGACATTTAAAGTATATTTTCAATATCCTATATAATATATATATAAAGTAGACACAAAAATCTGTTAGAAACTGTTGTTGATATTTCCATTAATATTACATAACATCAAATATACTTGTTTAATGATTAATTTTCAAACATTCTGATTTTAATTAATTATATTATATTTACAGGTAAACATCAGCACCCTTGAGCGGTTTCACAATGAATTATCTTGTAGTGGTGGAATAAATATACACGAATACTATTTAAGTGTTCTCTTATATGTTACCCAAGTATGGTACTAGATCACATCTGTCATAGCAAGACTGCTGGCACCAGGAGAAAATCCTAATCCCAGATTACTTGATGGAATATTTTTATTTATTTAAAATAAGAAAACTTCTTAATATAAGTAACAACTTTACCCGTCCACAGTAAGAGCTTTCATAAAAAAGATATCCTGCTATAGCGACTTTTTTTTCAAAAACTGTTTGCTGATCCCACCGCTGCCACCAATTGTAGCGAAAAAGTGCGAAAGTTATGTGTTCTCGTATTCCAAGCCAATCGTAACCCTCTGGTCTGTTGATACCCTATTGGGTAGCGTCAGGCACCCGCTACAATACCCGATTTTATACAAAGTAGAGTGGGTCGCAGAGTAAAACGCAATTCAACGTCTTCATAAAGTTTCATATGTATTCAGCAAAGATAGTATTTACAGGATAGAGTTACAGTTCACAGGATAGCAAATCCGCTCTCTTTAGCATAGAAACGTTAAAGGGACAATTCACTCAGGCTAATTCTTTTATATAACCAAGAAGCAAAATATGGCATAAATGTATTGTTCTACATTACTTATGAAACATATAACATAAAATATTGACAAATTCCACGTTATTGTTTAGTATTTTAATTGATACCGTTGTAATTACAAATCGTTTATCAATACAATTAAAAGGTACAATATGTACGCTGTACCCATACCAGAGACAAAGTCACGCACGTCAAACAAATGAACTATATTACCACTGAGAAGGTGAAAAAATGATTTTTAGGCAAGACAATTCACCTGATAAGGTAAACACACTACTGTCGTGATCAGAGCGATTTTAGCAGTTCTAGACAAAAGTAGCATTGCTCTACGAGCAAGGAACAGGCATATCACAGTAAACCGACTGATCTAATTTCCATTAGAACTGGGTTTTTCCCTATATATGTACAAATTTTAATGTTCTCTAAGACTGAATTGTCCCTTTAACGTGTACAAAAACAATAATCCAACCTGTCTTCGAGCTTCTTCATTCAAACCAGCTAAAACTTGAACTGTTTAAAATTGTTAATGTATATCAAAAGAATCACGGCACACTATGGTTGACTGTGCATGTACGGCTTTGAAGTTGGGCTTCATTCTCTACTTCATCTCCAAAGGAAAACTTTTTAGGGGATCATACTAAAATTAAATACCTGTGATTGGTCAATTTGTTTTCTCCATAAATGCCTTCGGTAATAATATGACATAACCAAGGGGTGCATATAAGAAAGTGAAAGTAACCACTGGAGTATTGAGGATGATATGTGTTTCTAACAAAAATGATAGAGGAAAAAATAACATTCTTGTTCACGT
The DNA here is from genome assembly GCF_041381155.1 of Argopecten irradians. NCBI lineage: Eukaryota > Metazoa > Mollusca > Bivalvia > Pectinida > Pectinidae > Argopecten > Argopecten irradians. The sequence continues at coordinate 14,864,521 of NC_091142.1, read as the reverse complement.
ATATTCCTGATATTAAGCGCTATTTATCAGAATATGTTTATGAGCATGTATTGGCGCTATATTTATTTGTAATAAAATGTTCTGTTTTGATAAAATACATGATATCCCGACCTAGCTAAAGTCTACAGGATAATAAAATCATTCCGGACTTCATAATCCTGTAACCGTCCCCGTTGTTACAATTCGTGAATTAGTTTCGTTTGGGGATTTCCGGTTATCTGAACAAAAAGGGGGTAAGTTGTTGTTTATTGAGTATAGGCAGAAAACTTATTTTGAATTCAGTTAGCAGACAGTTATCAATTTGAATAAGGCTGAAATGTGAGCCGTGAGCTCAGAAAAATAATGCATACTTTCTTCTTAACTCATTATTATGCATCAAGTCGAGTATTTTCGGTATATAGTACGGACTACGGCTTTATACCAAATTTTTACTAATTTAGTGCGGATGACGAATCGACAGTACACATACATGTACACGCACGCACACACACGTATATATAAACCTCGAATACGCATACAAGTATTGACAATAATTATTGAGTGCATGGTTGTGTTTGTTTTTGTTAGTCTTGTTTTTTTGTTTTTGCTGTAAGAGAACTTTTTAAGGAAAAAAAACACATTCTAAATATTCCCCAGACATGTCTCTATAAGTTGAAGGCTGCCAAGGTTGGGGCCTTGGGGTCAGCCTTCATATATAAATAATGTCCCCTCGCAGTGGGGCTCACACACGCCACGCACATATTTCATCCCAATCTAAACATCCTTAGGCTTAATTTTAATACATTAGTTTCATTTTATTCTTCGTCTCTAACTACTCTCAGTCCTCAAATAGGTATGCTTATGAAATCCACTTATGTACACATTCATTCATTCATTCATAATTTTCCGTATTTGATTAGTATTTGATTAATGTAGTAAGCCTTTCATTAATCGAAATGAATTTATATTGTAGATCTAGAGTAAGAGGGACCCTCCCATATGAGCAATAGAGCGTTTACACCCCCTCTCCCACACCCAAAGATAATAAATATTATGCCTATGAAAGAGGACGAACCTAATAATGAGTAGAGTTAATATATAACTTTCCAATAGTATGAAATTACCTTATGTGAAGAGATTGCTCAAACTCTCCCCATTTGTTTTTGAAAAAGTTTTAAAGATCTGTTTTTTTCTCTCGTTTATTTTATTGTCATAGTGTTGGCAAAAAAAAATCAAACATGCTACGAAATTTGGAATGGAATCTTTCATACGACAATAGTATATATGCTGTTTTAACAAAATAAGAAAAAGATTTAACTATTTGATTTCCCCGAATGATATCTTGATCGTTTAAATTATAGTAAGGCTGTTTGTTGTTGTTTTCGTTGTAACAAGCAATAAAATGTTCAAATAATCTTTACGCATAAGAAAATAGCGTAAACAAATATTTTGGTTCCCTGTTACAAAATGTACAATGTTTGTTATTGAATAGCTTCATTGTTACTTACACATCATTTGTGGTAGAAATTCTCTGATTAATTTTATATTGAAAAGTTTGTAGTTTTGTTTCCATTGAATAGTTAAATGCATTTACATACACATCACACCAATTAAAATCATCACTAATATCAAAATCAGATTTCCATTTGTCTTGACTAATTGGTTTTTGAACATGATGTTCAATAAATTTCCAGTAGATAAACTTCCAGTCAGTTTTACACAATAAAAGTGAAATAATATCTATTTTCCTGGATGGTATTACAGTTTCATTACGTTCAACAGAATCTCGATAAACTTGTTTTCCAATGTCTGTCTATTTTATTTACTATGGCATAGAACTGAATAAAATCTAAATAAGGAATAGTATCCATATCATGAAATTCTCTTACTGTACCATTTTGAAATAAATCACCAAATGTACTAAGACTGTGTTGCCCTTTCAATATGTTACAAAACTTCATCTTTTTAATCGGAACAAAATTGACGAAGCTTTTACCTATGTATTCTGCAAGGGTATCAGGATCACTTTGTTTTTCTGATAAAGCTGCTATCATATCATTCCAAAAAGGGTTTTTTATTTGTTTTCCTTCTTCTTTCATTTTACTACTGTCAAGCTCATATAACAAATCAATTTTAAATGGCAATAGTTTCTTTAGTAAGGTTTTCAGGTTTTTCCTAGTATCTTCAAATATTCTCCTGTTCCATTTCACTTTGAATTATTTAATAAAAGATAAAATATGAGTAATGTTTAAACCTCCACTTTCCTTACACGCAATAAGAGTTTAATTTTTTTTCAGACTTAAAATTCCATATGAAACCAAACAAAATTTTGTTTAACTTAGTAATAAAAGATTTAGACGGGTTTGGAAGCGTCGAAAACAGATGTACAAATTTGGGTAATGTTAGTGTTTTTATGATAGTGATACACCCAATTTAAAGTTAGATCTCGACAAGTCCAGTATCTTAGAAACGTCCAATTAAAGTTAGGTCTCGACAAGTCCAGTATCTTAGAAGTTTGTTTTTCTGACAGAGTTTGTCAATCTGATTGAAATACAGATCCTTATTATCACTACGTTTGATATGAGGATCTGACAATATCCCATTAGGGGTCACGTCAGGATGACCTTTGGAAATGGCCAATCAAATTGGGACTGCCAGAATCTTGACTGGGGACGAACTAGTTTGAAAAGGCTGTCCGAATTATTTTCGTGTACGTAGTCATCTCGCCCTAAGTGCACAACAATGCTCAATGTGTATGCTTACTTGGGCGAAATGGCGTTAATCATTGACGTAGAAATGTGTAGAACATGTATTTGATCTGGAGTACACGTGGTAAAAGGTCATCCGAACGTGACCCCATATGGGATATTGTCAGATCCTATAATTATAAGGATTTGTATTTCAATCAGATTGAGAGTTTGTTATCATAATTTATTTGTGCCATGTTTTCAAGATTTAATGCGATACTATACCCAACAACTTAAAATGTGCAGAAGACCAGTTTATATATTCAATTCAGGGCATATACTGCCATTGGAATATTTCTTAAGAGAACATAAAAGCACTGATCATAACTTAAAACAATTCTAAGAGGCCCCATGGGCTACATTCCATTATATCTGTTGAAATGCTTCTTAACCTGACATTGAATTTCGGATTGATAATTGTAAGTTGGAATGAGGTATGAGCAACTATTTACTGATGGAGGAGAAAGTAAGGCGAGTGTAAGATTTTTCATAGGCTACCATAAGGGATTTCAGAATAGACGGCTCAAGTGAACAAACCACAGTATAACAACGGATAAAAACAAGAGCACTGTTTGATTTGGTTATAATCACACATCGTAAGATTTTTAAGTTATAAGTGCCGCATTTTTCATACTCACGAATCAAGAAGAGCTTTTAATATTTAATTTATCGATATTATTTTTTATTACAGTACTTACAATTCGTAGGTTTTAATTTTAAAAGTACAATTAGGAGCTGAAAATTATGTTAGTCAGTACTGCCAAAAATCATTGTATCTACATGTCAAGTGCGGTGAAATGAGTACACACGGACGGACCATCAAGTCAAGTTATCGTCTATAATTTCATTTCACATTTTTCGCATAAGACATAAAACCAAGAAGTTAACAGCGCATAAATTTTGTTATAACCAATGTTTATGAAGCATCATACATGTTTGCCGTCATTTAAATGATTTTCACAGCTGAATTCATCAAACCTGATAGTTTTCATTATATAACTGAATACAAAAATATGTCAAAAGTTTCGCCCAAGTACGGCACATATAACTTTAACATTATACATTGATGACGTGATTGATAACGTGCAACTCAATATTAATTTTATAAAACAATATAAATTTATATATTATAGTAATGATTTAATAAAACATCAAACAGCATTACAGTTCAAGAAACTGGTTTGGACAATGAAATACTAGTAATTACAGTGTATCAATCACCGAAAATAATTAGCATTTCTTGTATATTCTTAAACTATCAAGCCAAATATATATATGTTTTTATAATCTTTCAGACTACGAGCTAAAGAACCATGTAGTATCAAATACAAATTAATATTCATACATGTATTATACAAAGATACTTTTCTCATAAGTAGGACCCTGTGATCATTAAATTGGTCATACAAAAAGAAATAATGAAATACATTTTTTACAGGAAATAGCGACAGGATGGTGATAAAACCATATTAAGTTTGAATAAGTCGGCATTTGACGAACTGCATCCATGACGAAGTCCTGCATGTATACAATGTAATATAAAATGTTTTGTTTCCAAATCAGTTGCTAATCGGTCTTTTGTTTCGTTTCAGTTCTTTCTATGGAGCAGTACCGAAAAGGAGAAAATCTGGCATCAGTTTCTTTTCTGTTAGAAAGCATTGCCTGCAGTCGAGGAATACTTATAAGCTATATACGATTTTTGAGTGAATCTTTCGCCTTCTTCGAAATCGCATGCAGTTCTTGCAAATGACACCGGTAGTAAATATGACTGATAGAGTAAATAGATATTTAAAAATTGATCAAAAGCTCAAAAAGTTATGCTGAATAATTATACTTTTATGCGTGAAAATCTAGAATGTTCCATGATGTCAGACGATGGAATTTGTGCCTTTAAAACAAAAGCAAAATGTGATAAGGATATTTCTGGAAATGATAAACTAATTGAAAATATGCGATTACATACCAGTGAAACTGGTGATGAGGTGTTTGCACGGAGTAAAGACTTGTCGACACATGCAAGGAAACATAGCGGAAAGAAACCATGCAAGTGTGAATTCTGTGGTAAGGCGTTCCCTAAGCGGGATGAATTATCAATACATGTTAGAATACATACAGGAGAGAAACCGTTCAAGTGTGGACTCTGTGGTAAGGAGTTTTCTCATAGACGTACCCTATCAGCCCACGTAAGAATACACACAGGTGAGAAACAGTTCAAGTGTGAAATTTGCGGTAAGGAATTTAATCAGAGCAGTCATCTGACTGAACACGCCAGGATACACACGGGAGAGAAACCATTCAAGTGTGACATCTGTGGTAAAGACTTTTCACACAGAAAGGTACTGTTGGCTCATGTTAGGATACATACAGGGGATAAACCGTTCAAGTGTGACATTTGTGACAAGGCATTTTCGTGGAGTGGTGACCTAAATAGACATGCTCGAATACACACGGGGGATAAACCATTCAAGTGTGACCTTTGCGGTAAGGAGTTTGCCCGAAGTGGTGACCTGTCCAGACACGCCAGAGGTCACGCCGGGGAGAAACCATGCACGTGTGACCTCTGTGGTAAGGGATTTACACGGATTGGAGATCTATCTAAACACTATGCTGAAATCCATAATAACTGTAGTAGATAACCCAATTAATAGTGACTTTAATTTGTAGTAAGTCATTATTATTTTCCATAGCACACGCAGTGGCCTAGTGATTAAGATGTCTCGACATGTTACCAGAAGCTTAAAAACCACCTACTTTTTGGTCACGAGTTCGAATCCTATGTGGGACAGTTGGCAGGTATTGACCGCTGGTCGGAGTTTTTTCTCCGAGTTATTCGAATATCCTCCATCTTTGAAAGTTCCCTGAAGGTATAGTCTAGATGTAGGAAACATAAAAATAAAATAGTCATATATGCATCATTCGTCCGTCGATATCCGCCTTGCGCCGTGCGCCACCAGTAAACGTTTCCTGTGCTAAGCTTCTTCAAAGTGGGATTGAGTTGAAACGTGCCGGATATGATCATGACATGGTCCTGACAAAATGTTGGTTTTTTTCGGGTCGATCCATTTGAAATCACATTTTGAACTTATCCTCAAGTTCCACCAGTGCGATCTTGCTGAGACTGAAAATGGAAATTATCCTGATATGGTCCCGAACAAATATTGTTATTTTTGCGGTTGTTCCCAAATCCAGTGTTTTCTACATTGTATGTGACTGCTGCCAAGGTTGTCAGATGACCGTTAATGCCCTTGGGCCTCTTCTTGTTGGAATCTTTGTTTTGTAATGTGTTTTGAGTTCTAGAGTTATTACTTTTATAATCAAACGTTGCAATAAATGGATTGAAATGTGTTATTGCTTTGTTGTCATATCGTGTTGTAATATCAACTTTGGAACCGGAAAACAGTTAGGATATGGCACAGTGGTGTGAGCTGCAGGTGTGATTGGCTAGGCGATTGATTGATGTTGCAGATCGCGAGTTTCGAGCCCAGATTGGGCACAAATCTTTAAACTGTCTTCCTTGGTCATTTGATAATGTGTGTCCGAGATATAGATAATTATTCTCTAGCAAATGCTTATCATGTTTATCAAACTCTAGTTAGTTACGTTTCAAATTAACTGGAGATTCATGGTTTGGGAAACTCTACCCAATAAACATGTAGACGAACAGGAAAAAACTCATAACGGTATCCCTGTCGCGTGCCTCGGTCAGGAATCGAAACTGGACCTGTTGTGAAGAACATTATTACAATACAATTGCCGGTGATGGACGGATATATATTCCGGAATAGTGCAGAATAACATACAAAGACGACGTTGAAATTCCGGATACACACATAATGGTCAATAAAATATATATTCGAGAAAAACATATAACATCCCTCACCAAACAAAACATGGTCCCTAATGTTGAAATAAAACCATCAAGTGAGTAGAAGAAAATTATAAATAGGAATGCATATCAAAAATAAGAAGTACACTACATGCCTAGTGACATGCCTAGGAATTATTCAACATTATTGGTGTGGTAATTGCATCAATTCAATTTCTTTATGTTCATAGATATTGCAACTTCGCTAGCCAAAGATATTAAGTCCAATTCTCTTCCTACTACCCTTGGCATATCTCACTTCAGAACAGGTGTTATTGCTTTCAAATTCTGATTGGATGCGGCTAGGTTCAGGCGACCAATGAAAACGTAGCTTTGATATGTCAACAAAACTGAAATGAAGTATAGTGACCTTCATTTGTATAATGAGGCATCAGGCATGTCATACCTGTCAACATCAAATCCTAGCGAAGTTATATTACTATAAATTTAATCAACTTCTGCATGAAACAAAAAAACTTGTGTTCGAACTTACTAATAAACAAATGACTCGCACACATGTTCATCTTTGATATTTTGAATCTGTCGCAAACAACAGACGTTTTTCATAGGGCGCTGCCATTTTTTCAACCATACAACAATGATACAAGCTTTTTGATTGGTTGCTTATTACGTAAATGGAAGGGGCGCAACTGCGGTGATCCAGCAGGTGGCGCAGTGCTGGACCACCCGTTCTGAAGTGAGATATGCCAAGGAGAAGAGAAAGAGAATCGGACTAATACCTTGGCTAGCGAAGTTGATATATTGAAGCTAGGGAAAAGGTTGAAAATCCAGATATATATTGGTAAAACGAGAAATAACATGTACTATAGACTATAATTACACACAAATCTCTTATTATTACATGAAATGGTCAAGCTACAAGTATTATGAGTTTCACGCAAACGTCACCATAATTGAAAAAAATACTGATATTTCAAGAGTGATTGCATTAACGATCACGCTGATTTGATGAATATAATGTATGAATATTATATGAATAATTAATGTTAAATATAACCATGTGACACTACATATACGGATGGCGTCCATTTGAAAGACAAAGTTTTCACATTTTCCGATTTCTTAACCTCATCGACATTGAGCGTAATAGATAGGTTGGTATTGGCGGTACGCCTGTTTTCCCATGTCGCTATATACCGCAGTGGTAGACAGATTAAGCCACCAAGTCCCAGAGTGATGCCGCCGAAATAGAAGGCGAGATTGTAATGGCCGCTGATATCGGAGAGGATGCCTGTAAATGATATTATTTATGTAATTACAAACTTGATAAATTTATAATTACGCATATTTAAATATCAACTGATTACTACTGATGTACATGTAGTTAATAAATACTGAAAATAAATTCGATGAAATTAAAAAAGAACGTGATTACAATATCAAGTGGTTTCTACATTAATGCAAGGAATTATCCTCATCTACGTCTTTGGTTAATTAGTGGTTACACAACGCAACAAATTGATGGTTTTATAATTGATATTTTCATGCTTTAAGAAAAACTAAAAAAGCTCGAACATCGACAAGAAAATAATTTCAGAAATGAAATTTTGACATGTTCAATAAAGCTATACATATTGATATCAATTATCACGTACTTTAGATCATTGTAAGCCAACTTGTTTTCGCCTGCGAATTTCGTAAAACATTACTACAGAAGTTCTGAACAGAACTCTAAACATTTGTATTTATTATGAACTTCCGTGATTATTTTTTATTGAAAATTTGTAGTTAAGAATTCCTTAAATTAAAAAAAATATATGTTGATCGCTGTGTTTAGAACCTTGGACGTAGATTCAGCTGTACATTCGATGTACACTGCGCTATATAACGCCAAAAAATGTCTGTTTAGGTTTTCATTGGCAAAACAAATAGATTCGGTAGGCCGAGAGGTATTTCATTCTAAAATAATGGCCGGAACCAGAGTGTGAGACCGAAATCCCGACTTTTATTTTTTTTTCGTAGAAAGTGGAAAAAAATTAGGGTCAGGGGTAAAAAATTAGGGTCGGTTGGGTAACCCTAAACAATAAGTAAATTTGATTAGGTTCTATTCCGTCTTTGTATATTACATAGTTATCTCCCTTGAGGGAAGGTATACTTGATTATGATGTTATTATTTTGTGATCGAAACTTACGTCATTTTCTCCGAAAAGCATTACATTGTGTATGTTACGCTTGCAAATACGTCACGTCACCATTGATACCTACTCGCAAGGACAGATAACTCATGAACATGCAAATACGGAATTAATACTACCTGCTATTGGTGAGCCCACAAATGTTGAAATCCCCATGCTAAGTCCGACCAATCCGAAGGCACTATTGAGTCTGTGTACTCCTAGTAGTTCCGCAATCAGTATACTTCTCAGGAGAAAGAAGATGGCTGTAAAATGGATCAATCATGCATGGTCAGTATGCAAGTGTCAATCTGTAAAATAAACATACTACTGTAGCATCAAGTTGCATGTTACATTCTCAATCAAGTAATATTCCGTATCTTAGCCATACTAGCAAATATGTATAACAGTCAAACCTGTCCTCCTCGTAGAAAAAAAGTTTTTGGTTATGTCTCTACAGAGGTATAGTGGTAACTTTGACCATCAATGACCTATTTTGTATTTGCATATTATAGAGTTATTGGTAGGCATTGATTATCACGTCAATTGTTTGCTAGTGTGACGTCATATTATTCAGAGAAAGCTACGAGAGTTTAGTTCACAAAATAATGACGTCACAATGGATACCTACCCGCAAGGGAGGTAACTCTGTAATATCCAAAGACGGAATATCACTGGCCAAATTAGAAAGGTTTTAGTTTACAAAGGTGGTAGCTACTGTAGTTTTTACAGTACATGTACATCATATCGATAACAGTAAAATTATTTCCTTATTTATTTCTCTTTTTATGTTTTTGTTGTTTTGTTGTTGTTTTTTTTGATAAAAAATGTTTTCGTATCTTACCCATTACGGCACCGAATAAAAGAGCATATGCTGCTAGGCTTGTAAGGTTCGTATAAAAAGGTGCAAAACAGGTAGTCAATCCACCAATCAGTAAGGCGGAATTGTTAATTATCAAACAATTGGCCCATGGCTTGTCTGCTATGTAGCCAATCACAACGCGTGTTACAGTATTGGACACGCCCATGAGTAATATGAGGAAAGCTCCTTCTTCAGTTGTCAAATGGACGTCAGCAGCTAAGACGGGTAGAAAATTTGATGGAACATAAAATCCTGAAAAAAGGTGAATGTATTTGTAAAAAAAAGATAAGTTTTGTTATTTGTCATCAAAGCTGGTTTATGGTAGATAAAAAAACTTACCTCATTATTATGTGAAAATTACAAAAACTTGGACTTAATAAAATACAATTATAAATTAAAGCCAAAGAACGATGCGATGCTTTTCTTTATAAAGAACCTCTTTCACGAACAATGGAAATTTGCCCACTAACCAATTTTATTAAAACTAAATGTTACATGTAGCAACATTAATGCAAACCCTTGAAATACGTTTAAAAAAATCAAAAGGTCCCAGGGGCCTGTGCTGTGGCCAAATTAATGTTGTCCAGTATAGGTGTATGACAGGGTTCCCTTTTTGATCCAAAAAGTTATTAAAATAATGTTTTATGTCATAAAACTGTATTATTTTCTGAAGAGTATAAATAATTACATATTATGATCACAAATATGTAGGCAAAATGGGACAAATAAAATTTTGGCTAAATTTTAAGGACAGAAAATATCGAAATTTTGGGTATTATTTTCGGCCATGTCAATTATTAACAATGGTGATTCACCCACTTCCAGTTTGAGTGCACCAAAAATATTTTCTAAAAAGTTGGCTCATTACCTGAAGTAAATATTGTGAAAATTTCAGAAAAATTGTGGACCGGTAAATTTGTCGTTTAAAGGTCTTAATGAGGCAAGGTCTATTTTTAGCAGTATTACACCGTGGTTGCACCACGGCCCTTTTCAATCATAAAATTGAGAAAACAAAGAAACTAATTTCTTAATCTTATTTAATACTCATTAGTTACATTAAATTTAAAGTAATATATGATTTTATAACCTATATATTGTAGAATAATCAAAATATTGAATCACAATAACAAAGTATTTCGGAATTTTTAGGGCATTATCATTCACTTTTCAAGCTAGATGATGATTGCAACTGCATTCTCAGAAATAATATTTTTATTTACAGCTGAAAGGCATATAAAGTAAAATAATAACAAAATCTAGAAAAAAATGGGTGGGAGTAGATTATTATGTAAGAGAATCAAGTTTTTACCAATTTTCACACATCCCGTATATTAGTGCATATATGTATAATGTTGTTGTTTTTCAAAATATTGCGCTTTCAAAGTGTTGGCAATGGCATCAAATCACACCATTACAAGTTTTTTGTTTAAAAAAACATAGACAAATTGATATATGATTTTTTTTCGTTCAAAAATGTATTAATTTTACTATATAAGTATTTCTTAGCAGTTTAATATTTAGATTGTTCAGAACAGTTTGTGATCAATCAACTGAAATTTGATTTCGAGTTTTTTTTTAATTTTCTTTAGAATTTTCATGAATTCCATAAAAGTTAACTAAGAATTTTTTTTTCAGTTAAAAAAATAACAGCATCTTTTATGGTTAATGAAACAGTCAAAAGTTTTTGAGGTCCACAGTTTTATTTTTCATAATTAGCTTTGTGTATCGTAAACACATCATACTATCAATCAAAATGGCATAAGGTTTATCATTTCAGGTAAAAAAATGATTTTATAAGAAATTTGGTTATCACAACATGAATTATACATGTCAGGGGGATCCAAATAAATAAATTTATACGTGACACAAAGCTAAGTAACATAAAGTATATGCAATACACTGCATCTAAATGATTTCCAGTTTGATCAGACACTCTCATTTCCTGTTTGACTGTTTCTCCATTATCTCTGTACGATTAATACCATATCCGCCAATTAAGATTTTTAGAGATGTTTTTGTCCATACGGATTACTTTACATTTACCTATAAAACTCATATAATTCTAAACTCAAAGTCAGTTTATATAGTATTGAATAAAACGGTTACATCGCCACACACTCTTTACCACGGGGATATACACCATGTTCATGTACTGTGATCGAAGCCTTTCTTTTGTGTCTATTACTCAGTAAAGCTGTTTAATTTTCTAATAATATAATAATACTAACATGGAATTCAAATATGATTATTGACAATAAAGATAAATCAAGTTTTGATGATCTACTTACAGGTAACGTCTATTTTCATTATTAAAACTGCTACATTCAGTTAGTTATTTTGCAAATTTAAAGAAGTATTTGCCATTAATGTATCTAAATCTGAAATGATACATCACTGAGTTTCCCGAAAAAAATAAACTTAAAATCTAAAATGATATAATATGTTAAAGTGATGAGATTTACATTTTTTTAGCATGAATCAACATAAATGTTTATCAGAAGTGTTAGCCCTGCAAATAATTGAACTACTGTAGGTTTGTAACATGACCCGTGTAACCTGGTAACTCTTCCCTCTCAAACCATACAGTTACAGAATCCCGTTTTAATCACTCTCTTCACTGTAAATATGCTCTATAATTACAAAATAAATCATTAGAACAGGACATATTAGTGAAGCTACTTCAAATGCAAAACAGCTTATTGTGGTCATAAAACACCCAAATGTTTTGTAATTTTGATTATGTAAAACTTAATTTTTCTACAAAGTATCACTAAATAAATCAATTTGAAGTCATATTAAGCGTTACAGATGAGTATTGGATTATACATTAATGTTTTGCACCGTTAGATTCGTGATAAATGATCCAAAATAAGCATATTCTTAACATTATGTAACGTTACTAAAAATAGACCATGCTATATTATAACCTTTAAACGACAAATTTACCGGTCCACAATTTTTCTGAAATTTTCATAATATTTACTTCAGGTAATGAGCCAACTTTTTAGAAAATATTTTTGGTGCACTCAAACTGAAAATGGGTGAATCACCATTGTTAATTATTGACATGGCCGAAATTTCGATATTTTCTGTCTTTAAAATGAAGCCAAAATTTTATTTGTCACATTTCGCCTTCATATTTGTGATCATAATATGTAACTTTTTATACTCTTCAGAAAATAATACAGTTTTATGACATAAAACATTATTTTTATACCATTTTGGATCAAAAAGGGAACCATGTCATACACCTCTACTGGGCAACATTAATTTGGCCATAGCACAGGCCCCTGGGACCTTTTGAATTTTTTAAACGTATTTCAAGGGTTTGCATTTATATTGCTACATATTACATTTAATTTCAATAAAATTGGTTCGTGGGCAAATTTCCATTGTTCGTGAAAGAGGTCCTTTACATAATAGGGAGTCCGATGGTATTTTACAAAGACACTTGTATATCAATAATACAAATCAAATCTTCAAAGTTGCTTATGAGAAATAAAGTCTTTAATGAAAAAAACCTAATGTACCTAATGGGAGTTTTGAGAATTTTCAGACTGAGTATATATTTTAACGCATACGTACCAAACATCACCAATAGACAAGATGCAGCGTAGAGTATCATAGTGGGACTTTTTAACAATGAAAAATCAAACATAGATTCCGTCGACATACAAAATAGTTTACATGACCCATATGTATTCTTTGAAGTCTCAACTGTGTCACACTTATCGTTAGATATCACTTTGGTTATACTTCGGTTAGAGCGCCCTTTAAGTGGTCGGAAGGTTGCAGAGAAAACTATTCCGTTAAGAGTAATTCCTGATAAAATCCACATAGTTCCTCGCCATAGGTAGGTATCCAGCAGAAAGCTGAACACAGGTGCGAATACAAATGCTCCTATTCCAGCACCACAGACAGCGATACCGGTGGCCAATACTCTTCTCTTCTCAAAATAAACACCAAGCATTACGATGCAGGGTAAGTACAGCAAGCCGAATCCTATACCTATTGAATATGCAAGGATATATATTTAACACAACTATGTAAACTCCATACAAGCATTTTCATCAGCAAACATCGCGAATGCACTTCGACCTTTTTATTATACATTAAAGATGCTCCACCTCCGACATAGAATACACGAAACTCATCATTTGAACTTTATTTTATGTTTAATCCTGTATAAAAATGTCTAATTAAAATAAAAAATATGAAATAATTTAATTTGCTTTTGGTGCATGCGTAATTAGTACTGCATCCCATATAGGGCATATTCTCATGGATTTTTTTCGGGATGCAATTAATTATTTGCAATATTTTCATCTTGAAATAAATTTTTCAATGGAAGTAATGGTGTAAAGTAAGTAACTTTTATAATTGACGAAAAATACCAATTAGTCTGCTCCTCTGCTCATGTATTCAATAGAGGAAAATACTGTTTTTTTCAGCAGTAGAGCATCTTTAATGGTACATTCTGTGTGATATGAAAGGTCCAAGGTATACCTCCTATGATACTGTAAAAGACAATCATAACATTGATGTTCGGTGAGAATGCGGACAAGAAGAACCCCAAACTGGCGATGACTGCTCCGCTTCCACCAACTACCCGGCTCCCATATCTGTTTACCAAGGCACTCACAAAGGGGCCTGTTGGAAAAAAAATTATAAAGATTATAATTTATATTTTATTTATTAGAGTTATTTAAAAAAATATGGACTAAGTGTTGCAGATGGTACAGAAAGCTAATTTTAAAGCGACTAAATATTTTGTTTCCATTTATAAATATCTGAAATATCATAAAGAAAATATACAATATTTCCATGTAGCTGATGCAGTGTGTCACAGAGGAGTATAGAACAGGGTAGATCGGAGTCCTTGTTGATAACGGGGAAAATTCCGTAATATAAAGCTGCCATTTCCTTGAAATGTTCTATTACAAAATGTCTATGTAGTTGGCATTAATGATGAATGATTGACGGCGATGTAAACACACCTATGTATGTAAGGAATATATGGTAGTTGATTTCTGCATTTCACCTATTCGCATTGTTTCTTACGCTACGCGGCTACACACCATTGGAATGTCTGTCATATAATCTTTTTGAACATTGTATTGTTCCCAAGATTATTTAAAACTGAAGGAATACAAAAGGTGTTACAAACAACCTCTCATACACTCACCTATAATGAGGAGAGTTCCTATCAATACAGAATGCAGGAGCTGTGTCTTCCCTTTGCTTTCTCCGAAAGTTTCCAGGAACACCGGGAAGAAAATTCCGAATGTATAGTCAACTCCCTCCACCAACAGATTGATCAGGAAGGATGCTATCGTCACCACCCATCCCCAACCTCCATCAGGGGCTTTCTCTTGTGATTGATGTATAGAAAACAACAATTAAGAGTCATTTTGGATTTATGTTTCCAGTAAACCAGTTTACTTTTTTGCGAGATACAAATTTTCGCGTAATTTTGCGAGAGAGGGCTCGAACTCAAATTTAAATGTTTCGCGAATAGCTATACATGTATGAATATATTGTTTTAAGTAATTGCTGTTGATCCAGGATTAATGTATTTGGGAATATGTTGGGAAAATTGAGGCGCGAAATCTTGAATACGTGAAAATAGATTTATTTACTGTAGTTGATAGGAATGAAATAGGTATCATTGACAAAGTCAATTCGTGGAAGTACATATATTAATGATTAACATAACAAATATAACGCTTTCGTGTTCTTGTTGGCTTGATATAGCTTTAAAAGTTTAAAGCCTTATTAACAGCCAGGATCATTTAAGAGCGTGTCAAGTTAGTTGATGGAGGAAATCCGGAGTACTTGATGAAAGATCACTGGCCAGTGGTCAGTACCTGACAACACAGAGGTGGAGACATTGTGGTAACATGTCAGGACATCTGAACCACTCATCCATCAGAGTGCATGTACATGTGTGTAGCTCTCTCTTATATTACGACGTCATTGCAGCTTATCATGGATTAACAATCAAGCAAAAATGTGAAGAAAAATCATTTTGTATGCTAAAATCATGAAGATGTTGCGGCAAACCATTTTGTTTTTATGTGGGATATATTTTCGCGTTATTCACGAGCTAATAGAATTCGCGGAATTAAATTACCTCGATTCACCTACATGTACAGCAGAGCATTTTATTTGTTAATTGTTAAATTAAATCACCGTGAAAATGTCGGTGGACATGAAAACGGGAAATTAAGTTTCCATGAAAATAAGTTTGTTTACAGTATATTGGCTGGTGAAAACAAACAATACTAAAGGCCTACAAGGAAGTTTAAAAAAAAGGTCACATATACTTTCGAGATTTGGAACTTTTGCTCGTTTTAAGTACCCTGACCTGTTGATGTTTTTTTCATGGTATATTGGTATTTTGTTCATAAAACGAGTGGCAATTATCCCAATTGACAACATATTTCATTTAACGTTGATTGTAATCTTTATGTAAATCTTTATGTAAAACATCATAATTCATAAATAATGAATGTTCGAAAATTTCCTCACACATGAACATTAAATTGCAACAATTATATAAAGATTATACTTTAAATGGCCATGCATGAGTTTCCATCAATATTCTATTGCTTACAATTTCTAAAATTGATTCGTTGTGTTTGCTTATGGTTTCGGTTGAATATCTAGAGTATAAATACATGTAGCTGTATAGATGATAAATTGACAATGTATATACTATTATACGGGATCTGATATAAGTACTCATTTCATTTCAGATTTTAGTCCATGTTTGCGAGCACTGAAGAACAATATTCAAACTTCTATACGATCGAGTTTCATAAAAGTTTGAATATAAAATATTAATTTCAAGATTCTATATAAAATATTAATTTCAAGATTCTTTTGATCATGGATTCAACACCCTATATTTAAAAACGATCATTGTCAGAATATGTTGCAAAATTCCATCGGAGACATTTTATGTTTTTGTTTGTCAATTCATTCTCGAAGCCTGACATCACATCATGGTATACACTGTATGAGATAAGAAAATGTTACGAGTAATGTTTCATTAGAGGTATACAAAAGCATATTACACGAGAAATATCACTGAATATTAGGTGGATCATGTGATAAAGATCTATACTTACCCATTATAGAAACGTAATTATAATGAACCTTCACGTCACGTCATACGCAGAAAAATGTACGAAGAAGAAAACCATTATAAAAAGTCCCGGCCTGGTCCATGTTCCGCTTGTAATGGTACTTACCTGTTCTGCTCCAGTTATTTAGAAAGTCATACCATTGCGTTGCTATACATGTATCTCCCTACACACCTATTGGTTATGAATCGACCTATATTAAATGTACAGATGAGAACTTGACACCATCTTTTTGTGTTTACACAGTATGAGGTAGTTATTCATGCTAATGTTACATATAGGTACCAATCATGGGAACTGCCAGTAAAAAATGAAGGTAAGCGCTTGGGGTATTTCATTTATTTATGGTATTTCATTTATTTATTTTTATTTTTTTTTATCTTATTTAATTTTGATTTTCGTTTTCTTATGTCAATCTCAGATTGTTTTGTTTAATCTTATTTATTTTTTTATTAATGTCAAATTAAAATGACCAAATATAGATAAACTGCATTTTTAAAGTGATAGTATTGTGCATGACATCTTTTTTGTTATTTAGCGGTGTTTCGGAGATGTGTTATCCAATAACGAATAAAATCAATCTGAAATATGATTTATATGAAATGCTATATCAACAACTTCATGAAGGTCTACTTGATTACCGGTGAACATGATTCTGGCGTCTCGAAAAAGAGAGAAAGAGAGAGAGAGAGAGAGAGAAAGAAAAAAGCGTGACTATTATATATACACAATCATATTTTGACCAAAAAATTATAGTACAATATATCATCCACCTTGACTCAATTAAACTGTATCATCTATGATTAGAATATTTTACAAGAGGAACTATTGCTAACATAACGTCTTATTTCTACAAATGTACAGTAAGGACAGTAAGTTATCCGTCGTTTCTTGTCTTTGCTAACAAAATTTTGGCGAATATGCCTTTCAACAAATTAATTTTTGTGTGAAGTCAAATCCTTCTTCCATTAAATTTTGTTTTAAGCTTTAAGTATGACTAATTTATGGGACAACTGAATTAATACAAAATGACACACGTTCACTAATCCAAAACATAGGTTGGACTGAGTGTTATGTAGAAATAAACCTTAACCGGGTAAGTGTTTCGGTGTTAATGTGATTTACGTATTCTACTCTAGTTTCTTTTTATACTAAATCAGTTTCTTACCTGTGAGAATATGACACCATCCAATTGATCATTTAACACAGAAGGAGTTTTCCAGCTTTATTATCATGTAAGGTGTTAGGTTACGGTGACACATTGTAAGATCAAACGAAGCTTATTCTGTATTTGCATATTACAGAGTTATCTGCTCTTGTGGATAGGTATAAATTGTGACGTCATGTGTTTGCGAGCGTAACGTCAGCGTTTTCAGTGAAAACAACGTAAATTTTGCAT
This sequence comes from Argopecten irradians, assembly GCF_041381155.1. Lineage (NCBI taxonomy): Eukaryota > Metazoa > Mollusca > Bivalvia > Pectinida > Pectinidae > Argopecten > Argopecten irradians. Next base: position 14,846,386 of record NC_091142.1, on the reverse strand, counting down.
AGAAAATAATGACGTCACAATGCAAATTTTCCTGCAAGGAAGGTATACATCTGTAAAATGCCTACTGAATATGTTACAGTAATGAGATAAACAAAATCAACAACAAATGTAACTCAAATTTTTTTGACAAATATTTATTTTAGATAAAAGTATCACGTAGAATATTATTATCAAAAAATTGTGCAGTGATAGAAATATCATACCAAAACTGTACTTGTGAAATTATATAGAAATGTTTCGCATTCAATTTTAAGAAATTTTGAAGCATGGATATGGAAATCTGTAACATAGATTTTGTCTATTTGGAAAATTTAAGAATCAATACTTCAAGTAGGAACATTTGTTATGTTTGGTTACCATGGTAGTGGTTTCTTTTTAAAGCATTTAAGAATGCCCTCCTGTAACTGCATCAGGTACTGTATATGTTTTGGTTTAAAACTATCTTTGAATATTATGACATTTGTATCAAACTTCAAATGCAATGAGTATGACATTCAATTTAAACTTGACATTCAAACTAAATGAGTACTAAAATATGTTTTGAATAAATTTAGGATTTCATTGAATGTGAGTGGTTCTTTTTTAATTTTAAACGCAATCCAACTCACAAAATGCACACATTATTTTCTATACAAATGTAGATAAGCAGAAATTCATAATATAAAAATAATTCGTATTCCCTCTTTTCATATTACAGAATTATATCCTTTTCGGTAGGTATCCATTGAGGTGTCATTATTTTGAGCAATTCACGTCTTTTTCTCCAAAACGTATAATGTAACACCCGCAAACACATAACGTTACATTTAAAACACTACCCAAAAGGGCACAAAATCTTCTGTAATATGCAAGTACACAATACAATGTTTGTCTATTTCAAGAGAGAGTTGGTACAACACATGAGGGACAACATATTGGATATAGATGTAACAGAATGAGCACTTTTATTGCAGTTTGTAGGCTTTATGATTAAGTGATTTTTAATAATTATGTTATAAAAATTCATCTATTTTATTTAAAACAGATAAACAAGGCGTATCGTATTACTTTTGCATTTGTGATCTTTTTAATGTATTTGTAGCTGAAAAATAGAATCTGCATCAAAGTCAGTATATTAATTGTTAAAAGAAATGTATTATTTCTTATTGCTTAATTAACACAATACAGTATAAACTCCATTTACGTTTTCATTACAATAATTATATTCAACTATGACTTATATTGATAACTCTTGTTACAACTGTGCTATCATCGCCTTATATCACAGGATAAAATGAAACGCTGTTGACTGCATATTTCAAGTTGTTGTATTTTCTCTTTTAATGACTGTTGAAATGTTTTAAAAACAATGTTGAACCCGGACAGTTTAACGGAAAGTGCATATAATATCATCCTGGTGTTTGTTTACCAAGAATCGCTGGTATGTCCCTCCTAATAATAAAATCCTCTTTTTAAATATATGCACTTCCCAGTTCATCAAAAGGTTGCAACATCTTATATATTTATCATATTGGCAATTATGATACATCATAAATGCTTCATGCATTTGTCACTCATGTTACGATACAACGATCCCGCTGTTAATAAATGTTATTACGTTAAATGCGTTGTCTGTGATTTTTCTTTAGATACTCCGGTTTTCCTCCACCATCAAACCTGGCATGTCCTTACATGACCCTGACTGTTGATTGGACGTTAAACTAAGCGTTGGATCACCAGAATCATATCACATTGATTCAAGAGAAAAGGATAAGGATTAAGCACAGCAATTGCAACATAAACTTTGCAGTTTATTTGCACCGATACAAGCACTAAAATAGCAAGACGACAAAAACCACATTTATCCAAAATGTGACCCTAACCAGAACTATATGTGTTTTTAAGTGTCAGAGTCTGTACTGGAGTCGTTTGACGTTACCACCACCAAAGATCGCCCATATGACACCATCACCGCCTAACCCGACAGCAACCGTGCAGCGTGCGTCTGTGTGAATTTGTCTGAGGAATTTGCCGCTTCCACTTATTACAATCACGTTCCGTCTGTCCCCGTCACCAATGATAAGATTTCCAGCAACGTCAAACACCAATCCACATGGAAAAAACGGCAGCCCTTCCGATTTATATGGTGACTGGAGATTATATGTGACGCCATTGAAGATAAATATTTCTTTCAATTCAGTATCCGTTACAACCACGCGTGGTTTCCCTTGGCCATCATCATGCTTCATATCCAAATCTGCAAAAGCGATATTGTGAGTGACTGGACATTCTGTTATCCTAGCAGGTGAGCACATCGACATTTCACCTTTCCTGGTCATTTGCCCGTTTGCGGTAAACTTGCAGATGGATTTGTTCATTCCTAAAATCACATGACCACTGGCTGTTGCACAGACACATGTGCACTGGGCTGTTTCCGCCTTGCTGGCACGGAATCTGTGAAGAAGTCGACCTGACACGAGCTCTGAGATATTGTTTTTCCAGTCACAGACCCAGAGTGTATTGGTTGATAGGGAGAGACTGATATCGCAGATACCAGTGGTGTGCTTTATCTTCTGAATCACTTTGCAGTTCTTGTCAATCAGTGTTATGTTATCACTATCATAATTGCTTGTCCACGCCTGATCGTCAAGTGTGGGGCATATAGACTTTACATTAAATGGAACCTTCAGATCTCCCACGATCTTGCCTTGACCTAAAAGGCTATATGTATCCTTGTTTAATGGTAGCCGCAGTTTTGGCGAAGCAGCTCTTCTAGGTATCGTGTCCTTCAACGCAGGTTTTCGATACTGCACCGGAGAACGTTTGGGGGTCGTGGATAGGCGTTGACTGTCTGAAGATGAAGCCCTTTCCTGGCCTGACGTTCTGACTATCCCCAATGCCTTCTTAAGATTGTCCGCTGGATTTTGATTAGGGCAAAATGTAGCTGTTCCAAGAGTAGGGTTTACGAGTTGTGTTTTAAGAGAGACGGCATCGCGTTCGGTATCAAAGATTTCTACGCTGGACCCATTCTGAAGAGCTGTTTTGCATTCCCGTACTTTAAGTTTTAACTCCGTGCTATACTTTTCTAATTCATGTTTGTAGTTTTCTAGTAACTTTGCGTTATCTTCTTCCATTTGCTTATAGAGTGACAAAGTCTCACCAGTAAGTACGTCTAACTTGTCTTTCAATTTTTCAGTCTGCATCATCAACTGTTTTGAAAATGTAGCAAACTCTCTTGTGTTTTCTAGAAGTCGTATGTTAGTAGACGATATACGATGCTTAACTTGTACCAGATCGACATTCTCAGATCGGTCGACAAAGTTTTGAATACTTCGTTTCTTTTCTGGAATTATTTCATCTAGGTCACACAGCGGATGGCTTTCGTGAATTGTTGATAGGCATTTTATGCAAGCAAGCTTCTGACATTGTTTGCAATACAGTTCCAGTTGTTTCCCTTTGTGGTAAACACAAGTCGTTTGACCTTTGATCCGTAACGCTGTTTGACCTCCAACAATAGGCGCCGCCATTTCTATTTCAACATTAAACCTGAATTAGTAGTCTTCCATAGAAGTGTTGTTTATACAAATGTACTTAGTCCGTATTGATCAATGCGAGTTTTGCGGCCAGAGAGCCATTCCTCGCCGTATCTTTTTCAACCAATGTTAATGTTGAATGTGAATTTTTTAATGTGTATATATGTACTTACAGTTCACCTTGCATGCAACACAAATCTCGAATAAAATAGTCACAACTTTCGTTTATAATACACGTTCATTGTCGATACTTTTCCCAGGATAGAGACAGACGTCGTCTGTGTCACGTTACCTAGACCAGGAAACTGTATATATTATCGATAACGTCCGGGGTATTTCACTGTCACGTAATGTTCGATGTGGTACATATTTAATAAGTCTATTTATAACTTAGATTGTTGTTGTAAATATGTCCTTTCAGGTTGAGTGACGTTACCGCAGGAATTTAAATACTTATATATATATATATATATATATATATACATTGATCGTAATGGATCTCACAGAATCTCACAGACATAATATGTACGTAGCATTACCGATACTCCAGGGGTTACAATCACTGACGTTATATCCGTAACAGAGAGAGCCACGTATATTTATGACATGAATAATACTAACTTTGGTGTGCATATCATTTGAACTTCGATATTATTATTATTTTAACTTTAAAAAGTTGGAACACCGTAACGGTCAAGCAATCAATCATGTGTTTTCGAATTCGTATGTGTATTTAACAAAACGAATAACATAATTTGTTGTTGTTGTTGTATTCAGATTTCGATGTTATGGATTCCAATGTGTATATATATATTTTTAATTTAATATGGATATAATGAACAATGTGTACAAGAGGCAAATATTAAGCATAGATCAATTTACAAAATACAGATTTGTGTTGAAATTGTAAAAAAGGAAAATGTCGAATTTATGCAATTCATGTGTTGTAAAAACTGATGTGTGTAAATATTAGTATAGCTAAATCCTGGATCATAAGAGTAGTAGCGTAGTATATGGATCAATAACCGAAAGATACATAATGTAACCCGTTTCATTAACTAAGGATTAGTTATCGACGCGACACAAATCTAAATACATTATATATAAATTCACGTTGAAGCAACAATCCCAAATAAAGAAATAAAGATCCGGATATTCATAACAGTGTCCGATCCAAGAACAAAGAGATGCAAAAACAAGATAGCCTCAGTTAACTGAAGTCAGCTCACAAAACCAATTGTGTCTATGAAGAATCGCCCGGTAATAAAATATTACCATGAGGTTTCCATGCGTGTGACACTTTAGAAAAATGATGAAATACGTTATTTTTTGAAGAGGATAGTAATGTGTTACTGAAGTTCAAAATAACATTCTGGATTAGCCACTGAGGTTCACATGGCGTTAGATCCACACAGCAAGTCTAACATCAAATTACATTGTACGTACATGCAACTTCCTTTGTTAGTCAAAACTTTCTAAGTGACAACTTAAAATGAGACATTTAAAGTTCAACGGATTGAAGTTTTGCAATTACTAGGCTATTAAAAGTATGTTTATTTTTCCTAGCTAGTAAGATTTAAATAAAATGGGATAGTCTATGTTTTGTAAGTACACATATCAATATACAAATGTATGAATAAATACTGTTTTAAGTAAATTCGCCATCTTCATGATCAATATTCCACGTATCCTGACCCATAACTTCAATCATAACAAGAAATGTAAAAGTCATCACGTGTACAACTCTGTTTTATTGGTAACATAAAAACAATAATTATTATGACAATATTACTAATAATCACACAAATAACAATTACATGGGACAGAGATAAAAGGGAACATACAATTTAAGATGAGTTACTGTATTCCACCAAATAAGCGCACATGTTCGAATAAGCGCCCCTCCTCCTTTTGAGGGCGCTTATTGGGTCGAATACGGTTTATAAGATTTTACATTCATAGTGTGACGTCATGATATGCTTATTTTAAGGAGAATTATACACTGAAGTTTATATCCCTGCACAGACAATTTCTATGTTATAAATCATCATATAAATTGTTCAATGAACAATCTTTTATGAATGTAAAAAAGACTACGTGATGTTGAAATAAAACCATTTTAACAATGCTTTTGAGCTTTATGTTAGTATGTAAATACATTATGTACATTATACATTTAAAAGTATTCATGCCTGTTTTTGTCTCGTCTTTCCTTCTTCATTTATCTCTCCCTCTCCAAATTGTGCATACGTACAAAGTAAACATATTGTCATCTTGTTGTGTATGTATTTATCAAATTGTATTGGGAGAGGGCTTTAAACAAATTGGACAACTTGTGTCCGATCCCATTGTATATATTTGATACAAATGAAATATTTTTAAATCGAAAAATAAATATCCATCGTAAATTTCTATCAAATTTCAACAGTATACGTGTATTTAAATTGGAAATTCATTTCACAACAGTTTACAAATTACAAAAACATTACCAATATAAACGCTCTACCTGATTATATTAAATGAAAAACACATTTCTGGTTATAGCGCATAAATAAAGTCTGAGTAATCGACTCTGAAATAGTACTTAAATATAAGTAAAATAATCTGTATACTGTAAACTTATTTTCGCGGCATCTCAATTTCGCGTTTTCATACCTACCGTCTGTTTAGCGGAGATTTAATTTCGCGGGTTACAGTTTAAAAGCTCTATTAGATTCGTAGTTGAAATATTTTCGCGACGATTTATTTTCCGCGAACTCTATTCGCACGCGTAAATAAATATAAATTGTTTTGCAGTAATAACGTTGTACACATTCTGTGAAAACTATACTTTCCTAATACATGGTATTAGCAACAAGGATGACAATATTACGGAACAATTTTGATAATGTTAATAAAAGGAAACGAAAATTTAAATAGTACGACTATATAATACTTAAATGGACATACTATTTCCGGACATCCTCGATACTCAATGGACTACTATCACTGTCGCTATATCCACCCTTGACTATACTATAAAACAAATTGATATACCTCTACTTTATTTACACTATATAAAAGATACTTTGTTAATTTTACTAGCTCCCCTGCTTTTTCCAAAAACCTCTCTCAGCTGTGTGTTAGTCATCGAACTAGCACACCCCTGGAAGCTAGCACACCCTTGCACTCGGGTATTTCCGTTTAACCAATCAGAATTGAGGTGGGCGGGACTTGTTTCCGATCACGCCATCAGTTGCTAGGTGACGTAACAATTGGACGGAGCTAGTTTCCGATCACGCCATCTCCGTTGACGTACTCAGACGACGTTAGTATCGATTGGAAACTGTTACCGAACACGTCGTCATGTTTATCTTGTAAGTGAGAGGCTTGTGAAAAAATGTAATGGGGTCAGAGGACAATACCTTTTACATGTATGTACAGTTGTTATGTATATATTTAGGCTACCTGTAAGTGGTTAACGTCTCGGAATTTCAACAATATTTATATACAAATTTAGTATTTTGCCTAGTGGTATAAATGTTGAAATATCGAGAAATCATAGCGGAATCAAATTTTAACCTGCGGTTTGAATAGAAGCAAAACAAAACGGACATAGAATCACAGTTATCATCTCAGAATAATTTGTATGTTTGAAGATAAGATTACGTAGATCGATTACAATGTAAAAGTATCTCAATCTCCAATGGCCATTGCCGTACGCGACAGGAATAGAGAGAACGTTAACGTTAGCGTATGAAAGAAATATATTTTTAGTCTTATCATAGCTTTTGTATGTATCGGTATATTAAAACAGTTAAAGTATGGGATTGAGTGATATATCAAGTTTCCGGTTTCCCTCGAACTTGCCTATTTCCCTCGGCTCCGCCTCGGGAAAAAGACAAGTCTCGGGAAACCAGAAACTTGCTATATCCCTCAACCCCATACTTTAACTGTATAATAAGGCCTTGCATGCGACAACAGATGAGACAGTTTGTTTGGTCGTTGATGTACATTTAATGATTCGGGTAACAGTACACTATATTGCATCAATGTATGTCGTCGCTCTGTGTAATCTTCAAAAGAAGACTTTGTAGGCAATTTTTTTTCACTTGAAATGCATTTCGTTCCAATATGATTGAAGTGGGTATAACAGTGATAGTAACCGATGGCATATCAAGGATGCACTTAGGGTTAATATTAAGGAAACCTTATGAATAGTCATTTGAATCAAAGAAAATACATGAAATAGAGGGGTTAGCTGAATTTGGCTTGTGTGTGGTATAGTTATGTAAAAAGGCAGAGTGGATGGAAAAACTTATTTTCAGACAACATTTAAGTAACAACTACTTAATAATACGTATTATACATGTTTCCTATGAAATTCCTATGCTGGGTACCTACACTTGGACCATACAACAGCCAATCTCCCACAACCATGGTATATATATATGTACTAAGATTGTGTATTATATGCATCTACTACTGTTTTTTTTCGCTATATTTGCCTTTACACTAAAATACGGGAATTCTTAACACCACAGAAATATTCAGAAATGCATTGACGTACATACGAATAACAGTTCAAAGAATAACAGCATTCAGAGAACCACGAAATTTAATCTCCGTCGAAATTTAATAAGTCATGTATAGGAAACCGCAAAATATTGACCCCGCATAAATCTAAAGCGCAATGCAGTAATGCCATACATATCAACATCGATAGTTGTAAGACAGAAAATGACGTTTGATCCTTTAAATAAAAATATTACAGTATTTTCTCAATAGAAGGAATCATCATCATACATTAAGTACGGTGAGCTTAAAACTTGACGACTAAATATTTAACAAAAAACTTTTTTTTCCCAATTCCAATGACAATTTTTAAACTTTTCAGGAACGTTATATGTAACTTGTGCCCAATCCATTTTCTGTTTATGGCAATAAAATATGTTTAAACAACGGAACATTTCAAATTAAAATTTCAAATACTGAATTAACAAATAGAAAATCTAGATCTAATGTAAATGACATAAGATTGAAATACATATACATGTATATGAATTGGTTATAGACGTATTTAATTTATTTATGTATCTTTAGATACATGTAATAACATATCTTGATTCACAATAAAATATTTAAGTATCTTTAGATACACGTAATAACATATTTCGATTTACAATAAATAAACAACAATAGATATGATAACATTATTGGAACAATTATTTCAAAATCTTTCCATCGATAATACAATATCACGTACACAAAATGTCATCCTTCTCGAAATACAGAAAATATATATACATTTGTTTAATGCCAAAACAATTAGGAAAAAACAAGTCATTCCACGGTTTGCTATGAGGGAGTGGAAAACTTTGCTCATAAGTAAAACCAAACATCAATTAAGATTGACTCAACCAAAAATACATTGTATACTTGTGATATTTGGAATCAAACAAACCACAATACGATAAACATCTTCACTGGTCACATACATGTAAGATATACCCCAATATCTAATTAACCGCTGGTCACTAATCTAACAGCACTTTGGACAAGTATAATGATAAAGAATAAAAGAAAAATAAATATACTATAAAATCAATAAAGCACTGTTTAAAGCATGGAAGTAATTTCCTAACATATTCAACAGCTTTTCATAAGACCAAAAATAGAACTGTTTAGGGTGTTATTGGCAAAAAAAAGATGGTCGGTAGGTCGGTTTTTTTTTAGTGACTTTCACTCTAAAGTAATGGCCGGAACCGGCGTCTGAGATCGAAATCGCGACTTTTAGTTGTTTTTCGTAGAAAAGTGGAAAAAAATAGGGTCGGGGGTAAAACATTTGGATCGGTCGGGTAACCCTAAACAGATGAAAAAAATGGCCTAACGTTAACTCTGACCAGATGGCCATGCGATATATTTCAGTAATGTGTATTTGTCCATACAAGGTTTGCCGTATCTGTTTCACTGATATATGTGATGGGCGTGTATCTTGAGGAAATTTAATATTTACGTACAATGTTCCATGTAGACATCAATGAATTGTACTGAAGAATAGAAAATGGTAACAGTAGCCGACAAAGAGATAACATGATAGAGAGATAGTATGACAAAAAAATCGAGATAGGGACAAAATTGGGCAGACAGAGTCATAAATAGGTCATGAGATCATTGTGGATAGGGCAAAGGGACAGAACTGGTGTTTGGGGCAATAGGCATTTTTTCTCTCTCGAAGTAATTTTGTGCCACAGTATTACATTTCTATATAGAGAGAAAAATGTCTACAGAGACAAATTGTTGGAACAGTAAGAAAAATAAATTGCAATAGCAATATGAATAATTGGTTAGAATTTCCAAGACAGATTGACATGTGAACATAATGTCAAGAGATCCAGACGGAATGAATGACAAGAAGAAAATATAGACAATCATAGAATACTAGATGGAATTAGTTTATGTATCCGTTTTCGTATATGCATAAGTAAATGTAAAAGGGAATTCAGCAAGTTATTTTGTTGTATTGGATATTTTATTGATAAGTTATCAATTATCATCACTTATTTACTTGAATCTAAATATCCAATTATTTTTATTAAACTGTCTAAATGTCCTGTCATAATATGTAACTTAACACTTTTAGTAGGACCAGCATCGAGGACCCATAAAGGTTTCTATATCTGTGTATAGCGTGCACTCTCTATTTTTCTAATTGATAACATGTATATATATATATATATATATCAAAACAAAAAACATATTATACATGCATAAACTGTAAGTTGTTTCCATCTTATATATTTAAGATCAGTGACACAAGCTGAAAGTATTTCCAATCAGCAACTATCCCGTGATAAATATGTAAAGATTAACAGTTCAACAACTTATGACTGTAATTGTTGATATCAGAATGAAATAATAATGGTTGCATGTGCAAAGTTAGTTGTACATATGAATAGTAAATTATAATATATAACTTAAAACAATTGCAAATAAATTCAAATCGATAGCTACTCCATGAGCATGGCACTTCAAAGTGTTAATGTATATATTCATGTAAAATATACATTTTGATTTATTAATTAAAGCATATTAATTATGTCATAAGGTTAATATTATGAATTGAAAGTGAATCTTATCTAAAGCCTTTTTATACTCAGGACAATGATTATTTTATAATCCTTGTCAGTTGGTCCCACGGGATTATCAACATTAAGCCATATATTACTACATGTACTTATAAATGTATTAAACTTTCAAATATTTAAATATAATATCAAATTTTCATTTAAAACTTGAAAACAAATAACACTATACACATAAGTATATAGACATACTGAATTTAACCATAGAACGAATGACATTTACTAATTTTAACAAATGTATCATTCATGAATCCAGCATGGCAACAATACAATTGTGATGTATTATGATGTCAAAAGAGCCATTGATTATAACAATGTTTAATTAATTTAATTAGGTTTAGTTATATTAAAATATTCTAGACCCACCAAACCTTTAAAGTTCAAAAATTACAAAGAATTTCACACCGATGTAGCTTAAGATTTATTTAAAGTACATGATTGTATACTTTAAAAAAAAAATTCCCAATGTGTTATTTCATAGTAGTATTTTATTTAATAAAACAGTGCTTCATTATTTTTTTTTTTATCTTTGTAGTTCAGAATATCTACCTATATGTATAATATGTATATAGTAAAGTTAAAATACCCAGGTACCCTTTTCTGCTAAATCGATCACCAAGAATCTGAAATGAAATTCGCTCAAAGAATATTTTCTTGATGCTTGGTTTTAACCTCCATCTCACACACCAACCCTAATGATAATTAATCTTTTTTTATATTTATACTATTGATTTCCCTTCCTCTAAACTGTCGGTGCAGAATCTCAAAAAACTAGCACTAGTAAGTATTTCTCAAGATGAAAGGCAGATCATCAGGCAACTTAATTTAACATTAGATTAAGTTCGATCTTTCAATCTCAAACTTAAAGTTACACAGACAAGACTTGGCACAATATAAATGTATATTTCTACAAAAAAAATATATTATAACAAAATTAAGGTTGCGTCTGATCAAGTTTTGCGTATATGACAAGAAACATTAATTGATAAAAAAATGTCAATCAATTGAATATCTAATATAAAAGAAAGTATATTCTGTTGGCATGGCAACACCAATTAGAAATTTAAATCCCCGAGAAAATAAGTTGATTTAGAGTAGCCAACATGTGTTAATTAAGATGTTTAGTCTTAGGTTATATTCTATCTCATTTGTACATACCGTATTTTCCATAATTAGCGCCCAATGTGCTTAAATAATTGTAACAAAGGGGGGCTTATTAATGAACCAAAATGTGTAAATTGTGTACGAAAAAAATCAGCCATATTTTAAATCCTTTAGTACTTATGGTACATGTGCATTTATCAATCTGTTACAGTAACTATATGCCGTTTATCCTTTGAGACAAATTAAATGTCAGGATTCACATGTAATTAAAAGACCCACAAGTTCATCAAATATGGGATTCATTGCTGACGGGGCATCACATGTTGTACAACATTGTTAAATCCATGGGGTGGTGACATTTATAAAACTTCAACTCTTCACCGGAAAAAAAGAGAGTGCTAATAGGGGGAGGGGCACTTATTACGGCGAATATGGTATATTTATAAAAACATTAATTTTGGTATTAAACATAATCAATACCCAATCACCACAATGATTAATTTTATAAGTGTAGTTTTCTAAATGTGTGTAAGTCATCTTATTAATAAATACAATTATGATTTAATTATTATTACGAATTATATTCAGTGTAGATTGATTCAGAAAAAGATACAAAATAATCATCAATAAATATATAGGTAAATGAATTAACGTTAACAAAATAATAACTTAAAACTCATGAACCTGCATTTAAAAAGTTGTTTTAAAAATTAAATAGAAGTCTTGGATGATTCTTTAAGATCAAACCTTAAACAATGGAATTGTTCAATTGATCAAATTGTTAAATGCAAGCACTTGTTTATGTAGAGTAAGACATACATCACAATAATTCTATATTTATATATTGGATACTACTATAACAATTAATGTTCAAACAATGAGTCTATGGTAGCTAAGACATTACGTTTTCATATATCATTAATTCATACTGGGTAGATACAATTATAACGTAACCATCGATTTTGAAGTTATATTATGGGTAAATAGACTTAATAAAAAATATATAAACTTTATTTGCTTTACATCCTTTGCAAACAAGTTACATGGTATTGTTTATAGCTTAAATCACTTTCGATGGTGTGGATGCAAGCACACGAGGGGTCTTTGGAGTAGGAGGAAAACAAAGTAAAATCATTTGAATGGGAAGGTAACCCTGAGTTCACATCCGTTTAGGGATCAAAGGTGAAAGGTTACCAATGAGTGGCTAAATGTAACACATACACCACCTGATCAATCGCAAATTTAAGACTAAATAAAAAAGAATGTTTGTTAAAGATCAAATATGTTAGTGTACAAATAGGGTGGTGTTAAGTATTCAATACACATAAAATGATTAGGAAGAAGATAAGGAATAATGCACTTCTTATACCTATATCAATATTAATGATATTTTCTTATACCTTATATTAATGAATCCTTTATAATTGATAGCTTTTCTAGTTAATAGTGATAGAATCTGTACACAAAAAAATCTGGTTATAGCAAAAGACTAAAATGAACATCTGAAAACCCTGTATCAATTGACTTCTGATGAATTACATCTATCCCTAAATGGAGGTAAAATAGCAATGAACTACAGCCACACCTGTCTCTAAAGACTACCCATGGGTCAAACCTGTATATAAAGACCACCCAAGTAACCAGGAAAAAATGATCAGCTAAGTGGTCTTTATACACAGGCAAAATTGTGTTGAAATTGACCATTTCAGATCCAAAGAAAGTGTATTATATAAAGAGATGGTCTTTATAAAATGTGGGTCTTTGTACAGGTTTTACTGTAATATAACAATGAGCTAGGTACAATTGTAAGAAGGGATTATGTAAAACACACCTGAGGTACAGTAGTAAGATTGGGATATTATTACAGGTACAGATTTTATACTAACTATTTCAATGCTCATATAACTTGACTAGATCAATCTAAAATGGGTAAGAGACAAAACAAATGACTACTTCTCCTCCAAAGTAGCATCAGATAGATACCTCATTATAATAGCATAATACCATATACGGTAGTCTATTATTTTTTTTAACAGATCTTAAATTTCGTTCTTTGGCTAAAATGGTATCATTGTTCATCCGTTTTGCAATTGTTCATGGACCAAATTTCTGTGACAAAAGGGTTTTTAGGAATGTCCCGTGGAGATAAATTAAACTTTGTTGTTCAAGACTTTGGAAAAATGGGACATCAAAGTTTTGTATAATCACATATTCAATAGCTGCTGAATTTTTTTTTTTTTTTTTTTTTTTGACAAAATTTAATTAAAACAGACATTCACAAGGTAAGGCATCATCGAGTTGGTGATTTCTCCCAAAGATAAAGATTAGCAGTATGCCAGTTAGCAAACCTGATATTTTTTGTGTTTTCTTTGACCAAAGTTACATTTAGCATTTGCTGCTGAAAGAATGTTTACCCGGTACATATATATATTTATCTATATATATAATATATAACTAAAAGAAAATTAATTATCACTTAATTAAAGATGGTTTCACAACACTCAGAAATTATGTTTTATTAAATAAAGCAGTTTTAAACATGTCATGGATTTTTTTGAAGATAATTAGATTAAAGCAGTAAAATGGGATAGGATCTTAGAGACTCAGTCTAAAGATTGGTCAGTGCTATCGGGGCCATACCCAAGATTTTCTCGAAGACATTGCTGCTCCTGTCGACTGAACCCGATGGATTCCAAGTAGTTTTCTATAGATCCATACCTGGAAGTATATATATCATACATTTGATATGTTTACATGTATTTACTCAATATCTCCCAGGGTGCATTGAGGTCCCCACAATTTCACCTCTGTAAACGGCCCAGCGAAATTTCAAGATAAGGACAAATACATTAATGTAGATAAATATTTTAAAACCCACTTAATTGCAAACAGAAAAAACATGACTTAATATTAGGGCCTTCTTAGACAGAATTAAAAATCTTAAGATCATTAAATTTTTTATATTATACTCAATTTCATTATTAATACTATGAAGTTTGAGATTATTTTTTTCATATATTGACGTATCAGTTTTCTGTCTTAATAATGTCATCATAAACCCAAAGGATATTGAGAATAATGCTTAAATAGATGTGAATATAATATAGTTAAGTTACTTACTTGTCATTGATGTGATTGAGAGCAGTTTGTAATGTTTCAGGTTTAGCATACATGAATGACTCATCCCAGTTGAAACGCTTCACTATTTCATCATGAAGTCTTGGCTTTATTGGCGCAAGTGCTTTCTGTAAAATTCACACAAAGATTGTGTATAATACAAAACTAGTCTAGCTATCAATGACTAAAGTCATCGATCTAAAGTCATTTCAATTTAGTGTATCCATTTGAGGATGTTTTAAGGACAAAAAAGAATAAGTAACCCAGCTGATCACTAGCCACAATATACCGCTCAGCTAGAGAGAATTTCTCTTTAGCTCGATCACTTGAGAGTCAGCCTAGTAATCCATAGGTCCAAAAATTGATCCCTTGCAAAGGCAGTGATTAAATTTATTAGAAATTCTGCACCATTACATTGGTGACTCAGGAATGATACTTAAGAATACCTGCAAAGGAATTGTTGTGACCCCTGGAAACTCGAGGACGAGTGCATTCCTGGAGGGGGAGTATGTAACCTTGGTCAATACTAGCTGCAATATACCGCTCGGCTTGAGTGAACTTTTCTTTTAAGCTCGATCGGTACAGCAGCAGACTAGTAATCCAGAGGTCCAGAATTTTAAATAATAAGTATACAGACTATTTAAAAAAAATCTTAAATATTTGATTTTTTGTCTGTTGTCTTTTGAATCCTCACCTCTGAAACTGTATAATCCTTGATGACATTTTCTGGTGTCTCTCCAAGTAACAGAAGAATCAGCGCAGATGTGATCCCAGTACGATCTTTTCCATGTGCACAGTTTATCAAAGCTGGAAGGTTTTCTTTCTTGGTTAGGAGTTTTAAAGCTGGCAAAAATGAAAACATCTATAGACATGTAGCTTTATGTCAAAAGTTAACCACTAAATAAATTTTTTTTAGTAACGTAGGTCCTAAATCAATAACAGCCTTGTACATATATTTTATATTCAATTTGTGAGATATATGGAGACTGGACATGGTCTACCATTGGCGACCAGCTAGTAGCTCAATCGGTAGAGGGTAGATCTTTTTGAGAGTTTCGAGTTGAAACCCTGGTCTTTATCGCTATATAAAATTTTTCCTCTTCAGTTACAAAATTTGCGAGTTGGTTTTATCCTTGGTAATGAAGACTTGGAGAGAGGAGATTAGTGGAATTGGTCTTGGTCTATTATCAATGAGCAGAACTTATTAATTTCGGGTAAGTGTTTGGAGGTCCTTGGTTCGAACGCTTGGTCATGTTGATACATTTTCTCCACTCCTATTACAGAATTGCCACCCAACTAAATCCCCACAGTGGTGGTGTGAGGGTTTTGTATATCTTAGAGGGTGAAGGCTTTGAGAAAGGGGGGAGGAGTTGACAGGGTCGATCATCGGTGACTTAATCGGTAGAGCATCCAGCTAGTGTTTGGAGGTGTTGAGTTTGAGTCTGGTCTAACTGCTGCATTTTGTCCTCCTCTGATACAAACTGATAGAAATTTGTAATCAAATTAGTAGGTGAATCCAAAAAGAATAATATATATTCAATATTGTATGTATTATATATTGCAATAGCATCTAAATCTAAAATCAGGGGTTTTAATATCAAGCGTTACCCAGTGCTTTTTGCTGTTTGAACTTGGATGTGATACCGCCTAAGTTGGACTAAATTACATTAGATAGCATACAGATAGAATAGAAAAGTACCCTCAGAAATTTCAATTGTACCGCCTCTGTGTCCTGAAAGATAATAAAATCCCTGTAAAATGATGACAATAATCTAAGAATATGACTTGAATTAGTATAAATCTATTACTGAATTACCTGCACATATACTTGTCTGACTCAGTTCCAATATGTCGATGTACGTGCTTGCCAGTCCGGCTGGATTCAATACAAAATATCCATATAATCTCACCAAGTAATGATACTGCGTTCGAAAAATCACATCGAAAAGGAAAACAAATATCGACAAAATTTTCACATACCAAGGTGCTCTACTAATTACGTTTGCGACATATCCCATTTGAAAGAAATTTATCAAATAATGATTTTGTGTGCTGGGCACATCCTCACAGTTCTGGTCTTTTCTACATGACACTTGTTCTGAAGGTTTGTAATTGCGATTTTTAGGTAAGTCGACGACACGTGTCCTGTATAGGCCCTGCGTTTGTAAGTACTTATTTCCGTCAACTAACGAAAACTCCTTATAGGATCGAAGATCGATAATGCATTTGATGCCCAAACCCATGAAGTCCTCTACTTCTTCCGCGTGGAGAACATCAGGCCGAGACGATCGGAACAACAATCGTTTAGAGCCAACCCCGTGTTTGATTTCAACAGGACGAAAGTTATATATAGAAGGAATTCTTGCGAATTCGTTAACATTTTGTTTAGTAGGCGTGCCACCGTTAGGTAATGTTGCTGCAGCCATTTTCATGCACTTCCGGCTAAAGCGAAAGTAGAAACCGTTCGGAATGTTTCGTGGCTTTTCATCCCGTCAATTGATTCCGAATTGTTGTTTTTGTGTATTTCCGGTAAAAGCGTGGTGACAGTTTTGACAGCAGGTGGGATTAGTAGAAGGATAAAGAACACAATGGCTGAACGTCGATGATTGGCCATTTATCACCTTCAAACGTTCTATATCAAATAACAAACAAAATTAGCACCTTCAGAAACAGGTGTCTTACAGGATCCAGCCGTTAAATATGACGGACAGAACAGATTCCGATTCGTCGGATTCTCTTGAGGACGTTATTGAGATTAGACCTTTGCCAAGGCGGAACGTCGTGGAATTACAAGATATCGAGTCTGAAAGTGAGCAGCCGACATTCCAAAGATCCGCTGAACCGGACCTAATGCAAGGCACGGGCGTATTCCGGAGGACTGGAAGAATACACGGGAAGGTACACACAAATGACAAAACATGTACAAATGTACGGATACATATAACTTACATAATGTATGTACAATGTACATGATCTACTGAACTGCATGTATATAACTACAATTATATAACATATAAATTAGGCACATATTGTCAACTTTACACCTACTGGACTTATATGTATTATTAAATAAAAAAAAAATAACAGAGCACATCAAGATACTCTTACGAATTATCTCTGCTTTCGGTGTTGAGAACCAAAATAAAACTTGCATTGTAAGATACTACCCGTATATACTGTTTATCCTGCAACCATTATGAAATTCAAACGGAAGCAAATTGCCAGTTATTTACGTGATTAAGGTCAACGGAGACGGTTCTCTGATGGGGAGGAAAAGATTCATTCACTAAACCTTTTTACTAGCGCGGGAAATACATTGTATATAAGCGCATTGGCAAACAGTACCAATAATTCTATTCAGTGTGTAATATCACTGAAACAATATGAAAATACTCAAACAAACAAAAATTGCCAATCATTCAAAGAATTTTTTACAATACCTACCTTTGCCTTGAGCTAAAAAAAAGACTACACCACACTAAGATTTTCGATATCGTAAAAAGAATGATGTCATTCCAGAGAATGTGACATCACTTTTTGGTGGGACTGAATGACGTTTCATTCACCGGACGGTTACAGTTCGGGGTCAAGTTAGAAAATGCTATTTTAGGTGTTTAACAAAGTCATGTGATCATATTGATGGAGAAAGCACAAGTTTATCCTACAGTTCTTATCTGTCAGTATGAGGGGCAGTTGCAGGATAAAATTATTTATCAAGTGATCAGCTGCATAATAGGAATAGCTTTTTGCTAGAGGAAATTTCCCTTTAGCTCAGTCGGTAGAGCGGCCGATCATGCCAGTAAGTCTGGGGTTGCGAGAATCGAGCCCAGCTGACAGCATTTTACTAATCTCACCACAGAATAATCTAACGTAGCTATGTGACACAATTTTAACTAGCGCTAGTTCAATTAAGATATTCCTGAAAACTTCTCACTCTAGAGTTATTAAAAATTAAGGAAATTATACTGTAAAATGACATGCTCCCATATCTGGAAACCCACAAGTGCCACTCTATGATGGAACAGTGACCCATGGGTTTGCCGATTATGATTTGCCCCTATAACCATAAAACATTGTTTCTGATTCTACATGTATGCATTATTTTGATTCCAGTCACAAGAATTGCCGACTCCCACACCTAGATTATTGAGCGAAGGTTCACCAGTACAGTTCCCTTCCGTGATTCCTCTTAACGTTGGAGGTGTGAAGTATGTAACGCGGCTATCAACTCTCTGCAAATACCCTGACTCCATGCTGGCGGCTCTTTTCAGTGGCCGCCATGCCGTTGACAAGGACCAAAGTGGCTGCTTCTTTTTGGATAGTAATGGCTCAATGTTTGGATATATTTTAGAGTTTCTACGTAACGGCTCCGTCCCTCCAAATCATGTATCTGTAGCTGTATACAAAGATGCTAACTATTACGGCCTTTCACATCTCCTGGAGAAACTACAGCTGAAGCCAGAAGTTGCCAGGCTCCATGTTCGGGAGGCACATAGACAACAATTTCCGAATTATTACGAGGTCAAAAACAAAGTTATTCATCTCGCTATCGACAATGCTATTACCAACAGACTAGGGGAAGTAATTCTGCATGTATTCCGTACAGAATTTGTCCCAAAGGTGCCAAACTTTAATCCGAACCATGGCTGTGTAGTAGAGAATGCTCATTTGTCAGTTGGACCGTGGTCAGCTTCGGTTGATGAAGAACTGTTCATGAAGTGTCTAGAAACTGATTTAATAGAAGAAGGATTTAATCTCAAACCCCATGAATCAAAAAAGAAATGTCGTTACTTCCATGGTCAAACATGCCAGAAGTTTGTTTATCGTTTACAAATTGTGTTTTGAAAATATATACCTGTATTCAATATCTTTCACTTTGTGATCATTCCAATTAGAAACAATTAATATAAACAAGAAATATAATATACTAAAAATAAAAAATAGTTTGTTTTATGTGATTTAAATGATTAAGTAAAATGATTTTTTTTATAAAACTGATATTTTTTAATTGGTTACAGGGGGAGAAAGCATATGCAAAATGAAATTCAAAAGAATATTTCATATTTTATTAAAAATCATGTCAATCTGAAGGTTCTGAATATTCATACCATATGTCATACAATAAATGAAAAATCCATTTACTTTTAATTCTGTATAGTAGTTAATACATATATTTGCAACAAAAGTTTTTCCTATTTGTTAATTTAAAAAAACTTTCTTTTATCATTTAGTGCTGGCTTAGGGTCGGTTTTTAGTACAATAATCAGAGTAAGGTCATAGGTCAAGGCCATTGTTAATTGAAATAGAAACATTGTTTGTGTGATATTTAACTCAAATTGCAAACAACATTTCTGAGGAATTCGTGTCTTCAAGCTAAGAGTAAAAGTTGTTTTTATTTTCCTATATGATACATTTTATTAATACATATTTTGTTGTTTTTATATGTTTAAAATGTTGAGATTATAATGTCATTAACAATGGGACGATTTCACGTACCATGTGATACCCGATAATGTTTGTTATGGAACTAGTATCTCCAGTGGTGATTAAACGTAACTACCAGGTGTTTCTAATTTACCTGCTGAAATTATGTTAGTGCTGAATATCATCCTTTAAAGGCCCACTAATACCTTTCCGAAACGGCTTTTAATTTTTAAAATGGGAATGTAAAACAAGATCGATATTTTTGAAGAGTCTTAAAAATTATTAACTTACCATTAATACTATATTTATCATCACCTTCTGAACGATTTTATTAAAATAAATAAAATGTTTATTTTCATAACGCGGGTCATATTATGTTTCACGCTGTCGTCCTAAATACCGCGCGGTAGTTGACTATCACTGCGCCAGACTGCAAAACAGCGAATTGACTCTCCACTGTTTTCATATATTACGCCGGTAATCTTGCATATGTTTGGTGTTGTAACCTTATTTTAGGTCATCGGTATGCATTTTCTGATTTTATTAATGTTTTTTTAAGAAACCTTTATATTTTGCTCCGGAAAGTTAATGGGCCTTTAACATCATTCTATCACCAATAGAAACAATAGTCCTGCACAAACATTATCGGTTATCACATGGTACATGAATTATTCCCATTTATATAATCAATTTATTTTTATGCCTTTGCCTGCATAATGTCTCAATTTGTTAATTCATTTATAATTATCATTTGTTCCATTGCACTCAGTTTAGATCTTATGATCTTGTGTTGTGTTCCACGAATGCATGGTGTATGTTACTAGTAAAATGTTGTTAATCTTGTTGGTTTTTTTAGTATTATATATCACTTTTCCTTTCAATTACACCTGCACCAGGCCTTAGTTTCAAGAATATTCCTATCCTTGAAAAATTTCTTTTACGGTACTTAGATTTCTTCATATTAAAGAAGGAAAGCATCACTGTAGCAGTAGAAGTTAGGGTTAGACATATGTAGAAAAAGAATTAAAGGAAAGGATTTCAATCTCAGACTCCGGTTCCGGCTATTACATTACCTGGTATTTGTACTTTAGAGTGAAAGACACTAAAAAAAAAAAACAATCCTGACCTGACTACCGACCCTACTTTTTGGGCAGTGTAACCCTAAACTGACACATTTTTTTTGGCCTTGTGTACCAGTAAATTTAAGTTCATTTTTATTAACATAAGATTTTTCCTTTGAAATCTGTACAGTAATGCTTTAATTTTTATATGGTTAAATATTGTTATGGAATTTCCAATATATATGCTAAGGAATGTTCTTTTATGTTGGTGCCTGGTCACTGTTTCATTTTAAAGATCCTGGAGGTTCAAAGGTATAAAATAGAATTTAAATATTATTCAATTATGATTAGTAATTGTTTCTATGAGATGCATCACAGAATTTGTCAGTATATTAAAATTGTTATTTTATGCAATACTTCCATTATCAAAAGCTTATCGCATATTCTCACTCATTTGATGTGCATTAAATTTGATATTTTGAATACATTGAACAATGCTTATATACAATGTTCATGCATGCAACCAAAATTAAAAATGAATTATACATGAACATAATAAAGGATTCCTTTAAATTAGCAATATTTTGCACCCAAATATAGTGAGATTGTATTCATACATTATCTGTAGGATTTTTTTTTTTAATTAATGTATCTATGACTTATTTAAGTTTTATGAAAAACAATGTTTGAAAATTACTTTTATTAATTAGAATTGGTCATTATTGTTGCAATTAATTGTTAAGTCAACAAACAATGTAAATCCAAAATACTTGATAATTGTCTCTCGGCTGGTGTACATCTGTGTATGATAAATAATCTTGTCTCAAAATGCAACAATTGTCCCACTAACCTTATTGTCATTGTGGATAACATACACATACAAATGTACAGGGTTTTGATATGAAATAATGTCTTTTAAACACATACACATTATATAAATGTTCTGTGGATAACATACACATACAAATGTACAGGGTTTTGATATGAAATAATGTCTTTTAAACACATACACATTATATAAATGTTCTGTGGATAACATACACATACAAATGTACAGGGTTTTGATATGAAATAATGTCTTTTAAACATATACACATTATATAAATGTTCATTAATAATATATATAATAGTCTTTGGGTGAGAACATTGTAGCAAACCCCTGTGGCAATAATTTTATTTTTTTAAACAAATATTTTGCAATACCCGGTAATTGTAGTTCATTTTGGAGTTATTAATGTATATTTATGTATATGCATGTCCTTATTCAGTAGACCAAAAGCTGTTCTTTTCTTTCTTTTATATACGCTACTACACCTACCTCTTCTATGTTTACACCACACATTCTGTTTAAACTTCTTTGTACTTATAAATGTATTTATTATATTTTATTATATAATGACCATATCTCCAGGTCTTCTTCACAAATTCTGTAAGTGCACATTCCTTTTCACCTTAATTTAATTAATACACTTACTGTAAGGTTGGTATTTTTCCATGAAATATCACATCTTAATTTGGAAACTACCATTGTGCACTATATATTCTTTATGAATTTTAACCATAATTGAATTTGTACCTTTACTGTACACGTGTACACTATACATGTACATAGCTGACATATTATTCATGAATTTTTAACCACTATTAAATCTGTACACAAATTGTACTCACTATATAAGGCTGACATTCTTCACGAACTTTAATCATTATTGAATTTGTACACCTATTGTACTTTCTATGTATAGCTGACATATTATTCATGATTCATGAATTGTAACCATTTTGAATTTGTATACTTTGTGTACATTCTTTATAAAGCTGACATGCTTCATGAACTTTAACTTAGGTTTGTTTTATACACTACAAAATGCACATACATATGTAGCATATGTACACTCTATAACTATAAGGCTGACATTATTTAAGAATTGTGTAACCATGCTTTAATTTGTACACTGTAAGACTGGTGTTTTCTGACATGAATGTGAGAATTTATGATATTAAAGTTGTTATGCACTGTACATGTGTAAAATCAACTTTTGCAATATATGAAAACTCTATTAAGAAAGACTATAAGAGACAGCTGATTAACCTGTGAAAATTTGATATCAAGTCAGCAATATTGTTTGTATCTTTCACCCCTGGAGACTTGTTAGAACTATTCTTATTCAAAGACTGGAATAGTCCATTATAGAATTTTAGGGGTAAATGTGATAAATTATTTCACCTTGATTAAATGTCAATGGAAGCTTCTTACAATATATATCAGCCTTTGGTTTATATTTTCAGATACATCTTAAACATAAATTGATGGATGTAAAATTCCATTAATATGAGGTACATGCAAAATTTGTGAAATTTTTGAGACACATAAAATTTAAGTTTGCACACTTAGAATATCTCTCTATGTGTATAGAAATAGAAAATATTGCAATACTGTCTAGTTTATTATGCATGATTACCATTATTCAATTCAATACCGTTTTTATTAAATCTTAAAATGCATCTTGGGCAAAACATTATTATGCTATTGAGTTCTTCTTTTCTAAAGGACAGAGTCCTTATTTTATATTATTATTTTATTCTGCTATTTACATTCCTAATGAATAAGGATTTATACATCCTTGCTAATGAAATATATATCAAATTTGTGTGGACAATTATAGATTCAACTGAATATTAGATAATCTAATCAGTTAGAAGTAAAAGGAAGACATTTAAGATCTTTTATCTATCAAGAATTTTATGATAATCATTTTGAAAACAGTTTGTGATAGTTATATGGTACATGCATATATAATTTTTTTTTCTACTTTTTCAGTTTTTAAAGATACATATTATAACAATGTTATGAAATTAAGCCAAATAAATGGAAAGAACAAGATATTAATAAAGCGTGTAATGTAAGATATGAAAAGTATATATACTATAAATACAATGTATTTGTATTTATTATAGCAGCAACAACGTTTTACAAAAAACGTGTGACAACATATGAGACAGGTAGTTTGGTTTTTGGTTTTTCGATGCACATCAAAATAATTGAATTCAGGTACACTATAGTTGACTAGTCTTGAAGTTGGGCGTCGTTACTTTTGTAATCTGCAAAGGAAGTCTGCAGACTGTGACATATTCCATTGGTGTTAATTATTACAGTGATAGTTACCCATGGAGTATCAAGGATGATGTATTGGTTGGTTCGTTGGTTGTGAAGCAAGAATCATTGTTACCGAATATATTGTTTTTCATTTAAGAAGATTATTGTGTTAGATGGTAAGACAAAATCTACCATGATTGTTATTTTAAAACATGTGTAGTTATTGTACAAATTCATTTTTTTACAATACAACTATATACAATGTTTATACAAATGTATCACTTTTTAAAGATACTTTATATTTTCGGATTGTATGTTAAATAGCAATTTTAACATTAAATACAAATGTTTTTTGTCGTCATTAATTGGAATTTGATGTCACAAATGACCACATGAATCAAGTTAAAGTGTGTACATTACACTAAAATGTAAAAATAAAATGGCAAACTTGTATAATTTACCTTTTCATTTTCAGTCATATTGAACCTTATAAATAGATACCGCAAAAATAAACTAGATACAGCTAGTTAGTAGAACGAATATATGTACCCGGCTTACTATACATGTACCTTTCGGCCAAAAACCACACCATTATCTGTCTAAAAGTCTTTTGAGCTACAATATTGCAGCTAAGCTAGTCACCACAGTCATTTTTAAAACAATTAAGTGAAAAAGATAACAAAAGAACCATGAAATTTGAACTCTTAACATTAAATATTACAATCCATGTTCAAGTTATATGTGTCAAAATTTTCATACTCACAAATAAGATGAGCTTTTGATATGTTTTTCACCTCCAAAATTATTAACATTTTGAGAACTACAATACAAGGAGCTCCAAATGAATTTACTAATAGGTAGTAATGCCAAAATCGTTGTATTTACATCTACATGTACATAGCAATAAAATGAGTATGAGGGGTCAGAACAAGAGTTTTGGTCTATAATTTCATTTCACATTTTACAGTGTTATTAATGATTGTAAAGTGATGTATTTAATGGGTATATTTTCATTTAGATATATACATGTGTAAAGCATAAAAATAAGACTTTTTATAGTGCAAAAATTTGTGAGTTGTTACCAATGTTTATAAGACATTTTATTTGTTTGCCATCCTATGAATGGTTTTCGCAGCTTGATTCGTCGAAACTTATGGTTTTCAATAGATTACTGAAGAAGAAAAAAATAACGAGTCAAAATAATCGCCCAGTTATGGCACATATAACTTTAAATATTCGTATTGAGATAGAAACATCGAATAGGTACCTCATGTTATGTATGTATCGATCATCGTGAGAGCCATTTTCATTCTCCTTAGTTACCAGTGTTGGTATCGATGGGTATAAAAGGACGCGCTACTTGGCAAACTGGTCTTCATTTTAACACTTAACCCCACATTTGTAGTGCATCATGAATCCCGCTGAATGAAAATAAACAGTGCACCCATGACCTGACAACGTGCAATTACCATAAAGATTGGCAGTAAATCATCAACTTCAACTACAGGAAAACACAAACTGATATGTAAACTGACCATCAAGTTAGTGTTTAAATATAAAGATCAAATAAGCAATAATTTACACACTTTCTAAAAGGCAACTCGATAAAACTTTTTCTTTCTTCTAGAAATAATAATAAAAAAAAAATCAGGTCGACATAAGACAGTGTGTGTAGCTTTCGAGTCTCGCATACATGTTAAAGTCCCGATAAAACTTTCGGCAAATTTGCGTTAAAGTGATGTTACATAATTAATTTCACTATAATAAGTTACATATTAACAGTACTGTAATATATGTGCAAACTGAGTCTCATAGTTCGAAAAAGTACTGCTTTTACATAGGCCTAGCAGTACGTAGAAAGTGATTAAATCTTATCTTAGATCATAATATTCATGCAAGTCTTATCAGATAAGACGAAATCTTAGCTTAGACACATGTTATTGAACTTATCAATGCTCATTATCTTAATATTATTCAACTGTTCGTGATCGATATAGAAATGCGTTGCTTGTAGCACATATTAATCTGACGTCATCATTCGAATAGTCACGCATTAAATTTTAAAATAGAATTATGCTATTTTTGTTAGAAATAATGCGAAACATTTATGGGAATCCCAACGCCAAAAGGTTATGTAAATGTAGAACTACTTTTTAACCTAAAACAGCACACCTTCAGTTTCTTATCTAGTGGAAAGTCGTGACGATGCCCCATTTCGTGTCATATGACCTCAACAAATATGACAAATATATAAGAGATAGTAGAGAGCTTTGCCAGACGACATTTGCGCCAACGACATCTGTACAATGAAGATCATATTTGCTGTCTTCGCCGCCCTAGGTTTGTAGTGTATGACTCTTTAGTTTTATGCAAGACTGAAAAATTCCAGGTACTAAATGGGGGCATGTCTGCTCTTAATTTTAGACTTTAGGCTAATTACAATTAAAAACTTTTTTTTCAAACACCGGTAAGTTTTGTGGGGGATTAGATTTTTTATATAAACATATGAATTGTTCTTAACATTTTATTTCCAAATTATGATTAAAATACAATGTACTTTGGTTTAATCTTCAATTAGGAAGGACAATTTTACAAATGATATAGCTCAGCCCATATTGGTCACGGATGTTGTCGAAGAACTGTTTCAAAATTTACAAATACGTGGCATGCTAAAAAAAGATTGCTTATTTCTATCTTGACTTCGAATTTTAAGTTAGCCCAACAAGGCTCATTTGTTACCCTCGAAATACTCCCCATAGATAGAAATGCAAAGGCTCAGCGGATATATCCACTTTTTGAAGGCGTCACGGTACGCTGATTTGGGTACATTAACATAGTACTGATGAATGGCAGATCCAAGTGCCTGTTAGGACTTCTATTTTCGCCCAGCAAAGAAAAAGAATCGTTACTTTTTCTTTCTCCAAATTGTGGAGGTATGAGCTGGAGCATTGTCGTGTAGAAGACGGCCATATTAGAAATCAGTGGCATTTTGTCGTTTTTTTATTCCATCTTTGCACATTACAGATTTTGCGTGTAGGTATCGATTGTAACGTCATTATTTTGTGAGCGCAATTCACGTCGTATTCTCCGAAAAGTATGACGTTACGCTCGAAAACACATGACGTCACAATCAATACCTGCCCGCCGGGCAGATAACTCTATAATCTGCAAATACTGAGTAATGCTTTTTTCCGTTTATACAGTATTACGTCTTTGGGCACTTTTCTGCTGATGCTTGTGCCCTTTTTCACCGGCACTTTTATTGTGACTCCTTCACCAAAAAGGAAGATTGCAATTACAGGTATTGAGCGTTTGCTGTGTTAAGTGCTACAGATCATTTTGCTAAATGTACCCAGGTTACATCACATGTGACAACATTGGCAAATTGCTTTTTGTCATAGTTTGGAAATATTTAAAGTAGCTTTTTGGTCACTGTAACCTGTTGTGTCTTTTGCTCGTCAGTCAAGAGATGTGACACCCATATAGCAAAAAAAAAAATAAAAAATAAAAAAAATCGGACATTTAAATGCTTCTTCAAAATAAGGTGAACCGTTGGATATGCAATGTACCGACCTTTCTTGCCATGTCACGAACTGTAAATTTGGCGTCGCTTTCAATGAATTCCGATATCTTGGAAATTATCCTTTTACGAGGTGCAGATTTTGGCCTACATGATTCATGTAGTCTTTTTTGTAGCTCATTGTAGATTTTCCCCATGTAGAGGAGGTTTATGTCGTGTTACGTAGCCTTCTTTTAGCTCTTACTTAGTAGATTTCCACATGTACATGAGGTCTTTTCATGTCGGGTAGGTTTTTGGTAGTTCTTGGTATATTTTCTTCATGAACAAGCGTTTTATTTCATGTCATGTAGTGTTTTAGTACCTCTTTTTACAGTTTTTCCCATGCACAAGCCACCACAAACGAGTAGCATAATAATTTTCGAGCTCTGCTTTTATTTAACATTAACTGTACAGTGATAGAACCATGTACTGTTTAGCCCAGTGGTAAGAATGTTCTAAATACTAGTCCAAAGATTCTCTGTGCTTTACTGACAGATAAGGTGTTGACTGAATTTCGACTACTTATCAAAGATGACACAGGTCCTTATCTTTTAACATTTTTTCCCCGTATACATGAAGGTGATCTGTTGAACTTTGGCCCATTTTGTCAATGTTGTGACCGCAGTCTTTACTCTAAAAAAAGTTTTGTCTGACCGGTATCTATTGATTCTGTGAATTCTAACATGTGCTACCCAATGCCGAGCTCCAATCGGTAATTTGATTCATTAAAAACAGTTACTCATATTTCACTATTACCTTCACTGAAGATTTGAGTTTCTTATTCTACATCAGAATAAATATCGTTTATGAAATATGCTCTTTGGGTGAGATGACTATATACACGTTAATGATTCCGACAACTCTTGCAAATTATTTTGTCCACTGAAAGTCACTTGCATGATATTATGGAAGTAGCAAAATTTGAATGCCCATTTGATTGAATTCGAAAAGTTACGGTACCAGAATGTGATCTCTAATGAGATGCTGTCAGATCCTTTATGAAACACATTGAAGGTAAGGATGGGTATTTTAATAAGATGAAACCGAGTGATAACAAGGATCTGTATTTTTTATCCGATTGTTATATTAAACAATACCCTGTTTCTGGAGACAGATGGCATCGATGTGATATTAGCCATCGATTTGGCAAGTAGTTGATATCTAAACAAACACCATTGATAGATGCAATGGTGCAACATTCTAGAAATCGTTTTGGGTTTTGACAAAGGTCTGGCCGCAATCTTTTCATCACTTCTGTTCAAAATCGTAGATAAAATTGCCGGCCCTGCAGGTAGGACATTAGAATTGTACCTGCTGCCCCTATTGCATGATCATAAAGGCGACTAATTTTAGGATCTTATCTTTTCTCTTCTTCCTAACTGACTTTATCTTTCCTAATGCCTCCCTTGGCACCGCCTCACTTTTGGCCTTAAGTTGAACGTTCGCCCCTGTGAGAAAGGCTCTAGATTCTGGCCGAGACACACCAACGTCTATAAAAGTGGTAGTTTCTGCTCCTTCTTAGCGCTCAGCATACAAGGAGTGGGACGACTGGTTCGCCCGTTGTCAGTATAATGGGACCGGGTGGGGCGTGTTGCTTGGTGTCTTCGGCGGCATGCTTCAGTGATATAGCACTATAAAAAGGGCAACAGTTCCACTATACAAGAAGACACAACATGAATATACCGCAGTCTCCCAAAACACGCACCTCGCACAACATACAAGCAGCACACCACATACATGGGAGGCCGTCCTTACATGACCATAGCTGTTAATAGGACGTTAAATAATCAAACAAACAAAACAAAAAATATGTTTGCACCTGCTGCCCCTACTGCATTATCGTAAAAGGCGACTATATTTAGGATATTATCTTTTCTTTTCTTCGTTGCTGACCTTCCTAACGTCTTCATTGACACCTTTTGGCCTTCAGTTGAACGCTCGTCCATGAAAAAACTTGGGTAATGTCGCCTAGCTGAGACTCACCATTGTCTATAAAAGTAGTCTTACTTAACGCTCAGCTTAAAACGACTGGCTTGTCCGTTGTCAGTATAATATGACCGAGTGGGGAGTTTGTTTGGTATCTTTTGCATAATGATGGCGATATAAAAAGGAAAAAAGCTCCACTATTACAAGAAGATTCCATAATCGTCCCAGACATCCACTCACGCAGCATTGCATATAGGGAAGGTCGTCCTTAAATGACTATAGCTGTTGATAAAACGTTAATCCTTCAAGATCTCTACCTTCACCCGTTTTCATTAAGATACCACGACTCGCGACGACTTTGCATTACTAAGAGTGTTTATGTTTGCAATTTTGAATAAGGAATGGATTAGTTTTCCTTCAATGTGAAGACAATATCAACTTAAAAACATATTTTCAAATTGTAATAAGAATGATAAACTGCCGATCACCGACAACCAGATAACTCATAATCCGACTAAAAGATTTCACAATATCTAAGGCTTGAATATCAGTTTAGACATCAATTAATTCCGTTTGATGATCACACCTTATTTTATGCGACAATAATCCACAACACACCTTGAAATAAAAATAAACATTCTTGGTTTTGAAATATGATTTGCTTTTTATTTCAGCTACATGGTGTTCCGTCTGGGTTGCCAGCGAGAACTGCCATGTAATTAGCCCAACAACCAACAGTTGCAATGCCACAACATGTTCGGTAGGAAAAGTGGAATGTATAGAGATCTACAGTGTGCATTTGTGCACGTGCATGCACATAAACGAAAATGCAGTCAGTCAGAGTAAGTACTCTAATCTTCCCATTGGATGTTAACATCACACAAGAAATTTACTGAAACCCAGTTACGTTAAATGTGACAAGAATTTTGGTTGTAGGTGTCATGTATGTCATGAAGCTAATGTTTCGATTTGAAGCATATTCGTAGAAGAGTTTTTGTTTTAGTTTTATTTATTTAATTTTTTGTGTTTATAATTTATTTTATAAATTACGTTATTGAAAAAATACGCGAAATTACGTCGCTACGAAATAACTAGCAAGTTTACTTACAGTTACATAATTATATATAAATATCTCTCTATTTATTTAATATACTGTTCTCATTTTTTAGCATGCACGTTGAAGACAGATTGTGACTCGATCGCCTCCTTTACTAGCACCTGTACGAATTCGGCCTCCCGACACTGTGTAGATGGTGCATGTAGATGCCAGGTTTACGGTTCATCTCATGGCCATGGTCATGGTCATGGCAACAATTGATTTTCCGCATAATATATATTATATAAATAAGATAAATGCTTTGTGCGTTTTTCATTTGTTTATTTTATTTTATATAAATGTTGTATAATATAGGACTCTTTCATATGTAGATATGAAGGATAGGGATAATCTACCTAAGGGTCACAAAATGTTGTAAAACCCGAGACTTGCCGAGGTTTTTTTTTAACATTTTGTGATCCCGAGGTTTCCTTTCTCTCATACCTCGACGTTTTATTGCAGTTTTACTATTATATTTGTTCGCCATTTTGAAATAATTCCAAAAAAAAGGGACTGCATGACATAAATGAAAATATGCGTGATATTTTCAACGCAAATCCCGTTGTTTGAATCTTTCAAAGTAAATACAGACTACTTTCTAGGAAAAAAATGTTAAAATTGCACCGAGAAAATAGTAATTTTGTTAACCCTGTGACGTCACGTGGTTCTTTATTGCATGGGTAGCCATACAATACAGCTTCAGGCGACTTGAGTGTATTGCCCTGGATAAGCCAGTATTACACGTGTAGGTATGAGAGAAATATTCATATCGCACCCATTGGAAATTATATTCGTAAATACTTTCGAGTGCAAAGAAGTTTCCGAAGTCACGAATTACGGCTTTATAAAATCCAAAGCTTATTTACAAAGCATAATATAATTGCTAACGTTTGATCACACCTAACATTTCTCATTATCTTCATGTTGTACTTTGCTTTAATTGACGTTGCTTTAATTGACGTTTAACATCAAAAGATTTAGACAATATTTGTCAGGAAAATACAACAGATTGTTACATTATTCACACCTGATTTTGAAAACTTCTCTTTATCGGCGTTAGATTCACTTGCAATATGAAAGTTAAAATCATTAGCATACACTTTTTTTGTAGACAGTAACAAGTACATGTATAAATCATAAATAAATTTTATAATAGCGAAGGGCATAAATTACATCTTGTGC
The DNA here is from genome assembly GCF_041381155.1 of Argopecten irradians. Classification (NCBI taxonomy): domain Eukaryota; kingdom Metazoa; phylum Mollusca; class Bivalvia; order Pectinida; family Pectinidae; genus Argopecten; species Argopecten irradians. Next base: position 14,814,184 of record NC_091142.1, on the reverse strand, counting down.
TACACTAACTTCCATGGCACTCTACAGGGTTCCAAACAGAGACACATGTTGTTTTCTGGTTTAAAAAGTAAAATCTACATAACGAACAACATGAAATGATTTGAAAAAACAAGACGCCCAAGAGGGCCTGTACCGCTCACCTGGTTTGTAACGCCAAGCAATGTTCTGAATACAGGTTCATTTTTTCTTTTATGAAGGAATTTGAATATTTACCTCTAATTCCCCTATTGGGCCCCACCCCTCCTACCCCCAGGGGTCAGAGCCAAAATTTATGCAAGTTCTGTTCCCCTTCCCTCAAGGATGTTTGTGGCCAAATTCGGTTACAATCCATGCAGAGCTCTAGGACAAGTTGCGATTTACAGAATTTACCTCTATTTCCCCTTTTGGGTCCCGCTCCTCCTGCCCCGGGGGGTCAGAGCCAAAATTTATACAAGTTCTGTTTCCCTTCACCCCAGAATGTTTGTGGCCAAATTTGGTTACAATCCATGCAGAACTGTATGACTAGTAGGGATTTAAAGGAAGTGTTGACGGACGGACGGACGGACGACGGACGCCGCGCCACGACATAAGTTCACCGGCCCTTCGGGCCAAGTGAGCTAATAAGAGATCGTTTTTTTTATTCATTTCTATGTTTCAAGCGATTTACAATATGATTACAAATTACACGATTACATTGTGCTGTATGCATCTTACAACATACTAGTGAGCTTAATATTGGATGTTCTCAGTTTTCCGATGTCCCCGAAGATGATGTCTTCATTTTGTTTCACTGTGAATAATGTTTTCCAGTCATCTGTTTCTCCTGAAATGGAAAACAATAATTGTAAAACTTCTATACAGAAACTAACTGATGCATGATCAGTTAATCATATAAACCATAAATCCCTGTAATGTCAAATTATTTTTCCACCCTTTTATGAATTATGAAAATTGATAACCACAATATTTAGTACAGAGACTTATCATTATGATTTTTCTTTACTATATGGCACACAACCAAATTAGCTTCCCTTAATGCAAGACACATAAATTGTAGACCAATTATCTCTCGTAACTGGAAAAGGTCAAAGATACATGCACATGACATATAGACCAATTATCTCTGTTTATTAATATCTGATACATACATGTAGGTTAACTTAGACCAATTATTTCTCCTTGTTGCATAGCATTTAAAGTCCCCCTTACAATACATAATATTGACCAATCATCTTCATTCTTTTAAATTTCAATATACAATAAAGTGTGTAACATATTATATATTACGGGGGTTTCGAGTCCCACCTTCCAATGATTATGACGTCATCATTTGACGTGAGTTTCGTGACGTCATAATCACCGAAAAGTGGAACTAATCGACGGTAAATCGTACTTTACCCACGTCGTTTTGGGATCTCAAAACCCCCGTATTACGTATGAGCATCAATTAATTACCTCCCCTTTCTGTGGTGTTTCCCTTAGCAGTATTTAATGTGCTGTGTACATACCTTTACGATACATAGGGTATTTGTTGTCTTGAAAGAATTCGGTTGAAGTTTTATCACTGATGGCAGCTTTTGCATCCCTGAGTTTTCCAATCCTGGTATTGTTAGCAATTTCTGTACATAGTTCAATAGAATTTTTACACCCAAGGAATCTATTCAGCTTCAGTATTTCTTTGAGAGGATCCTGAAACAATTGTTAAATAATTGAACAAGAGGCCCAAAGGGCCTTATCGCTCACCTGTTCTAGGCCAAGGACACAAGCTACCAACTTAAAGGTTTTAGATATGAACTGGATTAACTTTACTTCATGCATTTCTACCGAAACTTTTGAAGGAATTTGCTGCATTTTCCATATTTGGCCCGCCCCTCAGGCCTCTGGGGGACCAGACCAGCCAATTGTTTTTGAATTGGAACTACATCTTCTTCATTCCTACCAAAGAAGAAGGATTTTAAATAATTTGCTATGTTTCCCCTATTGAGCCCACCATTTATACAAGAGTAATACACCTTCATATGAGGAAGCTTCAGACATTCATGTCTAGTAGGGTTTTTGGGAAAAGATGATGGACGACGGAAGCAGCGCCATGACGTGTTATTACGATGAAACTCTCAATTTAATTAGTTTCAATCAACTAGACGCTACCTACACATGATAATATAAAGCGTCTGTATAATTGTTATTAGCATCAATAGCATTGTCCGGATCATATGCATTCTTATCTTTTACGTATTGCTGAAATTAGTAATAAAACAGTAAATACAGAAATTGTTCTTCCTCTATGAAGAGAGCAGCAGCAGCATCAATGTAATTGTCCGGATGCATTCTTATCTTTAAAGATGCTCCACCTCCGACAGAGCATAAATGATATTCCTCAGTTGAACAATAATTGGTGTTTGATCGTGTATATATATGTCTAATTAACACAAAAAATAATATAAAATAATTTATTTCGCCTTTGGTGCATGCGCAATCAGTACTTCGTTCCATATAGGATATAGTGACACGGAATTTTTTCGGGATGCAATTAATTATTTGTCATATTTTTAACTTGAAGTAAAATTAGAAGCTCAAACTTTTCAATGGTGGTAATGGTGTAAAGTAAGTAACTTTTGTAACTGAAGAAAAATACTAAATCGTCTGCTCCTGTTTTTGATAGTGAAAAAATACCATTTGTCAGCGGTGGAGCATCTTTAATGTATAATTGAAATTAGTAATAAACCGTTAATGCAGATTTTGTTCTTCCTCTGTGAAGGGTATATGAAAACATATCAAATTGCATGACTCATTTCATTTTATTCGGCAGGGGATATGCACGCATACAATACTGTATGTTAGGAAATAAGTATTATTTGAAATATTTGTACACGTATTCCGTAAATTGGGATAATTTGGCCTCGGTAAAAATAGGTTTCCAGGTTACAACATTTGCCTTGTTAGCAAAAAAGACACGCTATGCTTACCTAATGTGATTGAATTTGAGGAATTTAAATTATTTAAACGTGTACTAGTAGTTAAATTTTGGTGTGTTAAATTGTGATGCTTTCCTGTCGATGTCAAATAAGTCAAAATACATAATTATGTATGACCACATCCAAAATACCCTAACTTACGGTAATATATTTGGTATTGAGATCGATTGTTAAGTATATTCAATGTTTAAAGGCAATGCCATAATGTATCTGTGGCTTTAATTAGGAATGAACTTCAATATTGCAGGAAAGTACCAAGAATTAATCACTTCAAAGACATGAATTACAAGAGAGTACTGGAATTTAAACAAGAGGCCCAGAGGGCCTGTATCGCTCACCTGGTTTGTAATGCCAAGTAATGTTCTAAATACAGGTTCATTGTTTCTTTTCTGAAGGAATTCGAATATTAACCTCTAATTCTCCTATTGGGCCCCACACCTCCTGCCCCTAGGGGGGTCAGAGGGGGGGGGGGGGGGGGTCAGAGCCAAACTTTGTACAAGTTCTGTTCCCCTTCCCTCAAGGATGTTTGTGGCCAAATTTGGTTATAATCCATGCAGAACTCTTGGACAAGTAGCGATTTCTAGGATTTACCTCTATTTCCCCTATTGGGCCCCGCCCCTCCTGATCCCGGGGGGTCAGATTCAAAATTTATACAAGTTCTGTTCCCCTTCCCCCATGGATATTTGTGGCCAAGTTTGGTTACAATCCATGCATAACTCTAGGATAAGTAGCGATTTATAGGATTTATCTCTATTTCCCCTATTGAGCCCCGCCCCTCCTGCCCCCGGGGGGTCAGAACCAAAATTTATACAAGTTCTGTTCCCCTTCCCCCATGGATGTTTGTGGCCATCAAAAGTCAAAATAATGCATGGGTATGTTTTTCTTGTGATGTATTTTAAATGAACATAATTCAACATACGTGTAGCTACATTTTGATTTTGATACAGTTCCCATATCGTTAAATGGACAACTGACCTAGAGTTTTGTTAGTCGCAATTATTAATTTCCTTTCTTGAAATTATATCATTACCATTGCATTTAGTTCTTTATAAATAAATTTGTAACAATATTAGCAGCGCAAGACCTGAAACTGTTGAAAAAAAATCAATGCTATATTCATGTCACCATTAATGAATAGTTTACTTCTCTTTAGTGTTGAGCATATGATATTCATAATTTTTATAAATAGATACAGTGTATTATGTTTAAGGAAAGAAATACGAAGGTAATTTGTTCATTTAGTTAACCAGTTTTCAAGATCATAACTTATATTTTGTTGAGGTTGTCTAAAATAAAAGTTACATGTATCTGTCCTTTTCTTGTAGATTGCTTCTAATTACACATGCGGGTCTCGATGACCTTGTACTAGAAATTACATGTATGAAAAAATCATTATTACACTGAAACTTCTTATTCAGACAACAATGTTCAAACATTATTAATAAGATGTCGACATTGAAGAACTTGTTGAAGCTGTAGAAATCGAGATATGCTCAAATGTTACAGATATGTTCTTGCCGTTTATCTCAAAGCGTTCTTTTAATTTTAATGTTCATCTTTCGATATCGTGATTTTTTCTTGTTTGAAAGATATAGTAATGACAATTTGGAAGAGAAGAAACTTGACTTCAGATATCTTTGTGGAAAATGCAAGTTAATACACCTAATTAAACTATAACATTGAACTTAAATTTTATCTAACTCATGCTTTGCATTACAAATATGTAGACTTGAATTTGCCATAACGATGAATTTTCCCAAAATGAGTCTAAAATATCCAGGAAAAACACTGGCATCTTTTTTTTCTATAGCACTTTATATCACTACATAATATATAATATACATTTACCCGTTTCGTATTCTCAAAATTGATCACGTATATTGGGTAACCAGGTCTGCTAGTGAGTACCTTGTCCCAGGCTTTGATGTGAGATATCCAACTGCCGAATGGCACTGAAGCAGACCATAGAGTAAGCAAGAAATCAAATATAAATTGATCAAGTAATAATGACAAGTATCCATGATTTGATAATCAACTGACTTTCATAGGAAATATGCTATGTACGATAACTAATGAGTCCTGGTAATAATAGCCATTTTCTTTAACAAAGGTTATACATGTATTGAATCAAGAGACTTAATTCCTGAATCGTGTTTGGTTTGTTGGCCTAACGATCTATTAACATCTATGGTCACTTGTGAACATGCCTGTCACGTTTAGATGATAGAGAAAAGCCACTGAAAAGTGGCCAGCACCCTGGCAAATGCCCCATGGAAATCTACCTCTCACAATTGCCAACGGATTGCACTGTAATGCTTAAGTTTCCTCCAAGTTTCAGTCCTGGAAGGCACCATTTTAATTATGTCATACTGCATCCATATACTACATTGGTAGTAACCCGTTTGACCACAAAATGCATCTTTCGTACTTAGGAGTTAGCGCAGGCTTTTACCCTTGACAAGCCTGTCTCACACAGGAAGACATGAGAGAATAACTCAGAAATTCGAGCAATGTCCCCTCTACCAATAGCAAAAGAGGGTAGTTTTGCATAGATTTTCCGGAGAAAAGAATTGGAATACTGTTAACGTATTTATTTAGCGCAGTCAAATTTTAGCGCAAATTCTAAAAACTGTATATTATGATTTATTGGTGCGTTTATCAATTGACATAATTCGGTGGTTCAATACCGGAATTTTTTTAATTTCGAGCTGTACAGGAATTTCACGTTTCAATGAAAAGCGAAAAGTGCTAAAATAAAACTACCACTAAAATAAATATATTTACAATATTCATATCTGATATATGTATCGTTCTTAATAAAAAATTTAAAAGAACCCTGCAAAACAACACACTGACCTTTGCCCTCCTGAAAAAACCGCAGAAAATCTGGCCAATCAGCATACAGCACAGGACGGCCATCTGTCCCCTTGACTTTCATCAGGCGCACATAGTGAAAACACGACACTGCTACAGCACGTGGGTCACGACAAATGTAAACAATTTTACAGCGTCTCTCTCGGAACGATTGAGGCAGCTCGTCAAATGTCAGGTGGGTCACAAACACACGTGGAGACCGCAATCCGTTAAGTAACTTGATCGATGAAAATTCAAATGAATGTTGTTCCATTAAGTCAATAGAAGGTTCCGATGTATTCCTCATCAGCATTGTAACCACTTCCCAGATCCAATGAAGACCTACAACAAAAACAAATGATAAAAACATATTTCATCTGTTTAAAGTTCTACGACTGGAATACTATTCATGTATTGTTTCTTTATGATACAGACAACGAAATCTCCACTTCTATACACCGATTTCCTGAACATCGTTGCCTAATTGCTTATGCATATATTACACTTACATGTAGAAGTATTTTGTCAACGTTTCCAGTACCAAAGCGTTACTGTAAAACTTACACGATTTTTAACAATATTCCATTGTTTAAAAAAATGTTGAAATTATCTAAATATACGCGCGTAATAAATTCACTCAACAAGTTTACCTTAACTGTATTCTTTTGATTGGAAAAAATGTTCAAATTCTTGAAGCATAGTTGTTAAAATATACCAGTAATAATTGAAATATAAGAAAATAACAATAGCAAGTGTATCAGAAATATGTCAACTATACTTAACCCATTTTAGCAAAGAATCATAGGATGAGAGCACACATAATATGTTATATTGTAACAATGTAATAGCAATATTTTTACATTACCGCGTAAGTAGGTGTTCTGTGTAGTATGTTTCTCATAAAATTTGCAGCACTATTTCCGCATACACGGTTTTGACGTTTCTTGCACAAAAGCTGCAATATTGCGGCAATAAACAGCAACAAACTATTGGTGGTACAATGTTGCTATAATAGTACATGCGGTTAGCCGCACTTACTTGCTTCACATAGATCAGTGCTGCAAAATAACCGCTATATATTGCACAATATTGCTGAACACTTTTAAAGCTTTCTGTAAGGTTAGGAATTTAATTACCAAGTGTTCAAGGAAATGGATATAAATATTTGATATTAATAAAATATTTCACAACCTTTAAACATGTTACAAAGACTAGTCATTAGTCAATATATCTAGATAGGTTACTAGTTATAGGATACACTGACAAAATGTTGATCTTATCATACCACAAAGTAGCAGCCATTACAGTCCAAAAGCTTTCTCTTTGTCGAAATCTTTATCTGAAAATTATTTGTCATATGACCAAGACCTGTGTTCAAAATAGTTCCGAGCATTTAATAGGATATGTTGCCTTTACTTGTCCTTACGTACACACAAAACAGATTTTTATCATTTTTCTGCATATGCTTTAAAAGAGGATACAATAAATTATTATAATACTCTTTCATATATGGATATGATGAAGGATAGAGATATTTCAACCGAGGGTCTCAATATGTTGTAAAACCCTTGGCTTGCCGAGGTTTGTAAACATTTTATGATCACGATGGTAGAATATATCTATTCTACATTTCCACGTAGGAAAGAGTATGTTTCTCTAATACCTAAACGTTGTATTGCAAATTTACTTCTAAGTTTCCACCATTTTGAAATAAATTTGAAAAAAAACGCGACTGCAAGTCAATACTCCATACATGAAAATTGCGTGATATTTTCTACGCAAATTCGATCCGTCGTTTGTATAGTAAATTCAGTCTAGTTTCTGAAAAAAAATGTTAAAAACTATACCTAGAAAATGGTAATTTTGTTGATGCTGTGACGTCACACTTTATTGCATGGGTAGCCATGCAATACAGCCTCAGGCGACATGAGTGTATTGCCTTAGACCAGTCAGTATTACATGTGTAGGTATGAAAGAATATAAGAATCTTTCATATGTGGATATGAAGGATAGGGATATTCTACCCAAGGGTCACAAAATGTAGTAAAACCCGAGGCTTGCCGAGGGTTTTGCAACCTTTTGTGATCCCGAGGGTAGAATATCCCTATCCTTCATATCCACATATGAAAGAGTATTTTTCTTTCATACCTCGACGTTTTATTGCAATTTTACAACTATAATATTCCGCCATTTTGAAATAAATTCGAAGAAGTCCATGGCTGAAAGTCATTTTTTCATACATGAAAAATTACGTGATATTTTCAACTTAAATTCCGTTGTTTGCATCTTTTATAGTAAAACCAATCAAGTTTGTGAAAAGAAAATGTAAATTTTTTACCGAGAATATAAAATGTTTTGACGCCGTGACGTCATGAGGCTTTATTGCATGGGTAGCCATGCAATACAGCCTCAGGCGGAATGAGTGTATTGCCCTAGACCAGCCAGTATTACACCCGTAAGTATGAAAGAAATCTTATTATTTATAAAAAAAACTATAATTTTAATATAGAGAGTTGATTACAATAAGATATTTCAGTATAATCAAATTTACGGCACTTACTGTAAAGATCTTACGACATACATGTATTACCACAAACCCTTTACCTCTAGTTGGGTCGCGAGTTTGAATCCCACGTGAGAGAGTTACCAGTTACTGACCCATAGTCGGTGGTTTTCTCCGGGTACTTTCTCCACTAACATACCTGACACGTCATTAAACGACCCTGGCTGGTTAATTGGACGTTAAACTTATAAAATCAAAACCAAAAGTCTTAGGAAGTAATACAGTTTTTGACTGGGATTGAGGGCAATAGATGATTTGTTGAAAACGAGGAAAAACTGTTGCCCAAAGCCGAGGGCAATAGTTTGTTTGAGGGTCCAAAAAATCATAGATCTGTTGTCCGAAAACCCAGTCTATAACTGTTTTGTTATACCCATTGACTCAAAATAAAGCGCTGACGTCACTCCGGTCCAAAAGCACATTTTAAGAATCGATTTTAACAGTTCATTTATTGATATTTTTGTCAATAGAGTTTATAAAGAAACGATTGTATAAGGGTATAACAACATAAAATGTTAAACTCGACGCCTGTATGCGTACCTGATTTGGGGTAGGAACAGATGATTACATCATCGTCTCTAGCCTGAAGATGTCCACTACAGAGTCTGCCCAAATGCTTGGTCATATATGCCTCATATCCTGTAATCGGCAAGTAGAACCCACCAATGTCTGCTAATGTAATACTACCGCCATCTTTACCATGGAACGTCACAATTTTGTATGACATCTCTCCTTCCATTTAGTACTTTGATTTCCTGAAACAAAAATATAAGAAAAATATAATCAAAGAGAGTTATTTATATCTGTGCATAGTGTGCTGTTTTAATTAGTATTTGTAGAATATCTTATTTGTTTTAGTGGAGCACAATTGGTTTTAGGTAATACTCTATTCCTTTACATTTTATCCCTAAATTAAATTATGTATTCAATTAATAATGGTACATGTCAAATAACACTGTATATACAAATGTACAATTAAAACATTTCTAAAACAAGTCTGTCAGAGCTTGGCATATTTTGCATAGTCTTTTAACTTTCATACAGTAAAACATGTTTTGCGTTCATTGGCCTTCCAAAAGTTCTCACATATTAATACGACGGTCAAGTTCTGCTTAGTTTCCCAGTTCTGACCATTAACGTAAAGAAAAGTTGAAAGCATTGAAAGCGGGGCTGCGTGGAAATGTAACCACGGACATAGTGAGCCGGGAGGACGTTTTAGAATTCCCAAACTTTAAATCAATTTCTTCGTACGCAGACAGATTTTGACGAGAGATTTTATTTTTCTATTTCATAAGAAATTTATACTGGATACATTCACACCATTTTTACCGACTTTAGCCATCCTTGCCCGACTGTTCACTTTAATGGACCACTGACATGTTTAACCCTGCATGTAGGGCGTTAGAATTGAATTTGCTGTCCCATTACATGATCGTAAAAGGCGACTAAATTTAGGATCTTAACTTCTCTTCTGTCTCACTGACTAATTTGTTCTTCCTAGCGTCTCCCTTGAAACCACCTTACCCCCAGGTGCATACATTTTTGTTTTAATAAATATTTTGTTATAGATGTCTTGGCAGTATTCTCTGACGTAATTTATATATTACATATGTACCAAAATATGTTGTCAGATTATTTCTTAAGTCTGCAAATGCACGTGGTTGGCGTTATATGTTTCTTAGAAGGTTCTTGCAAAATGTCATTATATTTACTGCTGTATACATACGTGTACATGTACAATAGGTACAGTGTACCTGGCTCGTTTTGGTTTTGTTGTTTTTTTTGTTGTTTTTTTTTTTTTTGTCAGTGCCATGTTATAATACGTTATACATTATGTATAACAACATGTCATTAAAAAAACCAACAACGTCAACATGTAATTTTTTAAAAGAATAAAAACGAGCCAGGTACATATACACATGTTTGTATGTACAATGTACGTACAGTACGGTACAATGGTACGGTACAGCAACCGGCGACGGACAAAAGGCCATTTATATATATTTGTACAATTTACAATGTAGGTCACTTGACTTAAATACACAGTAAATAGTTCATTTAGCAGTGGCATGTTTTGACAAAATATTTACAATTACATGTTCACAATTATATAAACTCCAGTAGAGATTTTGATATAGATCTACCCACAGGGACCTGGCAGGAACTTTTTACCAACAGTATACATGTCAGTATAAGTGCAGTGTATATATTTTAGTATAATATATTAGGCCATGGGCTAGGAGGGTCCCACATGCACCCCCCCCCCCAAACCTCCGAACCAATATTTTTCTTACCCCTTATGACCCACTGATCACAAATCAAAATGTTAACATTGCATAAGTTGGGATGAACTTCCGGTTATGACGTCATCAAGATGGCCGCCATCTCAAATTTCACTAAAAAATGAAAAATAGTCATTACATTGACATTTTTCAACCGAAGTAGACAAATGAGGTATCAAAATGACCACAATAGAACACGAAAAACACATCAGGACCAAATAACCAAATATATGTAGTGATTTTTACGCAGGAAGTGAAAAAATAGGATTTTAAGCTCAAAAATGGTGTTTTTTTAGTAAATTTTTCATATTTTGCTTGACGCAACAAAAACGTTTTCCAACCGCAAACTATTATTTCTAATTAGTTTTTTGTCCACTTATAAATCAGTTTAAACAAAAACAAGGAAAAAAACAATGTTAACATTGTATAAGTTCCGGTTATGACGTCATCAAGATGGCCGCCATTACTATTGGTAAAAAACGTGCCAGGTCCCTGTGGATTAACCGAACAACCGGTTATTTTCCGCGATTTTGATAACAATAGAGAAAATAAAATTTATGTTTTTCGAAAATCGGTCTCTGGCTATTGGGACAATTATCAATCAACCATTTCTCAATGCTTCACAGGTCCAATTTTCCCTGAAATCGTAAAAACATCTTTCCCTCTTTCCAACAAAAATAACCGGTTATACAGTATTCCTGTAACCATGGTCAATACTAGTAGGAAAATACATGTCAGGGGCGTTGGAAGCGGGGGGCAGGGGGGGGGGGCAGGGGGGGGGGGCAACTGCCCCCCGTTTCCCAGGACGGGGGGGACAAACATGTCTTTTTGCCCCCCCCCCCCCCCCCCCCCATTTTCGCCGACTGAAATTTTCTAAAAATGCTTATTTGAAAGAAAAAAGGGTCCTCCTGCACATTTTTCGTACTTCATTCTAGAAAATTTTCCGCTGCGCGGCGCATTTCCTAAAACGTTCAAGCACATAATGTCAATTCAATACACACAAACTAGACTAAAAATGTCCATCAAGGGATTCTATGTACTATTTAAAAAAATGTCTCTTAAAACATCAATTTGTTTATGTCTTAGCGAGACAATTAATTCTTTTTTTTATGTTACACAACAATGTGCCGATGGTGTGAAGCCGGTATATTCAGATCGAGTAGGGTTGCATAATGTTATGACGACACAATTATCATTTCTAAATGCAGGTAGCTTTAAATCGAAAAATTACCATGTTAAGAACGCTTTATAATCATTAAACTTTATCGTAAAACTCATCTCAGCCATTCTAAATCGTAATTTTTTTCCCGGGGGAGACCCCCGGACCCCCCCAAACACCAAAATCTTGCGCTTTCGGGCGATTGCAAAATCATCAAAATACATAAAACTCATCCCGGGGGTCACCCTCAGACACCTTATAAAACACCAAAATCTCGCGCCTTCGACGCTCACACGCTAATTTGGCCAATTTGCGTATTCGTTAATTTCCTTTTACCGACCCCACTGTCTATAAATGTGTACAAGGATTAAATTTAGTGATATATGAAAAATGTACATTAAGCATGTATACATTATATGGTTGGTGGTTGGGAGTTGAATTAATCTCCTGTAGGTGTGGGCGGGGGGGGGGGTTTACAAATATTGAAAGACCTTTGCCCCCCCCCCCCCCCATGGACGGCCACTGCATGTACCCCGGACGCTCGCGTTACATTCTGAAATCCGGCCGTTTTACAAAATCCATTGAACTATGAATACTTACAATTTAGGCTTACATATAATGTACCTTTTTGTTTTCCTTCCCCCCCCACCCCCACCACCACCCCAACCTCCCAAAATGTTTAACGCCATCGTTTGCTGTGAAGGAAAACTATAATTAAACAGACACGTATCTAATTTTATTACTTTCGTAATACAATAAAAAATGTTAATTTAGTAAAGTTGTTCTTTTGAAAATTGTGACAAAAACACAAGTATACCTCACAATCCGATGAATATATCATGGATCAACTGGAAGATAACCATTTATTAAGTAGACTTCAGTATGGTTTTCGGCCTAAGATATCGACGGTTCTCCAACTACTTGATGTAATAGATGAAGTCACTAGGATATTTTGGATAGTGGTGAACCTGTAGACCTAATATATCTAGACTTTCAAAAGGCTTTTGATACGGTCCGAAACATTAAACTGATCAGGACATTGGAGGCAATAGACATAACAGGGAAACATCCTTAATTAGATCAGAAACTTTCTTGAGAACAGGAAACAAAGGGTGATGATAAATGGATAATATCTCACCATGGTCAACAGTGATTAGTGGAGTCCCCCAAGGGAGTGTTTAGGGCCAGTGCTTTTCTTGGTATATATAAATGATCTACCAGACGTCGTGACTGCAACTATGAAACTATTTGCAGATGACAGTAAAATCTTATACCAAAGCGGATCAGAGAGGGAAAAGAGAGACAATTCAATCTGACCTGAACAATTTAAACTGGAAGAATGGTCAAATACATGGCAATTACATTTCAACTGCAACAAATGCAAAAGTCTGCATTTTAGGTCACAACAACTCCAACAAGGTTTATAATCTTAGTATAAAGAAAATATTGATCACTATCCTTTGAAGAAAAAGAGTGTTTGGATAAATAGTGAGATACTACCCTCAAAATTAGTAAACATGTATGAGAAAGCAGTAAAAAAGGCAAAACAAACAATTAACTGGGATCTGGTAAAAAGAACATTTACAGTCATATAGAATAATGGATATGTTTATGCCACTTATACAAATATCATTAATTAAGGCCACCACATGAAAAATAAAAAGAATAATGCAGGTGAAAGTTTGGAATCCAATGAACCCTTACAGACACCAAAAATGATTGAAAAAGTACATCTTAAGAGCAACAGAAGTAGTGAGACAATTTGAAGCCATCTACCTTATCCAGAACGTCCCAAATGATTAGAGAATCCCATCTCAATTAATATATGGAGATCAAGAGCAGACATGATCCAAACATTCCGTATACTGAAGGGATTTGATAAACTAGAAAAAGAGGATTTCTTCGAAATTGAAACTACAGAAGAACGAGAGGACGCAAACTGAAAAATTAGGAAACCTCAAACAAGAGCAAACTACTTTAACATCAGAGTGATTAATGATTGGAATAACCTATCGGAGGATGTGGTGGGACAGTAGTGTAACCATAAATCAATTTAAAAGTAGACTAAATAAACACTGGAAGAACCTGGATATAAAATTTTCAACCGACCTGTATATAAAGACAACCCTCCTTACCATAAGATAAATTACTGTTAAACTCTGTGAGACTGTGAGACTTTTTTTTTTTAAAGACAGTATCACCGTGTCCAACCGTACTTTGGAGATTGCGGTTGAAGTAACGCAGAGTTTGCGGTTATCACCGGAAGGTGATGGAGAATTGAGAGGGTAAGGTCCACGAAATTGTCAAATAACGAAATTCTAGAGAATCTATCAAAAAACTGAGTCGCTCACGGATTGTAACAGCACACATTGAAGAATTCAAGGCATGTTCGCATATTGTCGATGTTTTTTGTGGAGTTAAAACACTCCACGACAAAAATCGAAATCCGATTTTTTTGTAAAAACAATCAAAATCCTCATAATGTTTTAAGCCATATTTATTTTATATATACACTTTCCATTTGTGTGTTGATGTTCTAAAAAACACCCCGACTGAATGACATTTGTTTGTGTCAAGAAATTTCCATGAAATACTGAATTGAATTTTTGAAGGATGAGGTTGCGGTTGCATAAAGTAAAAAATGGGGGTTGCGGTTTTTGGTCATTCAATAGCTATAATGGGCGGATGATATTTGCCATTTTCCATGACCTCAGAGTGTTTCGGAGATGTTTGCGTATAATGTTATTATCACTAAGACAATCAATTAAGTTTCCGTTCCGTATTGATCAGTTTTAATATTAGCAATGGTATGTATATGTAAGAATTATGGTGGCTGATTACGGCCATCTCGTGTTGTTGTGTTGTCGCCTTGTCGAGTTGTCGCGGTCTCAAACTGCGACAACCCGAGATTTAACAGTTAAAATGTCGACTTGTCGCGTTTTCGAACCGCGACAAGTCGACAACACGACAAGACGACAAGTCGACAACACGACAAGTCGACATTTCAAACACGCTAATTAGCGCGTACAGAATCTCGTGTTGTCGCGGTAAAATGTCGACTTGTCGTGTTGTCGAGTTGTCGACTTGTCGTGTTGTCGCCTTGTCGTGTTGTCGACTTGTCGTGTTGTCGTGTTGTCGACTTGTCGCCTTCCTGTTACACATGCGCAAATTATATGAAATAACCACTATCTTTGAATATAGAAAACTGAAGTCAGTGCTTGTGAATATTTGGTGTGTTTGTAAGATATTCGATGTTCAAAATTGTTAAAAAATTATATTTTCCCCATTGTTAACTCTTTTAAAATGTATTATACTTAACGGAAATTATAATATTAAATTAATTGAATATTAACAAAACAAAGGATATTGTCAGAACACAGAACAAAAATGTATGTACAATGAACAGTAACAGAGAGGACAAATGTACATGTATATCAACTTAATATTGTAAAATCTCCTTTACAAAATATTGTGTTATTAATCGGTTAAAACTTATTATTCAATTTGAAGAATTGAAGAGAACACGGATGATACGACGATATATTATCTATTATTACTAATTACTGTAATAGGTTATGTGTGCAGTACATCAAACAATAACCTTAATTTAAGATCTAATAAAGAATTTGATTTAAAACGATAAGAAAAAATCATTAAAACTTACATTTAGTCCAAAGCGTTATAGAACAGATAAGGTGTTGTGCCCCATCTTTCTGGCAATTAGTTCATCTATTTTGATCATCTTCATGCATCACAACGTACATAATGTTAATATTCTTTTTATAAAATTTGTTTATTGTAATACAGCAAGATTTAACCCTCGAAAGTTTGATTGTGTATTTTTACTACAGTAATTCATACAATAGTAATCAAATGCTGTAGCATAGATACTTCCAGTGGACATTTAATATAATGGAACTCTTGCAAAAGAAAAGTACACAATTAGTATTTCTGGGTCTAGAAATTCACAAGACATGTGTTCATTTTACGAAATGAATATCATAATTATATAATAATCTTTCTCAAAGCGATCATTTTGTGGTTAAGAGAGGCTTGGCTAATTATGATACATTCAAGTTTAATTGACCTGTGTTGCTATGGTCCGAGTGCAAAGTCAATAAAAGCAACTCAAGTTACATTACGCAAACATTGAGTTCTTCAGGGTGGTGTCCTATGGTCAATGTTTTTTCTTGTAAGTAACATGCACATTAGAGAATGGTTTGATACTTGCCAAAGAAAATAATATCTAGTATAAAAAATAAGGACCTCAATTTCGGTTCATATGGTGTTATACCGCAATGGAATAATTTAAAATAATGACCTCGGGCTACGGTCTGGGTTATTATTTATTCTACCAGGGGGCGGGACAACAACATATATACATCCTTATGCATGGATATCTGCAGTGCTTTTATCTTTATATTCGGTAATTCCTGTGTTATATTCGATACATTTACCATTATGCTCCGTCGTTATACGAGATATTCGATGCCTTTTCCTTTATATTATGTAGCTAGAATTAAACTTTATATTCGGTACAAAATTTCTTTAAATTCAGTACACACACTTCTTTATATGATGTGCAACCTTCTTTATATAATGTGCAAACATTTATATAATGAAGATCAAATCCGGCTTATAATATTTGCATAATTTTTCGGCTGATTTCGTCTTAGTGACAGCACTTTGTATAGTTGTGTAGGATTTTGAAAAGGAAATTATTGCTCTTACCAACGGTAGTAAACGTTTTTGTGAAGACTTACTATAAATATGATTTTAACCGCTAAAACTACATGTAGGTGGACTAAGTTTTGTTTGTCTCGGGATCTATCCATCCTTCTCAATATATATATCACCATGTAGATTACGATTTTACCGATTTTTGTATTTAAACTCATAGAACGTCCAAAATAGTCTATGCATGACACTCTGGTGGGTCCAAATTATTGGGTCGCCATCTACATGTAGACAATTAATCCTGTGTCTATATTGGATCACCAATATAAGAAAAAAATTGATTTTGTTTTAATCTTAGATGTGCTGCTATTTTGTTAATTCATATCATGAAAATAAAAACAATTAAGAAGCAAACGCTAATTGAATTCTTCGTTTCGGAAAGGTAGTTGGTCTTAAAAGCTGTATATATGTGCCGTAATTTTCATACTCACGAATCAAGAGCTTTTTTGGATATTTTATTCACCATCAACCTTTCGAAAATTACATTTACAAGTATGCATAAGAAC
The DNA here is from genome assembly GCF_041381155.1 of Argopecten irradians. Taxonomy (NCBI): domain Eukaryota; kingdom Metazoa; phylum Mollusca; class Bivalvia; order Pectinida; family Pectinidae; genus Argopecten; species Argopecten irradians. Next base: position 14,797,133 of record NC_091142.1, on the reverse strand, counting down.
TGAAAATGATTTTGACAGTACATATGCGGTCAGGCTATGAAGCCAAAATGTGGTCTACAATTTCATTTAACATTTTTATAAAGTAATAAGAAATTATAAAGTGATTACTGCAGGTATGCATTTATCTTAACATACATAAGACATAAATTCTGACTTGTAAATAATGTTTACAAGGCATCGTACATGGTTTTCTGACCATTTGAATGATTATCACACCTTAAAAGAACCTGATGGTTTTCAATAGTTTCTTGAAGAAAAAAATGCATGCCTAGTTACGACACATATAACTTAATTAATCAACACATAAAATCGGGTAATTAATAAAACAAAATGTTCCCAGCCGTCATACATCATCTATGATATAGGTACATGTATATAGTATCCGAATAGCGTATATTGAACTTTGATTCCTAGGTGTGGCAACATTATAAGATTTTTCAAATATCTACATATATATGTAGATCTGCTACCCTGTTGAGATCAGCCGCTTGATTTTTACACTTCAACTTATCCTAAACATGTTCCCTAACAGGCTTAGTTGAATTCGGACCAGTTGAGAAGATGATGGAATTGTTATGTTTAATGGTGATAGACGACAAATAAAAGTGATGTCGATAGGTAACCCTGCCTGGGTGACCACCTTATCCATAATAGTCCGAAGGCCTGTTAATCTGAACGTCCGTTAGTCCGAACGACCGTTAGTCCTAAGGCCCATTAGTCGGAAAGTCTGATAGTCCGATAACCGATATAAATGTACAGACTTTAATTACAAGACTCAGTAGTAAACTTGCTAAGATATGTGTAACTCTAGATTGACACCATCTTCAGTGACCCACGGATGATTGCACTACACTACGCTACAATTATCACAAATGTAGCGTAGGGTCACCGACAAAAAACGAAATGAAATTGTGAAAAAAACATAATTTTGTAATACATGTACGTAAACGTGTCCGATATGAAAGAGTGTATATGTACACTGCAATCCTGGTTATTAGTTTCCCAGAAATTACCATTATGCGAACCATTTTCATCATTGAAAAAAGGGGAGGATTAACAAGTAAAAGGAAGCAGGAAACACAAAAATAAGTCGGGAAATACATATTTCAAACATGCAGGCAGGTTAGAATTGGTGATATATATCATCCATTCATGCAGCCATGTTATCCCTAATGCAATCAAATTGCAGTACACATAAGCTTTACATTAGGCGTATGTTTATAAGATAAAATTCATAAAATGTATATTTACGTGACATCTTATAAAATGTAAGATATTTTCTATCTCTTTATGATTTTTTTTTTATAATTTTGATGTATTTATCATGCAATGCTCATTGAAGAAATCACAACTTGCCGTCCATAGAAGTTTGCAGTTAAATAATTTTAAAGAATTGCCGAAAAATGTATTTATCACAATTTATTGAAAACATGTTTCAAACTATCAAGGTGTGCGGTTTTTCGTCAACAAGGAAAGAAATTGCTATCAAATATCTTGAAAGGAAGTGAACACCCTTCACTTTAAAGGGAAGATCCTATAAACAAACATGAATAAAACAACTCATTAGTCGTAATGTACTTCAAGAAATCATTCCCAAATATACTCTATGAAGTACATCGAAGTCACTATATGCACTCTCTTGCACACTAAGAAAAAGTCAAACAGTGGGAATGTATACCCTCGCAATTCCACTTTCGTAATAGACAATAGCTACAACCCTTAGCTACTTAAGTGTGCCCATCCCTCCACTTTGGTCCTAATTTATCTGGAAATTTCAAGCCAGTACAACCAAGTTAGGTGGTCTATGGCTTTTTGACATAACTGTTATATCACCTAGTAAAGGTTTATTCTGACTAGATGGTGATAGTAGTTTTGAGCATTTGAAAGTTTCTTACCACAGTATACTGATATATTTTTACTTCAAAAATAATTCTAGATTATGATATACTGTGTGTTCTCATGTTAAGCTAGATTTTGTATTAATATGGTTATAAAGTGACCGCTACATGTGTCTAGTAAATGTCCTGCAAGATCAGGGTAGTATTTCTACAAATTTATATGTTCTTACCCCTATCCATTGTATTCCGAATTTGCATATACAGAGTTATCTGCACTTGCGGGTAGGTATTGATTGTGACGTCATGTGTTTGCAAGCGTAACGTCATACTTTTCGGAGAAAACGACGTGAATTGCGCTCACAAAACAATGTTGTAACAATCGATACCTTCCCGCAAGGGAGCTAACTCTGTAATATGCAAAGACGGAATAAATTGTTATGTCATACATCGATTCTAGAATATGATAAACTATGAGTTCTCATCTAAAACTATCATCTAAAACTAGTTTACATCAATAATGTTAAAACTGGACACAGGGTTTACTATCTAGTTAAGGACTATTCTTACTTGACGGGATAGTATATGTGTGCCTTTGTAGTTTTCTTATCACAATGCGTTATAATAGATACTTTCATGTCAAACTATATAATTCTAAATAGATAACTCGATCATATCTTACTCGTATTAGGCTAGGATAGATGGTACGTCCTTAATAAGTAAAGACAAAATTTGCGCCAACAAGGTTAAAAACTGGACACTGAGTTGTAATATTAAGATTTAAATCACGACGTAGATTTTACCGACACCCACAAGTGTAGTACGTGTTGTAGGGTACTTATTGTCAACAAATACATCCACTCGAAACGACAAGTTTTATTGAACTGACGATTAAAGCTATAATAAATCTCTATAGACCTAACCAAGCTTTGTCACGGATACGGGACACGATATCTGACCACCTACATCTATAACACGTTAAACGGCAGTTCAATGGCTCAATTTGTAATTGATCTAGCTCACGCTATACCTTAAAGCAAGGTCACTCATGTCGCAATTTATCACATGTCAGGAACTTATGTTCTAAAACCTGAAAATGTGTTAAGTCTTACACTTTAATCAGTTAGTTTGCAAGAAAGGAATAAAGTTTGTTTAGTCAAACCTGTCTAGAAAGACTACCCGGAGAGAAAGTGGTGTTTATGCACAAACTGTGTGAAAACTAGTTATTTAGGACTCTATGAAAGTTGTCTGTATTAAGCCGATAGTTTTATACAGAGGTGGTCGCTAAGGCAGGGTTGACAGTATATTGTACGTGCATTTGTGTGAATGGTTTTAACCTATAGAATGCGCAATGATAATATGTTTTATCATATATCAAATATATCATTTGTTGTTTTATGTTAGGGAAATGAGAATGTCATATTGTAATTTCTGTATGATATGAATACTTAAGAGCATTCTTATTTAGGAAATTTATCACAAACAATTCTGTTATTTTAGAAAAATTAAAAAGATAAATGTAACGTTGAAATGTCAATCCGCAGTTGATAGAATAAATAATTTCACGTTTGTATATTGCTACTTCGTTAAGGATTTCCCTGTCATTATTAGCTAGGTCAAGGTTGTTTTGTGTCCTTTGGAGGTCACAATCGCTGTCAAAAATGTCACCTTTCATATATGTGTATTGATTTATCGATTGGAATAGTGTTATATTCTATAACATATTTGTTAAACAAATGAACATCACAGCGCTTATGTATACTTGGGTAAGACCGAAATCTACCACAGCGCCAAGCTGTCGGAACCCATTATCAATATCAAGTAATAATTTGTCATTTAGGACCCTATGAAAGAAAAATGTGAAGGATATCATTACAAAAAGATGTTAATTACCCTTTTCAAAAGCTGTAATATTTAATGTCGTTGCATTATCAAAGTAATGAACAAAAATGATATTTCATTCATTGGCTCCATTTTAAGGTGACGCTGTCTATATATGTTGGGTATATTCCTTAGTTAAATATTACCAGTAATCGTTAATTAACCACTGACACTAATACACATTTCCCATCCTCAATGATTTCAAAGCTAGTCCGAGACATGGCTTCCATTTTACGAAGCTATGCACTTTATCTATGTCTCTATGAATGCAGATTTATTAAATGTCAATTACTATGACGATAGTATATTTCAACGGTTTAGATTCCATGACATATTTTTTTTTAAAGTTATTTCATCGTAACCATACCCAGTTAAAGTCTGATCGTTATTTTACAAATTAAAAGCAAGTTACAATATTTATCAGGAACATAACATGATAGAGTAATATCATGATGATATTTGATACAGAAATTAATCGGTAATAAATGTTTTGCATTATCTCAGCTTAAGTCGCAAATTATAAAATTCCATTATTAACTATCCAAATAACTAATTATTCTTTTTTTGCATATTACAGAGTCACTTTTCTTGCAGGTGGGTGTCCATTGTGACGACAATATGTTGTGATGAGAAATCCGCGTCGTTTTCTCTTAAAGGTATGACGTTACGCTGGCAAACATATAACGTCACAATCACACCCTACCCACAAGGGCAGATAACTCTGTAATATGCAAAGTCGGAATAGTAATACTACAAAGGTTGTAATATGATATGTCAGTTGTGAATTACATGCAAATTAAATAATTATAATGTGTCTATTGTATTTGGTTGGAAATATACTGAGCGATGCCAATAAACTTACAATCATATAACCGTTTTATTTTCAATGTTAAAGTATTACTTCGGTGCAAGTGATATATAAAAACATGTAGAGAAAACGACAAAGTGGAAACATTACCTTTTTGAGAATTTCAATAGTATAACACTGAACAGGAAAAAAAAATCGAAAATAGAAATATATCAGAGGACAACTGGATTAAGTAGAAGAAGTAATATGGTATATGTTCAGCTCTATGACTCTTTCCATATATTTTTGTCAGGTTGGGTTGTGTGGTTTATAATGATATCTGTTACCAAACAAGCGAATATATCATAAGTGACGTAAGTGGTTAAAAGCTCGATGTGTACACCGTCACATTCATCAAATGATGGATTTGTCATTTGGCTGTTGAAGATAACAGTGTACAAATCGTCTTCATCATTTGTTAATTTGTCTTATGAAGATGACACAGCGTACAAAACATCGAAACGTTACACATGGAACATTCACTGGCTGTACATGTGTAACAAATAACAAGAGGTAACCCGCATACCGTACTCTTTACCCTCCGCAATGAAAGATTATTGGCTTTTTGTCCTATCAATTGCTATGGCTTCGGTCCAAGAAAAAAAATAATCTCTTCAAATATTATATATACGGCGATAACCCATTGACCGGTTGGATAATGTCACCTAAAATCCCAGTAACATATAGTCCCGGAAGAGGCAAGCAAGGTTAAAGGTTATGATACTTACTTTCTAGTCCATATTGACTGCTAGTCTACCTATGACGTCCGTTCGGTATAACCTTGTCTCATTTCATATACCTACACTAAACCATATTCTACCTTAAATAGCTAACTTTATCTACATACAAAGAAAAAGCCACGCTAAGCTCATGCATGTGAAGTAGTGCCCTGGTCTTATCCAAGGGACTATCAAAAGGCTGGTGGTGACACCATTGAACTATTCTCCGATAAAATAAAATAAATCATTAAAGGACGATAAACTTGAATATATAGGTAAAGGGATCCTGTCGAAATGCCAGGGTTTTAGGTACTGGACGAGTAAAATAGATTTACACCTTTTGATCAAATAAACTGACTCACTTTACCTTATATAACTTGACATGTAAAACAATTCGACCGGTTATTCAGGTTTTGACCTAATAGACAAATCGGTAGCTGATAGCAGCGTTCCGGAACGATAGAACGCATTAAGAATTGATCCAACCTGTGCAAAAATCACAAACTCCGGACAACATCAAATTGATTAGTTAGAATATATATACGGTGGCTAAGATAAGGAATATAAAGGTAGAAATTTGACAATGTACACAGGTATCGAAATACAATCCGTCGGATTTACATATATACACTTCAAAAATGTATCATTCCGGTATATATAATTATAATAACTACAAATACGGCACGTGAGCCGGCACGTGAGCAAGGAAATAAACTGGAATACTAAACAGTAATTTGAGTTGAATATATACACAACTAAAATAAAAAACAACAACATTATTTTAAGATATGAACAATTTCATCAGTATATACAAGAGACCAACAATATCATATCATTGGTATTGTTGACTATAGGACAAAATATATGGTTGTTTTGAGAAAACGGAAAGAATTAGAACATAATCAATCGTCTGTTGACATCCAGTTTTAAATTAGACACATTAATTTAAAGGGTATCCAGAAACCAAACTTTCCATATCCTTTTATTCGATAAAATTACTGACATAAAGACTTTAAAGTCTTTATCCACAAATATACGTAGTAAATAACGGTAAAATACCGATTGTAAAGTTCAATTTATTGAGTAGGGTGTTGACTGGCTATCGGACCTTAGTGATTGATGGCATTTGCTCAGCAGAATTTCTATACTAGAATTAGCCATGTCGTAGAAATAACATTATCAAGCCATTATATTAGAGTGATGTTTTCAACATTCTAGAGACTGGTGACCAGTTTAAGAATGGTGATGATTTCGATAAATCTTTAACATTAACTAAACAAATTAACTGAAGTCCCAATATATATACCGGACAGTACGAGGTAACACCCTAGGTCTAAAATAAGGTATAAACACTAAATCATATAACAGTGTCGCCTATTTAAACACCCGGCAAACTATCACAACAAAGTCAGTCACGTTTAAAAGCATGCCCAGTACGCTGTTATATTATGTTATTTAGGCTAGTTTCTATAAACCGGAAAATCTGAGATAAGGCTGATATTACAAAGCTTCTATTGGCGTTAATAGCGTTACTTATAGCCTTATGTCATATAAGTCGTCTTTCGTCAATATGTTTACATACATAAATGTAAGTTGAGTACATAAATAATATCTTAATTGAGTGGTCATTTCATACATTTTGAAACTTTGACGGAGTTTGGATTATACTAGGGCATAAACAATACAGTGTCAGAAAGAAAAGTTTTATGAAACGACTATCACTTACACGATTGCAATATTTACCTAAAAATCATCAAAAAGTCTAACAATGCACTATATATGGTTTGAGCCCTTCTTAGTCCTGAAATCCATCATTTGTTTAACCTGGATAAGACATAATGTAAAGTTTGATTGAGTTTGGAATATTAAGAAGGTGTTATGTTACTGTAGTTTCAGTTGTCATGGTTACCACCTAAATATACATAAATAAAGCGAATTTAAAATGTTGTTAGTGTGTCTGATAGTCTAAGGAACAATTTTATTATATTGGACAAAACATACCATACATAGTCCTTTTAAAGTAAGAAACGATATCATTTGACTAACTATCACAAATTTATCATATTCTTATATCACTCTATCAAAAGACATCATATCGTTGATGAGATATGTAAACATTTATATGTATGTTTTATTTATTTTATATAACCGGTAACAGGAAACTGGTACCTGAGGAAAACAGCCGTCGAGAAGCTGATTTTTTCCTTACAGGGAATGCGAAATGTAATATTGAATTTTAAACGCCTTGTCGAGGCATGATGTAGAAAAAAAACATGTTTTAAATCGCCTTTACTTTCAAAATGTGATAGTTTCTGTACAGTAAATTAGGAACTATGTACATGTTTATTCTACTTTATTAAATGTCCAAAACTAGCAGGCAAATAGATAAAACCTTTGTGTTGAAAATGAATTATCTACTTCAAATATAACATTGGGTTACATTGTCTCTTTGTTGTACACTCGGACTAGACCATTGATTTTATCATTGACAGTCCACTTTGTATTAATTGTTTTATTATCGATAAACTTTAAAATCACTACATAGCTTGTTACATCTCGTCACTACAGCGTTTGAAATAAGATGGATTGGATGAAAACGGCTCAATAGACATCTCATGTTACCGATACAATATGCGATTAATAACCTTCACAGTAGGGAACATTCGGCACTTGTCGTAACGAGAATATTAGTTCTCGTTTACGGAATATTCCGAAGGTTTTCGATCAGTCCACCTCCTGTTTCTGACACAACAGACGTTACGTAAACTTCACAATCGGGATCATTAGGTAATTTCCGTAAATTAGTGTAAACGAGAACATTCTCGTTTACGGAAAGTTCCGAAGGTTTTATAAACTTTCAATTTATTGGATGTTCAAACCTCTGTTATTGTATATATGTGGCTTTGGTAGAGTCTGTTGCGATAACAAGTCCCAGCACCATAAAACTATTCTCAGACAGATTCTTTACTAAAGTATAGGATTTTACATAGACTTGAGTACAAAATCTGTCTTGAGAAAGTTTTATGGTGGCAGGCCCAGGTCATAGACACTACCGGTATAGCGATTATTACCCACAGTTCATTTTACATGTTGAGTCATCATGTTTTGATTTTTATACCCGCTGAACGGCGAGGATAACCTGAACTTGGTATTGGTACTGTAAAGCAACTTCTTTCGCGTGTCATTTACTTTCGCGAATTTCGCGATCCTAGTAAATTTGCGAAAGTTTATCTCCGCGAATTAACATTTACGTCATTCATTATGTTAGGTATTTATGGAAATTTTATAAATCCGCGAATGTTAATCTTCGCGAACTTGTTTTGAAATGGAAATCGTGGAATTTGATAACTGCGAATGAAAGTTGAAATATGTGTATAAAGAACCCCCGACGAGCAAGAAGAAGGGTTATATATAGCCAAGTGATCTATATACATAGGGCAAATAATATCATTAATTACCATTTGGGACCCTGAATAAGTGATCATATTAAGCAGGTGGTCATTATACAGAGGTGGACAATACCGTAGCTTTAAGTGTACATACCGTATTTCACCATCAATAGAAGATATACATGTCAAAAGTGACAAGGTATATAAATAAATCATTTATTATAGGGAATTTTTTAATTAAGTTTTTTTTTTAAAATTCCATTATTGGTTTACATGCTATTTATTCAGATGGATAAACATATAGTGTCTTATATATAATGCTGTAATATATCAATTTTGTTATATTCATCTTGTCATGATTCCATGTGAATGCCAGGACCCCAAAAAGTTATAAAGAAAAAACAAATCATGATCTCATTCATATCAGATTTCTTTACAAAACTTAAACCAAATTGTCGTCTTTTAAATATCTTAATGTTTTATTAATATTTTATTGACATCCTTATTTACCGAATGAAATAAAAAAAAATAATAATAGTAATAAATTAAATAGACCACAGTATGGTGTAATGTAAATGTAATTTTGGTACAATTGTACTTAGTCCGATTGTACGTGAATGCCTATTTAATGCACTGAGATATAGATTTAAATGCTACTTGCTTAACCTTAAACCGTCGTACGCCAAACATCTCATCTTATCTTACCATCTACCTCTTTCTCCCCCTCCATCTTTAGTTTTCTTAAACGCTATTATCCAGACTGAATATGCACATGTAATAGTCATGCATATTGAAAGACCATTCTGTATTTTATTTGTGCATCTTTTAATTCATTTTTTAATATTTGAATATTGATAAATAGACTATTTGCCTTACTTCAAATCTGTATTCTGTAAAGAATGAAACAAATTTTTAGTCGTGCTGTTTGACATACACTAGCCTTTGACAGGTTTTGTTGCTCCCGAAAATTACGTCTTTTTTCTGTCTCCAAAGATCAGATATAAATTGTATACCAAAAATGCATGTTTGAATAAACATCCTTATACGATATCATTAGAGATTAACAGTGCTATTTATCTTATATCTGTTTGTCAAACATAGGATTAGAGATGTCTTATACATGATCATTATCGCATGATGAATTAAATTGTACACTTTGATGGCATGCTATCATTTCTTTATGTGTGGTTCAAATGAAATGAAAGTAATTGAACAATTTCGGCTGCAATTCCTCATTGAATCAGTGGGAACGTGACTTAGCCCTACTTTAACTGTTTGTCCATATTTTAGTAGTATTTTTTACCTTTAATTGTATGTCAGATCTCTTCTAACTTATTATCTTGAATTTACATGCCGAATTATGAAAACTGACTCGACAATTATCTCGTCTATATAAGTGTAAGGCAAACACATTTCGCAATGTCATAGTCCCCTTTAAAAGATTTGGGTCAAGAATAGACATCTATCATATTTCGTCATTATAGCATACATAACTCAGTACTCGTGAAATCAATCGCTTATATATATCACTCCTGTAGAAACTAAACTTTTTGAAGAATATATTATTTTTAACTCTATATTTGACGTATGCAGAAAAAATACATATTTATCTTGCCTACACAGAAAGACGCAGAAAATAAAATAGTTCATGCTTGTTTGTAACGGGCATTTTCATTGGTATAACGTCGTCATTTGTAATAGCGCCTTTGATTGGCTAATTAATTATCAATTTTGGCATTCACGGATAGTATATCTTGATCAAATCTTGAAATACTAGAGATCAGATAGAGGTAAAAAATATAACATAGAGCATTAATGAAATTACAGTATAATATCATAACGGTTAAGGTCAGATCAGAACCGTCAGTACTCATGCACTCAAAACATTAAGGAATATCAATGTTAACGTAAAATGTTCGTCTATAATCGTTCCTTTAGACATCAAAAGATTAAACTTTAGTCATAAATGTGTACACAAGATGCAAGAATGATAGAAACAGGTATGAGTGGACATGATTGTAACAATGTGAATCGTTTCAATTCATCTGAACCTCACTAGAAAATGATTGGTAAACAGCAAAATCGGATATAGAATGTGTGAATTTTATATAAAAACATCCATTACGAGATTAAGTGATGTCATGATATCAATGAGATAAAGATCCCAAATGCGTTGTCTTCTATGTTACGTAGATGTAGTAACAAAGCAAGATATATATGTTCATGTCATGAATTAAAAAGATATTAAATACAGAACAAAAACCAAAAAAACTAATTAGTCAAAAACTTGTACATACATGTGGATAGCGTGAGGCAATTCATTACTTATAAAAAACCTACACAGCCTAACATTATCACAATGGATAACATATGATGTAGCAATAGCTGAGGGGAAAATGATAATTATTTGTTCGTGGCACTGAAAACACATGCACAATGACATCACGAATAATGCATTTAGACCATTGTTACGATTCTTAATGATATTGAATGACTGCTATGTAAAATACCATTGGTAGCACTTGCTCTTTTATTGATTTTTGTTTTTAATCCTATATTGTAATATATTAAAGATATATTATCACGGAATGGATTTTCTTAGCTTTTATTGTAATTTATTATATGCGATACTAATTGATCTTCACATATGCGATTGTTGGCTGCTCTAATGTGACAGTTTGTTACTGATTGGATTCTTAAATTACATGTTAAGGCCTTAACACTTTTACATACAATAGCTGTTATGGGTATTTGTTTGTTATCTTACCGTCTTTGCATATTGTAGAATTGTCTGCTCTTGGGAAGACATAGATTATTTTGTCATCTGTTTGTATCTGTTAAACGCATGTTATGTTACTCAAATATAAATGACGTTTTCAAATGACGTAATCGTTAATACGATTGTAACAACTTACAATGGCACTTAACTATAAGATGACGCAAATTAAACCAAAAGGAAGATGGAAGATTAAACTTATACATTTGTTTGATAAATCGCTGGTACGACGTCATTATATATTAATTCCTTCTAAGAATAACTTTGTGGATATACATTTTCCCGACGACAGCGTGGTTACAGATATAAATATGTACATGGTACCTTCTGATCTGACGCCTAACAGACAGGTAAATTATTTACGTTGAACTTAAAGATATTGAATCGCAATCAAATGACACTTAATTCATCAGGTGTTCTAGAGCAAATGATTTATATTAGTAAAACGAAAGTATGAAATGTGAAGATAAAATTTAAAAATTCCTTATCTCGGAGACAAATTTATGTTATTCAAACATCATCGTGAGTGCTATATAACATAAGTTTGAATAACGTACGTCAAGTGTCAAAATACACAAACTTAAAGCACGAAACAGGCATTATATATATTCAAAACAAATATACAACGGTAGACATATATTTGCAATAAAAATCGGATACAAGAACTTCTGGTTGCATGTTTGCACAGCGCATTCCACACATTACATTTTGTAGAGAAAAGTCACCTCTATACACACCAGCAATCTATCCTACTTAATGCTAAGGTTAAGATAAGTTGACTTTTACCCGACGTGCAATAAATATGCATTAAATCGGAAGAGTTATTGCAGGCTGTAGTTGCAGGTTATTTAAACATTCCGCTCATGTCAAAAGATTATTTGGCTAAGTTATTCAGACAAGTAATGGAAAACTGTTAGAATGAGATGACAAAGTAAATACCATTTGTACTTTGTAGACATTGTGTAAATGAAGATGGATTCTGTTATATTGGAATTCTTCTCCTGACATTAACGTTAACTAAATGCAGTTAACTTACCTTGATGTATGGGTAGTGACATTAAAGCTACTTCCACATTTACCAGTATCTCGCCCGAATATCTAACTCATTAATGCATGCATTGCACACATTTATTGCAACATAAATCAACAGCTTATGGTGTGAATTGAGATAAGTTCCAAATAACTTAATTAACATATCAATCAACCCATTCAAGTTCCAGACCTGCAGTCCAAGTCTATTTTACCGTTCCTATTTATTTACTTTATTTACTTCAATTATATTTCGATGAAAGGTTGAGCTATTTTAATAGTTAAATATAAACTTCTTCGAATATACATTAACCATTCTATTATGTAAAAAAACCGAGTGATAGTCTAATCATACATGCTACTTGTCAATCGATCAAGTTGACAACATACTTTGATTTGCTTAGATTCTATATATAAATATACCATTTTTCAAATCATGACCTTCAATCGATAGAACCTATCGATAGGACTGTTTTATAGCCAGTTACATACGCCTTTGGAACCACCTCTGTATAAAAACCTTCTCTCGGGTTCAAAAATGAAAAAAATCATTACAATTTACCTGAGTATAAAGTCTACTTGGATATAATGCCTATTTGTCCTTGTCTCCATGGGTGATCTGTATAGACAAGTTTGACTATAGTTAGAAGAAAAAGTGATATTAACGATGCCTTGGCATACTGTGACATAAACCGACTAACTTGGAACCAGATGGCATATGCAATAGCTATACTTTCACATATAATGTTATGTAAGTAGCAAAACATAGAAAAAAATAATGAGAAATACAACCATTTCATTTATCGCCTTTTTCAATATTTAAAAACTAAATAGTCCTTCAATGAAAATTCTAAAGTTCAAAATATATATAAGATATTCTCTGATTTTCTACTATTTTCATTAGCGTATACATGGTCACGTGACGTTCAATATATAGGATATTTATTCGGTGTTACCGTTTTGAGAAACACCGAGTCAATATTCCTTTGCGAAATTCATTGCCCAAAAGTTGTATTCTTCAGGGGTGCGTTCTTTGACCAATGCTTTTGTTTGTAATCAATATGCACATGAGAAATTATTTTTGACATTTGTTAAAGATGCTCCACCGATGACAAATGGTATTTTTTCACTATCAAAAACAGTAGCAGACGATTTAGTATTTTTCTTCAGTTAAAAAAGTTACTTACTTTACACCATTAACACCATTGAAAAGTTTGAGCTACTAAAATATGAAAAATAATTAATTGCATCCCGAAAAAATCCGTGTCACTTTATCCTTTATGGAATGAAGTACTGATTGCGCATGCACCATAGGCGAAATAAATTATTTTATATTATTTTTTGTGTTAATTAGACATATATATACACGATTAAACACCAATTATTGTTCAAATGATGAATATCATTTATGCTCTGTCGGCGGTGGAGCATCTTGAAAGAAACCACATATCTAATAAAAACTTAAGAACCTTAGTACCGGTCCACATGGTGGTATATGGCCATTCAATTGCAAAAAAATAAATCGTTTCTTCTCGGGCGAAATTAAACCATATGGACCGAAATAAAGGTGCATAATTGATACATTTTATTAACATGGAATAGAATAACATGAGTATTGAATATATTACAATGAATTCTTACCGCTTAACGTTGTTTTTTGGTTATTTACAGCTGCCTTGACGTCCTACCTCCGTCTGGTAAGGTCATCAACCGATGTCGTCCTAAGATATCTGTAGTGGCAGAACTTGTTAGATTACACGATCATTTTGTAGAATATATATTGTCCTACATAAACTCTTTATTTACATAAAGGTATATCGGTGACCAGAAATGTCACGTAAAGTGATATTGACTTTATTCTAACTTTCTTCCGGATATTTGTATAGTGAACTTCAATGTATACTGTGAAACCCGCCATAGCGACCACCCAAATGAAACAATTTAACCTGTGTATTACGACCACCTGGTTATAAAACCATTTTTCTTTTGGCCCCTTAGGATGTCTTTATAAAATGTTTGGCTTTATATATTTTAAAAACTTCAACTAAAAATATGGTATAGAAATAAAGACAAGTATATCAAACGCTCCTCTTCTTAATGACGATTAAAATTGTCATTCAAATCTTAAGGCAAATTTTGCTATGTTAATGTCCTGGATGACATTTATTTGAAAACTTGTCAGTCGCTCATTACTATCGTATTGTGGGCCATGGCAAAAAAAGTATACAGAGTTCTTTATAATCGAAAAAATCCTTGAATGGCCAAAGGTCAGATATCAATACCGTTTGTTTGTATTTCAGATGTTTTACTGACACTACCAGGACTTCTGATAGATAAGCCTAATCAGTATTTGATAATAGCATTTTTGAAATTCAATGGCTCAAATATAGTCAAATGGCCTCAATAGAAGCGATATCAAGTATCACCCTATTAGCCCCAGGGTGTTTTATGGGCGTTATTTTTACAACCTATTTCAAAATGATACACAGGAAAAACATTGAACTTCAGAAGAAGAAAAAGTTTACAAATGACCCAGTTATTGTATCAATAACGCGGCTTTCAAAAGTCAATGCCAAAGTGTTCTTTTATGCCCAGGAAGTAGCCTTCAAAATATAATAAATACGTGCATACCGGGGTGTATAAGGTTTATTACCAAACAAATAATCACGTTTTCACCGTTTAGAATTACAAGCAGATATTTAAACACGTAAATGTAGTAAAAGTAAGCATTGGAACTTGTTTGTACGTAAGAAAGTGTTATTTGTCCATACAACAATGGTGAATGAAGTCATTAACCGAGTTCTTTAAGGTGATTCTATAATGTATAATATTGAGATAGCTAGAATGCATTAACAATCATGTGTTATTTCATTGAAATGATATTTTATAGAATGCCAAAATGTGAAATAAAATGTACATATAGGATATCAAATAAGTGTTGATATTATATGATAGTTTTATCAAACGAGTCTAGGAATGTTTTATTGTGTGTGTGTGTGTGTCTTGGCGAGCACAAAACTTAAAGTTCAAGAAAATAAAAAATTAGAAAAAATAATATATTTTTCTCACATAACTACAACCAACGATATTTTAAAGAATCTCAAAGTTCAGATACATGTATGCTACAAAAATCAAACAGAAGGGAATATTTTGTCCTAGTACCCTCATATCCATTTTTGTCTCTATCATGACGTCGCATTGAATTCTATGCCCGCAGTGCAGCCAATGAAAATGGTTCCAATATTCCACTTTAGTCTGGCAAAGTATGTGATAAATTGACAGTGAATGACCCTGTCATACTTATGTAGAATTACATAGTAAGGTATGCAGTCATTGCTTGGACTCAACTATCTTTGGAAATGTGCTTAATAATTGAATACGCTTGCAAAATTATAAAATAACAATACATAATCTTCTTCAAATTTTTTTAATATCAGCTACTACTTCTTTCATGATTTAAACGTAAATATTGGACTAGTTCGTATAGCCTGCCTACAGGTAAGTTAATCAATATCAATTTAGTCCTAGGTGTTACAAAACAGTACCGGTAAGCGTCATCAGAGCATTGAGTTACCTATCATTGTCAACTACAGGTCAACATCGTTTCTATTAAAGATATATAGAAAATGTCAAATCTTCAAGAACGCAAACAAATGTGTTTCCTTAAAAATAGTTGTATCTTTCATTGCAAAGAAGTTGATTGATGGAAAATAAATTCGGTGTTAAAATCGATATGCAGATATATAAATGTAGTTATATAGGAAAATGAAACATTCATTTAGTTTCCGACATCTACTATATCTTCAAGATACATCTATATCTGCTTATTTTTGACACATGTTGCTCCGAATGCAGAGTCCGAAGGAACAGCAAGAAAATCAACATGGTACGACAGACCTTTCTACTGTCCAATGCCCGATGTTGGACTCGAACCCTGGTCGTCTTGGTGAAATGTAAGAGTGTGTCGTCTATCACAGAAATGGGCAAAACTTATCAACTATATAATGGTATTTTTTCAATTGTATTAACTTCTCTATTTTGAAAGACTCGAACCACGGTCGCTTTGATGAAAGGTAAGTGTAAAAACACTGCCATCTATCATATGAAGAGATATAGTCATTTACAACGGTGATATTTGCAATGCTAGTAATTTCTCTAAATTGAACTACTTGACAAATGCATTAATTCACACTCTAAGTTGATCGAATTAAAGCTTTATATCGTCATAATATTTATTTAACCAAAGACAAATATTAAAGTACGTGCAAAAACCTACATGAAAGATAAAGGCACATAAAAGGATGATATATGTGGGCGGGTTCGATCCTTTATCACAGTTCAATAACTCAAAATTCTGAAGAGCAAGAATGATATCAATGTTTGATTAAACTATGTATGTCAATATGTACCTGGTCCCGATCTAAATGCCAAGTGTAATCTTATTTTACATGATCGCCATCGTGTATGTCCTATATGTATAATTAGGTGAAAGATCAAATGTTTTTGTTATGATCTAGGATTCAACCTGGCCGATGGTTAATGTAGTACATTTGTTCCTATTATAAAGTCATCAATATGAGAATCGAGCTCCGCAATATAGCGAGGATAAGCTTCATTTCGAATAATTTAAATGTAACTTATAAACTTGAAGTGAAACTGTGCCTTTCGAACTAGCAGACATTTTCTGGTACCTTTTCAGTGGTATTTAAAAACTATTTATTCCGTTCAATATTCTAGTACACGACATTCATTTATATTCATCGTATATGTTTATGTGTCTGATCAAATCGTAAAAAGGTATCTAAAACTCGTTTGAATCTTCTAATCTCTATCTAAAAGAAAATTTATATAAGGGTCAAATTATCGATCAATCTTGAACATCAATAAAAGTTAATCCCTAAACTATGCAGGTCAAACAACTTTCAGATAAATTTAGGGAAAAGTTTTACAGGTAAATGTATTTGTATAAGGTATTTCCACCACACCTGTATTTAGTGTATACCTGATATGTTCCATTTCATTTATAATCCCATTCAGATATTTCCATAAACTCTGTACTTCAACGTATAAAACCTAAATAGGCAGAAATAACCAAAAGTCGTTAGGGCAATACTTTAAACCAACTTATTTTCGGGGAGAATTATTTTTGTGGTTTTAGACCTAACGGACTTTTCACACGAATTTGGTCCGTGACTTACAGTTTAAAAAGCTCTTTTTTATTTGCACCTGGCACTTTTTTCGCGGCAATTCATTTTCGCGAATTCCAATTGCTGTAAAATACGCGAAAATGAATCGCACGCGTAAATTTATTGGTTATAAGTATTTCATGTTGCATGAAATAGCACCATAGAATTGTACCATAGAATATTAAAGAGGTAATTGTTAAAGAATAGATAATGCTCAATGCCACCTTTTAACCTGTTGAAAGAATGTGCATTATCACAGTATTATAGGTTTGCAGGGAGATGAAACAAGGAGTTATCTAAACAAAATTATGACATTTAGAGCAACCTTGCATCCCTACCCTTTCTCCTTCACTTGAATGTAATCTCCCAGGTATTGCTTTTATCCGAATTTATCTGTAAAACGCTGACTAAATATGATAACTATACTATAGAGTAGCATTTTAGCATTGTTTTGGCTTCTTTACAATTTCTATCTGTCGATACAACTTTATCCCTAATGGATGATATGATCCTCTTTGTAGGATGATGATTTTGGTTGCCACAAAGGCAAAGACACCAACGACATTTAATCCAATACAATGTAGTTAAAATTCAATATTGACAATGTTTCTATTAAAAAATTACTCCAAAGATGCATAGTGATAGATATTTTCAGACATTCCCAAAAATCTCCCATTAAAACTAATTAGTTTTATCTACAACTCGAAGACAGTTTAACAGTGCAACATTTTATTGTAATATATTTCTTTTTTTTTTAATAATCTTATAAAAGAGACATATACATGTTTCCGCTAAATAATATATATCTAAAATTTATTCTACGAAAATGTACTGTATTTATGTAAATCAAACCACCAGTAATATTTTAATCTAATCATTCGTAAGAAAAAAGTTTACATTATTGAAATTCTGCTTATCTATGAATGTGTTTATCTCCGAATTTATATATTTCTATTTATTTGGTTATTTATTTTCATTAATTTATCCTTTGTATCTTTTTGTCTTGGCCTGACTTGTTATTAGAGCACCAATGACCAGATTTATGGTACAATCTGTATTTGGATTATCCCCCTTTGGCATTCACAGTAGATAATCACGACTTATCTCCCTTACTTCACGTTAATATTAGAAAACCATATATAGTTCATAAAATAGCTGGTTTTTCAATTACATTTGCAGTTCTTCCGGCATCATTAATCTTTTTAATTGGATCATCAATTATTTGTCATTTTAATTATGTCGTTTGTAATTCGTCTTCTAAATTCATTTTTAGATGTACACGTGCACACGTCATAAAATTGAGGTGTATATAATCGTGTTACTATGTTAAGCTATTTGGCTCCTGTCCAGCCCTAGCCGTTAAAGATCTACATTTCGATGTTGTTTACGTAGATTCAAACATTTTATAAACCAAATTTCTTTCATACTCCAATGAAGATAAAAACTAGTGACATCAATGCTTAAATAAGGTTATGAAAATATAATAACAGCAACTATATATCATTAGTTAAAGCGTCATAAATCACAACTTATGTACAAGATACGTATTTTGATAATAAAAAATAACGAACATATTTTCATTTAGATTAAAATCGTTGACTTTTAGTACAGTAAAACAACGTAATTCAAACATTGGAACATTCTCTCAATGCAGATAGTGTAGCGTATTCCAATAGTCCAAATTGTTATTTTAACACAAACTGTATGTAAAACTTTACCTGTTGTATGTTAAGCTAACAAAAATGTGAAAGCTAAAAATAATCTTTAACAATGTAATAAGTTAAGTTCTATGACCTCGTTTTATGAAAGGACAGACACGTGGTATGATACCGGCATGTTTTAAAGCTATATTGGCTGTACATCTTATGTATTACCGACATATCTATTCTTGGGAGGTCACTCTTTTGCATCGGAATATATCAATACCGTTTCTTTCTCTCAAAGTAGATGCAGACTTCTCCAAATCGCTTGCCATCATGTTCACTGATTGCGCAATCCTGTTATAATTATATAAATAATTACTACTACATATTTTCTTTAAAACAAAGGAAAAAACCCAACAAGAATTTAAAAAAAAACTCAATGGATTGTGCAATCCTATTATATTTAAATAAATAGTAGATAATTACTACTCAATATATTCCTTTAAAACAAAAGAAAAACACAACAAAAATTTAAATAAAATTAGAAAAAAAAATGTCATAAAAAGTCATCTTGATACAAGAATGATACGTTTCATTTGCATTATGTTTAAAGTACATACATTGGTATATGTGATATCATATTTTCTGTTATCATTCATAAGAATATTCATTACATGATAATGCTATATAGATCCATACACAAGTGGAATACGTCTTACAATGAATACACATTATTTCCTCGTTAGTTCCACTCATCACACGCTTTCGTCCGTTTCATCGATCTCGTCTTCTAGCTATGTATATGAATACGCCAAATATTTACCATCCTCTCAGAAGTTTTAGGCATAGTTTCTTTTCATACTTTCACATGAGCGCACATATTTAGAAAGATTTGCCTTTCTCCCAACCAAGACATCCTAATAAATATTTGGTGTTCCCTTCCGGACTTCTAAACACATTACTGTTTTTTCTGACCCTAATTACACATTACATTTGTCAGTGTCATCATCAAGTGACGTAAGAATTTTGTATTTTGTAATTTTACTGACACAGTGGAACAGGTTATTTAACGAAAATGTTTACCTAGACAATGTTACCCTGTACAATCACAAGGAAAATACCAGATTTATTTCTCTGAATCTTACTATTAGAACTATTTTCTCATTAGTTATTCCTCCTTATCTTAAATTATCCATATGAAAACCATCACAGGAGTTAAGGAATGCATACGTGTTAACAAACTTAAGAGACTCCTCATAACTAAAGCAATTATTTCCTCTATAAGTTTAAGGATTTTACTAAATAAAGCTAGGGAATGCTCGTGAAACGTATTAGCACGTGGCACCTTATATATCTATCCACTGAGCAGCTAATTTAGGTAAACCAGAGTTGCCGTTCCTGACTTTTTTCAGACTGTCAAACAATAGCCAAAGTGCAGATTGAAATTCAACAGATGTGACAAAGATTCAAACATGCGAATACCAACAGCGTTAAAGTAGCAGAAAACAAATAATGTAATTTTACACGCATTATCAACTTATCTTGTCGATCTTGTCAGTTGACACCGAAAACGAATCTTATAACCCCGGAAGTTTTTGAGAAATACTAGTCTGAGACAAATTTTCCGGTTGTTATGCGTTAACTGATCTAGACATGCTAAAGTTAGTGCAATTATTTGAACTTACTTGAAATAACTGTATGCATTATTTAAAACCTGATTATATTTTGATGGTGTAATCTTGAACGAAGGCGCAACAAACCGCCATTTTGTCTATGATGAAAACATCTGTTTGATTAATCTACTTTCTCTGCTATAAAAATCATATGTACAGTCGTAATAAATATTTATTTAGCACCCAGAACTTGCTTTAAACTTAAAATGGTTTTCATATATCACGGTATAAACAATTTGAATAAAATAAAAAAAAAATATTGTAAAGAAAGAAAGTCAATATCGAGTGTAGACTATAGACTTAATATTTCAAGTATGCAGTATATCGCATGTTAAGATATAATATATGTATATATTATTATTATTTGTAATCAATTTATCTTTTAACTACACGTACCAACAAGAACATTGGTCACCAATGCAACTTACCTTAAAAAATCCCCGATGTATGCAAATGACATCTGCAAAACAATTAAAAGAAATCAAATATTTATTTTTATCCCGCATCGAATGTTTTTAACTTGCATTGTCAGTTTGAACAACTACAAAATGGTCATTTTATCAAGGATAACATTGTACTGATATGACTGCCAAATAGTGACCTAATTAAAAATAGGGATGCAATTAAAATTCAACAGAGATGATCGCGATCCCAGCATGGGGACACCAACAGCGTTAGCTCATCAGAAAACAAATACGATTATGTTACATTTATGATCAAAGGCATAATTAAATCCCTACTATCTGTCTTCTTAATTGACAAATAGGCGTTGATAATCCTATAAAAATAACCGAGTAAAGACACCTGTTGTTTCATGAAAAAGTACATCAAATGTCCCCTTGGTGCTCACTATGTGTCTCGTAGATATATATTAAACCGTTAATGAAAAGGTCATATCCGTTTGTGACGGTTACACTATTACGAGGAAATGTCCTTGTCATCAAACTAACATGGATTTTTTGTTTGATCATTGCTTTTTGTTTTACGTTATATTGTGTTTGTATGCTTTCTCTGTTAATTTTGTTTATTATTCTTAAATTTAATTTTTTTTGATTAATATTATATTTTGCTTATTTGTTATTATTTAATTTTTTGTTGATTTTACGCGAAGAATGGAAGTTGTATTTGAGCTTTATCGTGTCATCATTACATAAATGTCTAGCGCGTGTGAACTGCCTTAAATATATACCCTCTGTATAAGATAGACTGAGCTGTATTTTCCCAAACAACCATGTGAACGGGCTATCCCTGTATAATATGGGAACATTATATTCTTATAATCACGAACTATTCAGTGATGCTGTCGTATTTTCGTTGCTTTGTGACTCTTTGGCTACCATATACCTTCTTATCATTATTGTCATGTGAAATATATCTGACTGTTAAATTATAAAATAAAGCTCTATTCGGAGCCTAGCGTTCCGCTGCTACGGTAAATTAATTAATATATATGAATGAATAAAACGATTTACATAATGGATCCACAAATACATCATATCAATATAGATAGGTGTTTATTTATATTTTCTGAACACGAAAACCACAGTTCACAAATAAGCAATTGTTTCTATCTATAATAAAAAATGGGCGTTATCAAATATATCCATCACATATCGAAAATATAATAATCAATGACAAAAGCGAATTTGTTCGTTCATATTTCTTTTGATGAAAAATGTAAATAGTTATCGTAAGAACAAAAAGATATTGTAATTTTAAACGAGAATATAAGACGTTCAAAGCAGTTTTTAGAATAAATATATATAACATGAAGTTTCAATTATTATCTGTAATGATTAATGATATATCCATTGAAATTTTCCATTTCACATCAGGTGTCTATCTTAGTTTTTCTAAACTTTCATATTTTTCATAAAGTGATTAATTACATATTTTAGAAGGATGAAAAAACCGAGCTAGTCCATCATTCTCATGCAGTGCATTTAAAACTTCAAAGATTATATTAGTTTTATTGTCACGGAAATCGTCAAATTTTATTTTGGCTTTAGTTTTTTATTCATTAAAACGGTGATGTGTCAAATACCATCAAATCAGCATCATTTGTCAAATTAAATGTATTTGTTCAATTATCAATTTGACCTTACACGGATGATTGACTTTCCTCTTGATTGACATGGATGATTGACTTTCTTTTTGATCGGCATGGATGATTGACTTTCTTTTTGATCGACATGGTTGATTGAATTTCTCTTTGATCGACATCGAATCAGATTCCTGCCAATCACGTATAATCAATCTCCATGTATTTATCCAGTAACTGGCTAGATTAAATCTTCCGTTGCATGTCCCTTTTGAACATACGATATATACACGTGACGTATGTCTGATATTAGCAATGTTGCCTTTATGAATACCAAACCTGTGATGCATAGAAACTTACGAAAAATTCGTGAATGAACTACAGATAATTATTTCCATTTCTCAGTGACCCTGACGTCACAAAATAAGCTCCAAATATGACGTCACAATCACTGGAAAGAGGGACTCATCTACGGTAAATCGTACTTTATTAAGTATTGAATCATGCTTTGGTCGATATCATGGGGTGATGAATTGAGTTGTTCTTGAAACAAATTGAATGAAATCGACCAAAGCAGGATTCAATCCTTATATTTCAATTCAATCCTAATAGAGTTTTGTTAATGTTTTTTCGAGTTTTTGGGCTTGTGCAAGTCTACAACGAGAGACGTAAGAAAATAGTGCGTCATTAGAATAAAACTAATAAAAAATAAATAGCGCAAATATTACAATTTGATATATATTTATTTAGAAACAAGTTTATTATCAATATAATCCAAAACCTTTTCAATAGGTTGGAAGTGATTGCAAAAATGGTCCGCCGAACATGCGGAAGAATAATGTCTAGACTGTGTGATACGGTTGTCTCCCGCTTCGATTCAAAATGGAGTCACTGTAACGTGGTGGGAACGGAAAGGTTCTAGTGGTTTAGCCTTGATACAATTTAAACAACTGATTAAAGGTAAAATAACACTCAATGTCTTTTATATAGTTTTTTATCGCCATTTAGGCTTCATCATTTGTTTGTAACTGAGACGTTCTAACGTAGACTAGTTTCGACACACATCACACAGGGACATGGCACATTTTTTTTCTTCGGTAGGCAATGTTTCTTATTCGAACGATACAAAAGAGTCAGCAAAACGAGAGTTCACAAAAATGCTTTTAAAATGGTAGAAATCTGTGCATGATATTTGCACTTTTAAAAAAACATTGTTTAGATAAACGCTTGGCCTTATAGGAAACTAGGCCTACATGTACGCTTCTTAGGCAAACGTAGGTCTAGGTAAATCATTTTCTTGCACGAAAACCGATGTTAAGATACCCACGTTCATACCCAAGTTCATGAACAAATGAAACCGGAATATTTGAGTAGTTACATTGAGTACAACTTCAGTGAAAATTGCAATATTCCACATTGTTTTGGTATCTCAAAATCGACGTATTGGACAATCTGCACTTGTTCTCTAATGTTAAATCATTATTTTGTTAGTTTGAATAACTCGATATATCCCGACTACATTTCTTCGCTTCATATAGGGATTGGATTTCGTTTTTATGTTAACCATGCTTGTATGGAGCAATTCCTCTAAGAATATATTCTTTGGGGCGCCATATTGAATATATTCTTAGAGGAATTGCTCCATACAAGCATGGTTAACATAAAAACGAAATCCAATCCCTATATTTACACTCACACGACTTTTTATTTATATTTCATGCAATAAAATCGACATTTGAAAGTGACGTAATTATTCAATAAAAGTCGGTCAAAAGTGGGAGGAGCTTACTCAATTGAACAGCGAATGATGACGCTTCAGGTAAGGTAGAATTATTCATCCGCGACGAAAAAAAAGTTTTAGTGTACAATTTTACAATATTTTAGTGTAAAATAAACATGACAAACAAAGTAAATTTCAGAGATAATTTTATTTAATCAGATCAGAACTTTAAATATATATTCAATTTTGCTAAAAGTTAATATATAGCGTAATAACATAAAGAATTTGTACACGTCCACATGTGTGAACTCGGTGACCGTTATTGTGCAGCGAGGCGAAGCTGACGCACGCTTACACACTTGAGTTTGCCGAAGTTGTCAAAACACCGATTTTCAAGTAGCTCAATGTGTTTGAGATGTCGTCTGACTTGACGATATTACATCCTTGGGAGCCATGTGATTATATAATCTACGCTTAGATCCATATCGCCATCGATAGATGAAACAAATTCACTTGTGTTCGATGGATACAATGTATTTGTGGTGACGCGTAACTGTCAACACGTGGATTATTAGCGGTGCATGTTTTATAATACACATGATTAAATTCTCAAAGAACAAAGACAAGAGGATATGTTTATAACTGACCTCTATCAGAGGGTCTCACGCCCGTCCACCCCAAAGGCTCGATCGTAGGACGAACATAGGCACAGAGGTAATGTTTACATTTGACACCCATCATTTTTAACAAAAATGAAAGCACGTCGCCCCGGTCGGGATATTTTTCCGTTTCTTTATACAATTGTTAATTTAAAAATTGTTTGAATCATATATAAATATAAAACATGTATATATATTGTTTACATTTTTCCAAAATTCTATGAAAAACAACAATACACACGTAATGTTGCGTCAAAATGTAAACAAAGCCATGTGTTTCTTTTTAAAAAAAAGTAGTCCTTTTACGTTGCACAGAACATTTTCATACGCAAGTTCAAAGTTCAATGTTACCATGCAGTTATGGTAAACAAAATCGGCTAGTATTAGCGTATAGTGACCAAGCCTAGCAAGTGTAAATATATTCATGTAAGTTAAGATCAAAATCTCGGATAACTCCAATGTGTACGTTTACTTCTCGCCGACTTCGTGAAGTTTCAAACTTTAGTTCATTAAAACAATGTTACTTAAAATAAATTACAAAAGGGACCTTGTATCACCTCATACACATTGTATCTCACTTTCAAGATTAACAAATGTCAGATGAAAAAATATATTTGGCAACGAATATATATTGCTTTTACCTTGCAAACCTCCACAACTTTCGACTAAATAAGAATCATGCAAATCCTGTAAAATATTTATGTACTTCCGAAATTTACTTAAGGTCAAAATTATTGTCGGGGAAATGATATGATTTTAACTCAACCCTCGTTTAAAATTAACTTATAATGAAAAGATAATGTTAATTAAAAAAAAAAAAAATCACAATTTTACCATGTTGAACATTCGGCTCAACACACTGTGTAATAAATCCTGTTTGTGAATTTGGTGTGTCACATGCTCTATAGTTCAGTAGGATATTTATAAGACGCCAGAATTACATTAATCTGTGGCAACACCTTCCTTTTTGCTTAACAAGTATAATGATGTCTAGATACATGAGTAAGCCATTACCGATAGCATATATTAACTTCTATCACTTTCCAGACGACCTGCGTGAAAGGACACTGACCCAGTTTATACAACATTAGTACTTGTCAAAGTGTAAATTATATTATTGTTTATCAACACACGTATTTGTTAGCTTTAACCAAGAAAATATAATTATTAGGATGAAAGCTGTAAACCAACCTTTTTTCGCGGCTACTAAATTTCGCGATTTCCATATAAACAGTTTCGTGGATTTTAAAATGAATGGAGATATCTTTGAATTCAATGGTGCAAACATTATCTAAAATATCAATTTGCGGAGATAGAGTTTCGCGTATTTATATTAATCCCAAAATTAGCGAAAATAAACTGTCCGCAAAAGACGGGTTAACAGTAATCAAATGATAATTTCTTAGTCTCATTTTTCTCTGGTACCAAGAAGAAAATAAGTAAGATATGCTGTGATTCTTTGGCCCGTATTTCTGTTATTTAACTAGACAACTAGCTGTCAAAATGTACAAGGCTATCATGCGAACAGACAAGACGCTAGTTAACAATGCATGTGACAATTTTAAATAAAAAAATCGAAATTAATTTTATCTAGAAAGCACCTATGTCTACTACCTCTCGTTATTAACAAACAAAGTTGAACAAAGTTAACATTTTGACATAAAATGACTTCTTTTTAAGGGATAAACAATCTCGCCTTAGAATTAATGAACAATGTATTCATTCGTAACATATTACATTTATCATCCTTTTGTGTGAAGAATTAAATGGTTTACACTAGTTTTTTTAATCACTAATTGCTCATATAAGCTTATATTCCTACTTGTAATACAGAAATTATGCTTAACCGTTAATTACTTTCGAAATACGGTATAAGAAGGCCTAGTCGCAGTGCGCATGCTTTCAGTCGAAGGGAAATAATATGAAATACTGGATATACTTGTACAGTGTTTATATCCTAAATAACAAATTGATATACTTCTATCGAAGTGAAAATTTGCATCCAGATGCATTCATTTTTTACGAAACACAAATGAAATATAAATAATGACTTAATAAAAAAAACCATACCTTATATGTAATTTGAATTTGTTTCTCTTCTAAAATTCTATCATGATACTCATTAAAGCAATGTATTCAGAAAGCTGAGAATTTGTTACGACTTAAAGACATTATTACAGTATAAAAATACCTGGGACTAATTTAGAAAGACATTTGGAATGGTATCAAAACTACACAATTTGTCGTACGTAGCAATAACAATATCTTGGCTACGTCAAAACATTATATAATTATGAGAAATTCATGCAGAGGTGACACTATTATCACAGGTGTTGATGTGCTTATGAATGTTTTAATATACAAAGTTAACATTTTGGCAGTCGTGAGATTTCAACATAGCACTTCTAGACAGTTATGTGAGCAATATCATATAAATTACCCCCACACCCAACGCTGTCAAAAGAATATGAAATGCAATATTTGAAAAAAAAATCTCCTGATGTAGATATTTAGTCGACATTTAGAAAGAAAAAAAAGATGCAAAGAATATCGGATGTTAAAGTTGAATGTTTACAAATATCTAATGACACTTACATGTCAGATGTTACAAAATGTTTGTATGAATTGCCTAATGTCTATGTGTCAAAATATTTTAATTTGAGGTGCTTTAAGATACATCCTTACGAATAACGCGACATACATGTTAATACATAGTTTATAGAACATTTTTTTCAACGCGATATTACATATCGGGGTTTGTTTATAGTAAAACATGAAGAGTTTGAGAAATGTAAAATCATAATCTATATGTAAGGGGTTACTATCACTGTCGTTATATCCACCCCTAGACCATGTTATAGCAAAGCAAAACTAAAGGCATTTGAGGAGAAAAAACTTACCAATCAAAGGCCTACACAGACTTTCTTTGAAGATTACTGAGAACAACGCATAACTTCAAAGCCATACAATATACCGTTATGATTATTCGAGTATATCGATTGTATCATTATTAATAATATGTATCAAAGTACAATACTATCGTCGCATCTGTTGTTGTACACAATCCCTTCAGTGTTTCTATGACACATACATATGGTGGATATAATGGTAGTAACCCCGTGATATTAAAAAAACGAATGTATAAAAATGAATTATAACTAAAATGAAAGACTCAATGTAAGAAAATCCAGCAGTTACTAATTCTTCTAGTATGCAATAGTTCATAGCAAACAGAAGAAGACTATACTTTTAGAATGAACGTTGAATACCTGCGGACAGTGTGCCGTGACACTCAATAAATGTCATTAACAGCTTGACGAACTAACGGTAAGCCAAATAATGCTTTATCGCATGACGAAAAGAAAAATTCTGATCTAGAATAACCGTTGCGATACATTTTAGAATTATATTATCCTTTCTGCAAGTGCTAGTTTTTTTTGTAAAAGTTTGTTGGAATAAATCGTTCATATTGTCGATACTAATAAGACTTTTTCAAGCATCTAGGAACAGTTAAGCCACAGCAAACAATACAAATGTAATTACAATGTTTTACAATTACATGTAGTTTGACTAGAATATCATTACTTGTATTCTAGGCATATGGGTTGCTGACTATCCTGAACTCATCCAGTTTTATCGCGGTACTTCTCCGAGGAGTTTCTTGTGAGCTAATTACAAGACTAATACAGTTTTGTATCGGCTACATCTGATGTTACAATCACTTGTCATATGTAGTTCACAAATCAAAAAGCCGTAAATAGCACAGATAAAATTCAAATAGTGGCAAAAAATGTCCGATAACTTTTCAACTTATTGAATTAGCATATTGTTAAAATTGAAATTGAGAATAGTAGAATTCGATATAGAAACATTACTATAAAGATAGTTCCATCGTTAAGAAATCCGGATATCACTAAAAAAATAACATGATGTACAAAGAATGCTAGGAATGTTATGTTACAGGAATACATTTATCGTAAATAGACGTATAAACAGTTTGTGGTTTTGCTTTGACCGTTAACGTTGGATTTTGCTAATTTGTTTGTTTCCTATTAACAGCCGGGGTCATGCGAGTACAGCCTCTCATGTATGTGGTGTGTTGTGTGTATGGGGTGTCTTCTAATATCTTGTATAGTGAATATCTTGCCCTTTTACAGTAATATATCACTGAAGCATGTTGTCGAAGACACTAAGCAACACACCCAACCCGGTCACATTATACAGTAAACCGAGCGAACCAGTCGTCCCACTCCCGTGATAATGAAAATTCGTGTCAATATGAAAACAAATAATCATATAACTGATAAAGTGTTCGGTAGTATAGTATATATTTGTATATTTGACTGGGGTTTTAAATTTCCACAAACTACATCTTCTTTGTCTTGCGCAATGATAGCATTTATAGGTCAAAAATACTATAGATTGATAATCCATGACTAAAGGTCAGAAGCAAAACACAAAAAGTGTATTAATGACGATCAGAATATCAAAACATTTATGTCAAAAGCGTATGATAAAGTTACAACACCAAACAATTTGGAGATTGCCTGTGTAAATGTGTGTTAATAATGCAGATTCATTGGTGTTTTGCAGTGCGGCGTAGTGATAATCAGATACTGTGTGGTAATTAGGACGACGACCCGCGTTATTGGAATTAACCTTTATTACGATTTATTCAGTAAGGTACGAACATTGTGGTATTAACGGTAAGCTTGCAACTTTCAGAACTGCGCAAAATTAAAAAAAAAAAAATAGAAGTCGTTTCGGTTAATTAAGGTATGTGCCTTGAATGATCAATTTGATCAAAGTGATTTTTATACGTTAGTTCATAATAAATTATGGTCATACAGCGATACGTCTTACACTCAATAAAATGTATATTGATAAATCATGTTGATATCGTTATTCCTAGACTCTAAACAAGACAATTTTTTACTTATAATTAAGTAAATACATTCCAAATTACCACCTGCACCGATTGACTGTATGAAATTGTTTTACTTATAGGTGTTACCAAAACAAACTGCAATACAGTAAATAATAATTTATTTGTTTTTGATGAACAACAAAATAATTTGACTTTTACGTCACTGATAATAATTGTGAATCGTTTAATCATATGTGGTTTCTTTGAAAATCCATAAAATGTTTACTGTTTACAGGAAAATAATTTAAAACAAAATGAAACATACATCATGTAATGTACCACGTGTTTCCCCCGTACATGGCGGATCACCTCTCCATCTGTAAACACTTTGTTATCAACAAATAATAAATAGGTTTCTCATTAAGCGCGTGTCGTAATAATCAACACTCATTTAGTCATAATAACCTTTTTACGTTTTAATATGACGTTACCGTGTATGTTGTAACGATTCAACACACCCAATGATTAATGGAATCCAAGAATTATACGGTATTTCGGTTTTACGAAGGCTTTTCTAGATAGTTGAGGATGTCAGTAGTATGGACACATAATGACGCGGGAGACAAGTGATGCTACATTAACACGCTAGATCGTGACAGCGGGCTTGCATATTAATTAGACAGAAATTATATATTTAATATTAATGAGACTTACCTTAAGACAGGTATATATAATACCACCAATTCCTTTTGTGAAGCACGTGAACCAGACTCTCAAGCAATTCGGTCTTGTCAAAATATGGGAGCATTTATTCAACAAAGATGACTTGACAACGTTAGAAAAAAAATCATTTTCGGGAGATTTTATTTTTTCGTGAAGTATCCATGTGAGCTGATTATACTCAACAAAAACAATGGCAAAAATTAACTTATTATCAATTTTTATATCTGTTCTCACTGTTTGGATTATATTCACACCTTCATTATGCCAGGAAGGTAAGTAATCATAACACAATATTTATATCATATTGTAATATTACAATAATATCATTTATATCGTATTATGATATTATCATCTACCTGACAATTCACTTAATAAACCAACATTTAATACATGTATATATATAGGCATTACATCCTGTTCACTTCACCGAGTTCCTGGACTTCAGTTTGAATAATTCTGCTGCGGGACAAATACAAATTGATTCGATAATAGATAGGATAGATAATGATATTTTAGACATTATCAAGTTTTTGTCCCTGTTTATCAGAAACATTGGTTTTCTCCGACCACAAAACTCTTTTTACCACGATTTAACAGAAAAAGAAAAGTCAAATGGGATTAAGTTATGCATTTTACTTAAGCTACATAACTGAACGACTTTCTTTTGTTTCCATAAATCCGAGCCAGGTCACCAAATGCTTATAGTTGCATTAACAGCAGGAGAGCATAACGTTTTTTTCCTCGTGTTTAAAAATGTTTTCCCTATTGTATCATAATAGTTACGAATAAGTTAAAGACATCACCACCAACTTAAACTTAATATCAAATTTTTCATCCGTGGAATAACGCTTACTTTTGCCGAACGCATAGTCATACATATATTTACTGTCATCATTATGTGAAATAACACTATTATATATTAGCTGGGATGTATGATGTAGTGTAAAATTTTAAAAGAAAACTCTTTGGTATCAGTCTAGATTTCTTTATCATCATCAGCAGGAATACATATTAGTGTGGTGGGAATTACACTTATGGTCACGTGACCAAACACATGGATAAACTTGGCGCTTTGATGTTAATATTTCCTATTTTAGTATTTCAAAGTTTTCTCTTTAATGATTATGAATTCATGGAATTGTGAAATCAATTTATGCATGCGTGTAATAATGTTAATCATGTGGTTTCGCTAAGGAAATGTTTCCATTTTCACGTCCTTCGTTACATACATGGCTATGATTAATATAGTTTGCGTGTATTTCGAGAATAGTATACTTATCATTCCATGCTCGGACAAAATATAATTTATTTTGATATGGCTGTTATATATAAAAGATACGAAATACACTAATTGAGACAGACAAGGTAATAACGATACACACCAAGTATAGTATGCATATTCATATCTTTCAAGAAATCATAATCGCAAAATAAAAATATACGTCATGATAAAAGTCAACAAAAAGGCATCTATAGAGTAAAAAAAAGTATAAACATATAAACAATCAAACATCAACAAAAACAACAACATCAATATCAAATTTCGGGTGATTTTATGCTTGATTGGTTTCGTGATTATTTATCATAAAATTGCAAGCCACACACGTGGTAAACATGGTACTAAAGCTACCGGCCTATGATAGTAACAATAGAGGTTATATTTACACATCAATTGAAAATAAATCTAGACATTTGTTTGTTAATGTGAGAACTATCAATCTTCTGGATCATTTATTTTATTATGATCAAAAAGAAAAACTTAACAAGATTGCAAAATCTACACATAAATATAAGTATTTTGTCAAACGTTCAATATTCCGATTGACTTTATTTGCAACAGTACTTCTTGATAGATAAACTTATTTTGTATCACAATCAACAATTTCTATTTCTTCGTTTTTTTTTATCTTACACTCTGTTAGGTTTATCTGTAGTTATGATCAATGGGCTACGTATTGATATCATGATGTTGTAAACCAATGCACGAGCTCAAAATAAAAAAGTCACTAATTCAAAACTGACATTTTGAAATACGAAATGGTATTAATATTAATTTTTTTCTTTATATCAGTCTTTCATTAAAAGAAACATTCGATGAAATAGTCGATGGTGAAAATGACCCCTGCTTACACGAGTGCAATTATTTTTAATGATATTACGCAACACCAACTCTTCCATGAGCTGTCTGCATATAGCCTTGATAGATTTGCAGATGGTGTTCGATTTTGAACTTAATTGAACACGACATGTATGTTCACATTTCATGTCCTTAAATTAGCATAAATGATGCATTTGTTGAATTCTCTTTTAACCTATACACGGAATTTGCCGTCTTACCATCAAATATATTAAATATAAATGACAGATTAACGGAAGTGCAACATTAATTTTGTGAGATTTAAACACGTATTTGTCGTTACAATGATTCGTTTCCCTGACTTCATTGGTGATATAACGTAACATCTGTCATTATTATAACATTTATTTCTTTGCGAACATCTTGATTTATATTATCCAATTAATTAAGTTTTGAGGTTTATGCACCGATAATAACAAAGGTCAACCACGAAAATTTAATACACAGGTGATAGATCCTAATTTTTTCTGTCGTGAACTGAAATTTATAATTTCATTGAAACCGCAGACAAATCAATGCTATACAAGATAAGCACCGATACGTAAAACTTGAGCTTTTATCAAATAGATCAACACTTATATTATTTTCTTAATAAATAAATGTTTGTTTAGTTTAATGTCCTAATAAAAGGCAGGACCATTTAAAGGCCCACTATCTTTTCGGAGCCAAAACATAAAGGCTTCTTAAATAACATTTATAACATCAGAAAATATATACCGATGGCCTAAGATGAGGTAACATCACCAAACATATGTAGGATTTCCTGCGTAATATATAATAACAGTGGGGAGTCATATCGCTGTTTAGTCGTCTGGAGCAGTGATAGTCAACTACCAAGCGGTATTTAGGAAGACGACTGGAAATGTAAGACGACCCGCGTTATGAAAATTAACACTTTACGGTACGTTAATAACTTTTGCGACTCTACAAAGTTATCGATCTCGTTTTACATTCCCATTTAAACAAGCAGAATCCGTTTCGGAAAGGTAGTGGGCCTTGAAGGCTAGATCTAGGAGTTGACGTGAAGTACCCAGAAAAAACCCCCGACCAGTTGTCAGAACTGTACATATGGGATTCGAACTCGTGACCAGGAAGGTGGGAGGCTTGTAAAATTATGCAAGGATAAATGTTTGGTTTACCAATCAATTTCTTCAAATCGACACATAATGTAAACATCGATTATGTGAGTTAGTTGTGTGAAATGACAATGATTGTCTCCCTTTGCATGGCCAAGTGTTATCACAATAGTATAAAAAATGATGTATGAAAACATTTTCTGTTCACAATGAAATACGAGTATAGGTCGCAATACAGTAAATTTTAGACTGTAACTTTTACAGTTATTTAATACCATCGATACTCCCCATAAACATCTATATACCGTAAGCCTTTTTTATTTTTGCAAGATACCAGTTTTCTCGAAAAACACCAATTTCGAATTCGAATGTTCCGCGAGTAAATGTTTAAAATGTAGAAAGAATAATACTTAACAGTTCTTATCCTAAATCTATGTAATTGCGAATGTTGAATTATACGAAAGCGTGACAATAAAATGATTTACATTACTCAAAGTAATTCTTAAGTTAAAGTCATTGGCGATGCTGGTTTAAGAAAAATCTTGGACAGAGTTAGACTATTAATTCCATTTTCCTTAAGGGGAAACCACGATGTTGGCAATACAACGGACATAAACCTTAACGTCAAATATGATTATGCCAGAACTGTTCAGTGAATGTACATTTAAATTATTTTAGAACTTAATTCACCAGTTAAATATTTTATTATGAAGGGAAAAATATACCGTTAATTTTAGATGGTTCTATACACTCATTAAAAACCTGAACAATCTGTCATACGGTTAAAATTATGAACGAAAATATATCTTTATGTCAAAATTTATTTAATCCAATGTCAGATAATTATGTCTTTTTCTCATTATCTATTCGACATTTTGATATGTTTATGTTAATTGAGGATAGAACATAGCTGTGAGATACACTCTCCGTCTATATCCTTAGGGCCATACGCCATCGAGAATATATTACAAATGCAAAGTAGCCTAGTTAATATTTCTGATCATGTGCAAATCAGCTCCATTCACATTTATTTATTTATAAAAAAAACCATGAAATCGCACCTACTGACATATCCATCGATCAGATTGACTCCCACGACCATCCCACGTGAGCATGCCAGAATTATCAATTATAAATAATCTTATTCGAATTGCAAAACTAATGCACGCCCTGTAGTGAGCATTCAGGTGTTGTACCTCATGTTCTTCCAAAATTTTGAATATTTTTCTCATTTTCAGAATAATGGGATTGGGCTAGGTGTGTAAAAGTAGCTAGCACTATAAAATATACTACAGCCTCTCAAATTATACACGCAACACATTTGTATACAGGAAGGTCGTCTATAAATAACCCTAGCTTTTCATTTGACGTCGTTATATATTCTAAATTGTCTTTCCACTTGAAACACTTATTCGTAGACTTCAATAGTGTTTGGTGGATAGAGGATGTTTTGTATCGTATCTAAGTCATCGTAACTTAAAAAATATAAGATGGCAATATTTACTTCAGTATAGAATGATAACGCAATGTACTAGTTCTGATCACAGTTGATTTCCGAATGGTATTCCCTTACGACCTTTGTACGTTTTTATCCAGTCGACACTGATGACACACTATGAAAATTGACTGACTGCCGAAATAGGAGGACTGATATGCATTCTTATTGTCTTTAGCCGTTTGCAAAAAAATTCTTAGAGATCAATCTTATTTTGCTTTCTGTAATCAATGATTAAAATGATTCAAATCTGGTTGGATTTCATAAACATCTGCCTTGACACTCTAAATGCGTTATATAATGGACTCGGACTCGAGCAACGTTATAAGATAGAAAAAAACTTCCGCATACAAGTAAACTTCGCTAAGACAATAACAAAACGAGATATCCCATAATATACAAACTATAAATCATGGGGGAGTGGGCGATCACTTGTGCATTCGATGCCTCATTTTTCCCGCCCTGCTCCGTCTCGTGTGGCCAACTGATGTCTGCTTCCGGCATTCCGCGGTCAAGTTCATGTATTTATTTACGTTGACAAATGTTACTACTACAATATTACAACCAGGCACATCTATCTATGTCTGATTTTTAATGAATATGAACATGTTAGGAATTTATATACGGATATCTAGGGAATATATGGTTGTTGTTTTACAATACAATGTTTGTGTTGTTGCGAGAAAAGGAAGTCATGTGTTGACCATTAAATTATTCTTGTCTTGTAAGATGCTACGCACTCATTTTCTAACGTTATTGTATTTATTACAGTCATATGTATTAAATTTTCCAGAATATTGTATGGTATACCTTTCCAAAGAGCTAAGCATCTCTATAAGTAAAACGCCAAAAACAACTTATGCATATATCTATTTTTCACGATTCATGATTATTTTTTCTCGGCGATTTCATATAACTAATCTATATTAATCAATTAAGTTAATTCAAATGACTGTTGTGTAGATATATTTGACTAATTTTTTGTTCGGATATAAATTTTAGCGATTTATCTTATTCCACAAATATCCTTACATTGTATCGCATGCGAGAATTAGTTGGTTGAAAATACTGACTTCCACTGATTCTCTCTCAGATGACATAAAATACAAGAATACCAGTTTATCTTTTGAATTATAGTCACAGATTGATGTATGTAAAATGGTGTAGAATATAGAAGATAGTTGTATTACTGCAAACCTCTTCATTTACGCGAATAAAATATTTACTTACTGAAATATTCGCGGATAAATAAATTTGCGATAATAATATTCTTTATTACGTTTTTTCGAGATATATTTGAATTAGCATGCGACCTATCTAGCGAAATTACGCAAAAAATATGTATCTCGTGTATGTAAAGTAATTTACACTAAGTAAGGGTCCATCACATGTATGGTTTGCATATGATTATTGTTTCAGTGCTATATAACTTCCCATTGATCACCATTTGTATCGATCACACGGTTTATTATAGATGTGTCGTGTCACGATCAGATCCATCATTTTCATATCCTACACACAGCAAGGTGTGCCCCCGCGATCTATCAATACACACACCAAATATTCATTCTGCTCTTCCGATACAACTGTCATAATATAGGTCTTATATCGTTGGTAGTAGCTTATCACAGTATGTTGAAAAATGCTTCGTGATAATATATCAATCTACTGTTAAGTTTGAAAATTTAATGTATTTCGTAATAAACCGCGTTTATCTTTTTCATTTGTTGTTTCCCGTGAGTTCTGACTGAGCCAGGTTGATTAAAAAAGTGATTAACTTAATCACGTGATTAGTGAGGTTTCATTTCAATGATGCGAAACCCATTATTATATCTTCTCTAAAGTTGGAAAGTAGACTAGGAATGGAGTACTTCTGAAATTCAGGAAGTCTTGCCACGTAAGATATTAAAACATATTATTTGCAAATTGATGGTAAACCGTGATTCCCTTTCGAACAATTGGGTCCAAATTGTTCAATGATGATCAAAAACGCCTCAAATGATACAAAAATAATAAAACGCGTTTTATATTTTGCTATTTTATATGGAAATGTTCTTACATCATAAAAAATTGATTCTTCCATAGTATTGTAAGATTTGGGATAAAACACCATAAACAACTATTTTGTAGACCGACTGTTGATAAGGTTACGATCTGCTACAATTTAAAGTGTAACGGAGCGTAACGGCGATCAAGAGTGGGTCTACAAACCGTGGAAAAGAAAGATTTATCAACAAGTTAACATGCCCAATACTTTCATTTTTCAGAAGCTGGTGGGCCGGCCGATACAGGAATTGTTCCCGCTGTTGAATCTGAAAATAACATAACAAACTCAAACATTTCTGAAACATCAAATAGTAATTCATCTTCAACTATTTCTGAGTCATCAACTAACGTCACGGTCGGAGAGGAGAGCAGTGACATCAATTCCACTAGTCCCATTAACTCTACTGATACCTTTATGTCTAGTGATGTTACGTCAGAGAGCAGTAATTCTAATTCTTCAACCTATACCAACAGTACGAGTGTCACCATCACACGCTCAGATAGTGTTACAGACACAAACACAACAATTTCTGATAATTCTAACATAACGTTATCAGATGGTAACGCTACGTTTTCAGAAGACAACGCAACTATGGATGATAACAATACGCTTTCAAATGACAACGTAACAGTTTCTGGAAATATAACAATACTTGAGAGCAATACAACGGTTTTGGAGTTGAATGTTTCGGATTCAATGATCACAACAACATTAGAGAATATGACAATGACAAGCACAGATACTTCAGACAACACGACAACTGCAGATAATATGACGTCATCAGATAGAACACTAACGGCTGATAACGTAAGCATTTCGACGAATATGACAGAAGGCGTTGGTGATGATTCTTTCGCAGTGAATGTTACAACGAGCAATGAAACAGAAATAGTTATAGGAGATTCTACAAACACTACAGTTTCGAAAGTTTCAAAAACTATTTTCTCCTCTAATATTGAATCTAAAACGGCACATACCAGTACTATCACTACTCAAGAATTACCGGAACTCAGTCCTGAAGAAACAACCACTGAAGGACAATCGCCTTTCGACACTATGGGCGAAGGACCAGATCCTTTCGATGATCCATTCGGAAATCCGTTCGGCGATGGTCCTGAAGGTGGTGATCCCTTCGGGGAAGATGTATTTGGTCCTGAACCTCCAGCGATTGATTTGTGTACTGAGCCCCCTTGTGAACCTCCCGCTGAACCTGTGACTACCCAGAGACCCGTAACAGCCCCTCCACCGCCTCCCCCTCCACCACCACCTGCAGCGGCATCACATGTGTTCGACACGTTATTTAATGATCAAGAACAGTTTGAACTGAAGCGATTACCTCAGTTGTCTTTGCCTGCAGATAAGCCAAGCGTTCCTACACAAAGCGGACAAGCTGCTTATGAAAGGAATAGGAAACGAAAAATTGAAAGGCTGCAAAGTTTAATCAAAACATTTAATGCTGGTATACCAGCGTTTGGTGGAGTGAACTTTTTTAATCCAACAAAAGAATTTTCATCGATTACTGAAAATAACGCAAATCAGATAGGTGTTCCTCAGATTGACAATTCCAATCAAATACTTGACTTTAATCGACCGCCGCCTAGAGAACAAATGTTTATAAACAATGTACGATCAAACACTGTTAATCCGAACGTTAACATTGACAGTTTTGACGTTAATACAAACATAGTTAAAACCAATACGAGAACAACGTCCCAAAATCTAATTGAAAAACCTACAAGTCCTAGTGTTCGGTTCGATTCTCCTCCTTTGCCGAACCCAGACATTTCTCCGCCAGTTCGGGAAACGTTTGGCAGTGCACCACTGCCAGATGGAGTCGTTCCTCCTCCCCCGCCTCCTCCCCAACTTGACAAGTCTATTACGAAGGATTCTACATTCACAAAGTTTTTCGGAGATATAGAGAAAAAGGAACCAAAACGAGATGGTCAAGGATCTTCAAATACTGTTGAGAAAATCAGACGACCATCTGTTGTTAATAGTATTAACAGAGATAATAGTAAAACGACTAATTCCGGATCTGGGTCGTTTGCATGGCCATATCGAGTACCAAGTTCTTCTTCGGCAACATCCACCCAGACGTCATCTGCTCGGAGAGTTGTAAATAGTGTTGTGAATGACGCGGTGTCATCTAAATGGCTGGATACAACTCCGTTCTTGAGTGACTCTGCCGGAGGCCGAATTGTTGACACTTCTTTCATGTCTAGGTCAAGTTCGTCGTCAAATTCACTAGACAAACAACTGGACCAAGCGGCATCGCGCATAGGAATACCATTTGTTGGGTTGGGAGATATATCTGAAACCCTAATCCGTAAAGAGCCACCGAAAAATATCCGAACCAAAGTGCAGTTATCACCATCATTATCATCATCGGCAAGAGGTTCTGCAGCTTCAACTGTAAAAACTTCAGCACCGGGTGTACCGACATTCCCAGATAATTTCCAAGCACCACCAATGAACGTGAATACTAATCAATTTTCTGCTAGGCGTCCAGGTGTCCCCGCTTGGGATAACGCTGATCCAGCACTCAAAGAGTTTGGAGTACCAAGTCGAGTGTCGAGCTCATCCAGGCGTCGAAACATTGCTGACATATGGAACAGCGTTGCATTAAACCCCGAGCCAGTAAAAACTCGACCCTCCGGATCCACGACTCAGCAGAAACCGCCAACTAGAGTTCCTCCATTTATCTTTGCACCAAAGCCTTCATCCAACATTGGAAATAACTTCATCAACATCCCAACCCCGTCCCGTCAATCAACACCTAACATTGAACAACCTCCTCCTCCTTCTTTACCACCGAAACAAGAAGCTCCGTCATTCCAGGTACCGCAGTTTGAGCGGCCTGCCCCTCCGCAAAATCTACCATTCTCAGATTTCAACGCTGAGTCCGGAGGAATACCACCCCCTCCTCCTCCACCTGGTAGGATTGGCTTTGATGCGTCTGAAATATTTGCAAAAATCACCGCAGGGTCACTTGGAAGATCGGGAACAGGAGAAAGTGTTATAACCACAAAACGGTCACCTAGGTTCGTTGAGGATAAACTTTCGGCTATGAATAATGAACCTGTTTGGGAGAACACGTTCTTTAACCAACCTTCTTTTAATTCCAACCCAGCTACTGGATTTAACACTTTCTTGCAGCCATCTAATTCTAGAAATACATTCCATCAATCGGATATTAGCCAACCTTCTTTTAATTCCAACCCAGCTAATGGATTTAACACTTTCTCGCAGCCATCTAATTCTAGAAATACGTTCCCTAGATCGGATATTAGCCAACCTTCTTTTAATTCCAACCCAGCTACTGGATTTAACACTTTCTTGCAGCCATCTAATTCTAGAAATACGTTCCCTAGATCGGATATCAACCAACCCTCTTTTAATTCAAATCCATCCATTGGATTAAACGCTTTCACACCGCCATCTAATCCTATGAATATGTTCCCCAATTCGGATAACCATATACCATCATTCCAAGATCCCAATATTCCTTGGATTCCAGCTAAAGATACAAGGTCTGCTTCGAAGTTAAATAAGTTTGCTATGCCTATTGCCCCAGTCGCGCCTGTAGTCGAAGAGCTACCAGAAACAACAACAGTTATAGATGAAAAGACGACAACCACTTTTCCATTAACTGAGAGCACTATTGGTGATATCAGCAAAACTACTGATTCGATAGATTTATCAACTGATCAAACAACAACTGCTCCTGTAGAAAGTTCGACTGCATCTACTGTTGTTGATGGAAACACGCTATCCACAACTCAAACTGTCGAAGGACTGGAGACAACTACCATGAACGAGTTAGAAACAACAACAGCAGATGCTAGAACGACTATGTCAAATTTGATGATGAATGCTGATCCAACAAATGCCAAACCCGTTCACACTAACGAGGCGTTCCCTGCTGCCAGTCTGGCACAGCTTCGAGAGTTTCCAAATGCCGCAGGTAACATTTGTTATTAATACACCGGAGACGAATGGTTTTCATTATCATTTAAAGCATGAGCTTTTAAGCATTAACATATAGATAATTGCTGTGAAACGTATTGCATACCTACATATTTCAAAGATTGGCATCGACCAGAATTATCATTTTTATATAACTAAATTCTTTGATATACATATATTACTTTGTTATTTCAAAATCAGACATATATTGAAGAAACATAATTATAATATTGATATTGATAGAAAACAAAATGGTGTATCTTACAACCAAGATATAATCCGAAATCAAGAATGTTCTAGAGATATTTTAAGTAATGAACATTTCTATATTATTTTTTTTCGGAAATTTATTTTAGATATAACTTTCTTTCCTTTTTTACATTTGAAGAAATCTGCCGAAACTGTAACTTCATCAATGGCTATTGTCGGCTTGAATTACCTGGCAACTGTAACCGCTTTATAGAATGTTCTAAGCATGACACCAAGGTTCGAGCTTTCGAGAAGGAGTGTTCACATGGTCTGTTTTGGCATCAAGGCAACCTCACGTGCGAAAGGCCGCTTCGTGTTAAATGCGAATACGGTAGGTACATTTAAAATATTTAGACATTATGTTGACAGGATACTAAATTTGTACGTTGTGGAATGCATAAAGCAACAGAAAATAATGAAATATTCCCGTATCACCTTTAAATACAAAACGTAGGTTACTGTATTTTTAGACAGGTGTAATGCACGCTTTTGCCCCTTTAATATAGATTTGCAATAATGCAATCGGTCAAGTAAGCTGACGTTAAAATATCACAGGAAAAACAAAATTCCTATTGATATGTATATTTTAGCAACGCACAATCAAAAACTGAATATAAGAAAAAACTTAATATCACAAGAACAACGTTTTTCTATCATGAATAGAAATATTGTCTTTTTGTCTATGGAAATCATATGAAGAACTTTCGTTTTTTGTAGATCCATGCTTACAGCGTGGTGTATCAAATCACACCTATATCGGGAAATGTCGGGCTTACTGGAGCTGTAAAAGGAGCTACTCCAGCGCCCGGTGTTGTGCTAAGGGATATGGTTACGGACTTCATCAGGACGGCAGATATGGTTGTATAGCTATGCCAGACTGCAAGGATGATGGCCACTGCATGTCTAAGGAAGAGAAAGCCAACCTGACTCTTATCAACGCCAATAAACCGAAAGGTAATATTTTTACTGTCTCATTTTCAGTAACATATCTGTGTTGCGTATGACTGATGTATGTCAGTTAGATATCTGTTCAGAGACTGTTTTCTGGCAGTACAATGTAGGATTTTTAATGTCATGATATTCACGTCATGTACTGGACACAAACATGTAACACCATAACGTGAACACCCGAGTATAAAGTAACATGGAGTATAAAAGGATATGAGAAAATGTAGCGGTTCTCGAACCTGAGATCGCCCAACACTAGCCGGGTACTCCTCGGTGCCAACGATGATTGATCCAGTCAAATCCACTATGTATTTTCATAGCTATTGGAGCTATTGAGATACTGATTATAATTGGATTTATGCACAGCATAAAGTAATTTATATAAACTATTTTTTCATCTATTATTATGTTTCTCCGGTTCATCAGTATAAAATTATGTTCCGTATCTGGGATTTATATCCCTTACTTAGTAGTCACGTGACGTTGATTTATCACGTGACTCTCGATGAAGAAATTTTCACACACTTTGAAACGACCTGGGAAAGAAATTGGAAATACTACAGATATTTTACTACCAAAAGGCAATCCAGAATAGCCGTAACATCTGGTGAGATCCCAGGGGTGTGTTTAAAGGGAAATTTCCCTTATATTGCCGATGTAAGTAGCATTATTTCCAAATTTTTGGATTGTCGCTTCGAGGAGCGAGCTATATTTAGCACAGCCCTTTGTTTGTAAACAAACTGTTGAGTGAACACTTTTACAGAGCTCTGCTTAATCATGGTAGTGACGGCAAT
Organism: Argopecten irradians; assembly: GCF_041381155.1. Classification (NCBI taxonomy): domain Eukaryota; kingdom Metazoa; phylum Mollusca; class Bivalvia; order Pectinida; family Pectinidae; genus Argopecten; species Argopecten irradians. The sequence continues at coordinate 14,753,433 of NC_091142.1, read as the reverse complement.
GTTGTTAGGACATTCTTTTATACGAAGGATCAATGATTTTGTTCAAAGTTCGACAGACATTCGAGTAAATAGGAATTTTAATTTGAGTCCAAGTGAAGTGACGGTTCAGTGTCTGGGCTACGGGGGGGGGGGGGGGGGGGGGGGGCTCGTATTGATAGTATTCGGAGGAGGACTCTGCCGTTAGTGGAATCTCGTCGACCGGATATAGTAATTCTACAAACGGCATCGAATGATTTATGTGATCAATCTAAGTCAGTCGAGGACATTTTCCGGCAAATGATTGATCTATTGTTAGTCCTTAGGTATAAATTCGCAGTGCGCCATGTTATAGTGATGCAGGTGTTACATCGCCTCCCCCCTTCCAGACCCATTCGATATGCTGTCGACACAGTGTCGTTTAACGCGAGAGCAGAAGAACTTAACCGTCGACTGGATAGTTATGTGAAAGGCATGGACGGGGTTAAGTTTTATAAACTGACAGGTTTTTGGTCAAAAGATAGTCAAATGAAAGTGTATGACTCGGATGGTGTCCACCTCAACTCAGAAGGGAATAAGAAGTATTACAATAATCTGAGAGGTGCCTTGGTATCAGCATTGAAACAGCTGTAGCCTAGTAGTAATTAAGGTGGGTTATGGTCGCATATATATATAAAGTTTTATACATTAGTATGTCACTCACTCACCGTAATTGACTTATATGGATATAATATGTCAGGTGGGTCAGTTTATATCTTGACCGGTACCCCATTATTATTTATGTGATACAAATGCATTACGTAATTAATTGCTTTTGTTACCAAACTGAAAATAGATGTTATTATAAGCCGCCATTTCAAGCCGGTGGCTGGGGGGGCACTTGATATTAAATACTCATTATTTAATTTCAAGTTTATGGCGTTTTTTATTTGTAAGCTACCCCCATCTTTTTTGGCATGTAAAACAAGTTTATCACTGGCATTTAATAAATGCTCAATTTCGACATATACACAGTCTTTGTTGTTTTGTGACCAAAAAACATAGCAGTGAATTTTGTGGGTAAAGTTATTCAGCTGGTAAAACAAAATACGATGATATAATTGGATTTATGCACAGCATAAAGTAATTTATATCAACTATTTTTTCATCTATTATTATGTTTCTCCGGTTCATCAGTATAAAATTATGTTCCGTATCTGGGATTTATCTCCCTTACTTAGTAGTCACGTGACGTTGATTTATCACGTGACTCTCGATGAAAAATTTTTCACACACTTTGAAACGACCTGGGAAAGAAATTGGAAATACCCACCTCCTCCCCTTCTGTAACGACCTGGGAAAGAAATTGGAAATACCCACCTCCTCCCCTTCTGTAATTTCCTCCAGACAAGTGTGATAGAAGATTTTATATAATTTGTTTGCATCAGAATTAAAATTTGATACTATTCTTTCTGTTGATATAATGAGGGGATGGCGTTTTTTATTTGTAAGCTACCCCCATCTTTTTTGGCATGTACAACAAGTTTTTATCACTGGCATTTAATAAATGCTCAATTTCGACATATACACAGTCTTTGTTGTTTTGTGACCAAAAAACATAGCAGTGAATTTTGTGGGTAAAGTTATCCAGCTGGTAAAACAAAATACGATGATATAACTGATAAAACTAGAGATAACAAGTAACATATTTGTATGAAAGCATCTTAAAATAAACAATAAGTTAAATTTAGATGAAGATTTCTGAAAAAAATGAATAAATGAAAAACAAAACCTAATAATAAATGAACCAATATTTATATTATTTTCTTCTCAGAATGTGACCTATTGGCAAATCCGTCCGATCTATTCAGCTACAAACGTGGTTCCTTAGTACTGCCGTGCGCTCCAGGGACACGTTTTGACCAAGAAGAATGTACTTGTATCACGAGTCAAGCTGCACCTATTTCCAGAGGTATTTTGTGTTTCTAAGTTTACCTTTCTGAATCGAGATATATATACAATCATTTCGTAGAAATATTTTTTCGCTGAAGTATATGACGTTTTTACAGAGAAATGCGTTAAAATAAGATACATCATATTTGTTCTGTCCTTGCATTATCAATTATGAGCATAGATTGTGTCACTTGTATAAACTATATTTAGTTACCAGCTTGTTTTTGTAACAGTGTTAATGGGAGTACTTAATGTGATATGAAATTTCATTTCTAGTTTGCAAAAAGGATATGTACCTGGATTTCGAAGGATATATGTCAGACGCCTTCCGGGACAAGTCAGGACATGGAAACCAGGTACAGGACAAGAACGTATGGACAGACAACCAGGGCATCGCAAAATTCAACAAGGACAGCTCAATCACACTGTGGAAGTATTCAAACCAGAACATTGGAGCCTCTATAGCTATCACTTTCCGCTTCCTCTCATATCGCTACACCTCCCGGATGCAGACCTTACTTTCTAATTGTGATCCGAAATCCGGAATAGCTGCTATCGATATAACGCTCGATACACAGAAAAGTGTTGTCGATTTTAAAATTGAAACTACACAAAGCCCTGGCAACAAAATTAGTCTTCCTTATAATGTAAGTAAAATTTAATACATAATTGAATGATGATCAATATCATTTGATTTCAGATTTATTTATGTAAATGAAAATATTTCAAATTTGTGTTTACTTTTACATTACGAACCATGAATAATAAGTAATATTATAACGAATTAACATATGTTGATATTTGTTAACATATTATACATTACAGTATGGCTTAACCGTTTGTTCACATTTTCATTATTTTCAACATATCCCCGATTTTTTTCACATTTTAATTTCGTTTTCAACATATTCCCGATTTTTCCCCCGAATACATGAATTCGCGATCAAAGGATCCTACTGTCAATCACACATCCATATATACTAAACAATAATAATTATTTGCGAAAACCTTAATTTGCGTTTGAGCTCTCTCGTGAATTTCAGCAGAGATATGTATATCGCAAGAATAAATCATTTACAGCTGTATTTTACCATGATGGCCGGAAACTGAATGTAACCTGGATAAATAGAAGAAACCTGACCATTCGTCTTTTCTGTTTTCTAGGCCCTTCAGTGGAACAATGTTACACTGATTTATGACGGGGGAAGTTTCGTGGCTGCTGTAGACGATGCGTATAAACTCTTGTTTATTCAAGGTATACCTAGCTTTATATGCTGATGGTGATTGATTTAACATAACATTGGAATTACTAATTGTTTCAATGCCTGAGATTAGAACTTAATCATTAAGAAATAAAATTTGAAAAAAAACCCACTTCGGCAAATAGTGTTACATCTAATTGTATTTGAATTAATATTGTCGCTTAGTCTATGAATTTCTTCTTAGGGCTAATACAATTTAATTTTATTGTTACCTTGGTTATCTATATATTCTTTGATATTTATTGTTGAATGCAAATTTGCTATCAACATTGTATATGCTACAGAGCGATGAAATCGAGATTAATTGAAAGCGAATACGAAAATAATTTTTTTCGCCAAAGTAAAGAAAATTTGACTTAAATAATAATTGTGGATTTGATATTTATTTCTATTTTGTATTTAACAGGTGAAATCCCAAGCAAACACCCACCCATCGTCATAGGGGGTTGCTCAGCAAAATCACGAGAGGGTCTGTTCGGGCTTGTCGATGACGTAAGTTATTATCTTCTGTGTAACTCTCATGTATCTTTGTTCAAGTGATCAAATTTGTTCGCATTTTATTTCAAACAATTATATCAACACGTAAATGCTTCAATTACATATATGATAAAACTATATGACACCAAATCGCAGGAAAATAGGTATGAACACGCGGAAATTGCCTTGGTATCCCTATCATATAAAGTATAATGTATTATTATAATGGCATTATTGTTTTAAAATCATCTCAGGAAAAAGGATAGCAACAATATGCAAAAAAGTATCTTCGTACCTTTTTTTCCTGTATTATTCATTTTTATCTTGCAGGTTGCTATATACAATGGATGTGTACCGGAAGATTTGAAAAATATGTATCTCTTCGCAAGGAAATAATCTTATAAATCAAAGACATGAACAGTTAAGCACACTGTGACTACATGTTGGTAAAGACATTTAACATTACCAATGCAGTAACTTGGTTCAACTGTAAAATAAGGTCATCATTTCCAACTGATGAATCAGTTGACTGTGGCCTAAAGACAAGCGAAACTATGAACGTAGCGATACATACCACGTGATGGCGTTTGACTATGAAACACAGTGGAACAACTATCAAAAACTACTTGCTTTATATGCACAATTATATATATTCCAATTTAACAATACAAATGAACAGGTGTGAAAATTAATCTGGTGTATATATCGTGTGAAAATGGCAAATTTTGAGTGTTCATGAAATGGCGTGTCTATATACAATAGACGGATTTAACGTGACTTTGGAAAACATTTTTATTCACTTTGACTAAAATATTACGCATATGTCAAACATTCATCCTACCTCGGACCAATATGAAAACGTCGATGTTACAATGACATTTAACGATACTGATGACAATTCAGATTGCATGCAAGCAGGCAATCATATGTATGTTTAAGATGTAAAAAAAAACAAATTGATGATTGCTAGTTGCATGCATATGTAATACACCTCGAGTAGTTCACATATTACTCTCATCCAATTCATATCGATAAAGGATCATGATTGTAACTGTAGATATTTGTAAATAGACTTAATAAAAATTCCAGTCGACACAAAACAGAAAACACGTTATAGCAATGAGACCCAAACAAAGTGGTCTCATTAAGCAGGTAGTCTCTATACATAGGAGATCGCTATGGTAGATTGTGCTCTCCCTCTACATATATATATATATGATATTGACACTTAACGTTGTTTATATTATTATTTAGAATAAAATAGATGAAAACCCACAATAATATGTCTTAGAAATATGGTTTATAGTTATTGTCAAATTTTATAGATATATTTATATGTGCTAGACCATCATTAATACAATCTATGGTATATGTATATATATATGTATCAAAAACATTATGAAGTTGTGTCTATAACCGGTGCAATAATTTTATGAAAGAAAAAAAAATGGAATATTGTTGATAGTCTGTCATTGTATTATGTAGACTTGAAACTAATCATACTATGATATTCAGTCATAAATTTATCTGCGACTTTCCAGATAACTTCTTATGACGTTGATCTTTCTCTGAATTATATGTGATATACAAGTACATTAAATTGAATAATTATTTATTTTGTCGGTAGAATAAGCTGTATATTTGTTTTCTAATCATTATTACATTCTATCATCGATATGATTTTATTTATTCACAATATTTACATTTTTTTCAAATTTTATTCCTTGAATTCAATACGTTGTGACTGTACGAATGAAATAAAATTGATATTGATTACATCTTTATGTTCCATGTGTTATATCTTCAGTAATACACCAAAAGACAAAAACAGTATGTGATAAATGTAATCGTGGTTAGCATTTGACCTTCAAATCATTTAAGTGTCGTATAAGAATTGGAAAACGTGAAATTGTTTGAGATAGCAGATGACACATTTTCTGATGTGTATGACTGGTTTAAATGAAAGGTCCGGCGTTTTCAAACATACTTGAGTCAAAATTATTAAGATATATAAAACTTATTGTCAACAATGCCTTACATTTAACCACCAATCTTATCTATACTGCAATGTACTTTGATAGTAGGAAAGTTTCCTTTATCCCTGCAATAACTGCATTAGGTTATTAATACCGCTAATGTAATTGAATATTTAAAGTTGCTTATAAATGTTGGGTACGTCTTTGATATATTTTGTCGGAAAAAACCCCATCTACACTCGACCAGCATGTTCCATCAATATTTTGGATAGGCATACAACGAGTTAATGTTAATATATCATCCTACATCAAAATATTTGAAGTAACGCGATTTTAAATTTGGTTTTACTGAGATATGTATCAGCCATATTTTGTGATACAAAGATTTCAATAAATATATACATAACCAGTATTTTGACTTCTAGCCCCCTATTAGTTATATATAAATTAGTTTCATACATGCAAATGATGGTACTGGCTTGACTTCACAAACTACCAGAACGGTCATCTGCATGCTTCAGGGAGATAGCACTATAAATAAAAAAAAGTTCCAAAATCACACCATTAATATACTTTAAACTTGCAAAACATACAGACGTTCAAGATATCGTTCTTGAATTAATACTACAGTTGATAGAACGTTAAACTTAATAAATTAAACTTTTAAATAAGCCTTTACCAACGGCATTAAGCTTAATTATTCTGGATCATAATAGACTGTAAAAATATACAAACGTATATTTAATTTATATCTTCTTCAAATTAGCATGACGAGCACTAACAGCTCCATTCGATTACCAGAAAAGAAGCCATTTTTGCAAAAGAAAAAAAAAATCAGTAAAGGATGATTAATATACACTAATAGTATGTACATTTTTAATTTGGATATACACATAATTTACCAACTGAACCATTTCATAGGTGTTTTTATTAACACCTCCAGTTTTAGACCAATACGAAACAAGATTGAATTATTAAATTGGTTTTCAGAAAAATCATTTTCGAAAACCGCCATAAAAACCTGGTAATTTATTGTTAGAATTGAAAATTATCAAAAACAAAACCTTACTCAAATATTGAAATATTTATCATTATCATCAGGAATTAAAATGAGTCAGTATTGTATGTCGGGATTCTCCATGATTCAAACATGCCATTTAAAATGGATTTTAAAAAAATCGAATTTCGCTTTATACGACCATCTATAAAAAAAAATTCTGACCCATATTCGATTAAAAAGTAGATTAAACCTAGCTATAAATAACTAATGATACATTGTCTTTCTATATATATGTATATCTATATAAATGAATGATTTGTATAGATGGGTAGAGCAAGTGCTAGGTGAATACGGTCGTAAATCCTGCCATTACGTATAAAGACAGTATGATGACAATATATGCTTATTAGTCAGGTCATATACCGATATGCCTAGAAATTGATCCTATATCAAAAGCATTGTCAACTGAACGGAGCAATTACGACTTGGGCCTCCACAAATTTTCATCTTCAATGTAAAAATATGCAATTTCATCCTTACAGTATCCGATGAGGTCAATCAACGGGTATCAAGGGCAATGGACCACGTACCTTTTTCTCTAATTGACGTAAAGCAATAAGATATAATATTGGGATATCATACGTATTTCAAATGCAATACATTTTTAATGTAACGTGTACGATATGAGAATGATCTCTCGTCCATACCTATTACCCTTGCTGAACATGAGAAGAATACTGAGGATATTTCTTTAGACGATAGAGGTGATTGATGGTAGGTATATGAAACAGGAAATTTCAAAATTAGCTTTCCTTTGATCGATACTTGCTGTTGCTTTTGCACTTTAAAATGGAATGTAAAAAAACTCTGTTTTGAGATTAATGGAGGTTGAACAATTAGCTCGGCGATATAATTTGTAATACATATTTGAGATTTGGAAAACTCAGAAAAACGCCACATTGTATAATAATGTATCAATACAATGTCTGCAAGGTTCCTTGGGAAATGTATATATTTTCCTTTTTAAGCTTCAATTTCCTGTTTGATAAAAATGTCACTATTGAAAAAACGAATGAAAGAAATAAATAAAACAATTTAATATATATGTTGTTTTGTGGTATTTGATACAAATATGTCAACTATATGCTAATTACGGTATTTATGCAAACAACAACTGTATTCAACAATGTCACTGTTGGTCTGATAAACGCATTTTTTATTAAATACATTTTCCTCAAAGATACCAGCAAAATCATCAAAACTTGTGTATATTTAGTATTTTTGATAATTTGAACAAATAATAAAACTTGTAAATATGTTACATGTGGATTGTCATATTTTCCTATTGAGAGAGTTGACGCTCTGTAATTTAAAGAATCAATCCTCAAAAAACATGTTATAGAAAAATATACACACTAACTTGTGAACCTGATGACATACAGAAAAACATGTGTAACTGTCCAGATACGGAATCAACGCAGGAAATAATATTACTCGGAACGACTTATGTATGCTATAAAAGTCACGCAATGCTGTTGTTGTTGGAATGGCGCTTTCTGTGTGTTTTATATCATTAGCCCAATGTGGCCGAGATATTATGTACCTGTCCCTATCTTTATTGCCCGTCATTTGTCACAGATTCTCGAGCAATACGCTCGACTGACCATTAGCCCTTGTCCACCTTCGGTTGGTCAATTGGTCAATATAACACCAAAAGAAGCCAGTAATCAGAAGTTCGAAGTTGACTTACGCCAGTGGAATGTGGAATAACGTTCATTAAGAAAAACATCATTTGTGTTAATCAATTCCTGGAATACTGAATTTACACCTTTTAGAAAAGAACAGAGAGGTTGAAATTTATACAGGTGAGTATATCCAACATAAATGTCTTTATTCAATTACTCATATCATTACTTAATAATTCATTACCCATACTATTTCTTATTAACCATTTTTGAACCCCAATGTATGTTGGTAAACAATTGTTTTCCCATCAAAAATCTTGATTTAACATTCATTTTTTTCTTATTTATTATTACTTACAACTGTTCTCATTTTGCTGACTAAATGCAACATCAGTTTTATTTAAGTCGTATTTTTTCCTTAAGATAAAATTTGGTCCTCGGCGATAAGCTTACCATGATTCAACTTAACACAGAGTCACGAACATTGAAATCTATAATCTAGCGGACGTAAAACACTTTATTTCGGTAAATTCATGGACAATTTAATGGATTTTTTTCTTTGTTTATGGCCTGTTATGTTACCGTTTATTATGTTACCGTTTATCAATAAATAATAATGTAGAGATGTGCTTAAATACTCAATTAAGCGCTACATTTGACCTTGGGTTTCTTAACGTTGTATAACTTTTCCTTAGACCTTTATCTATGAAATAATAACAAAGTTCAATTTTCTCTGATAGAACTATGGTATATGTTTTATTTGGTCAAAGGCTGTTCTACCACAACCTTTGACCAAATATATTTTTGCATTCTGTATTTCGCCAAGACAAATTGGCACTGCGTGCACGACCCATTTACATCTTGTTAACACCAAGCGGTTAACAACGACATAATGATCGCACCTTAATAAGGAGTATACACTTTATCTAGCGCTAGCACAGTATCTATCGCGCGTCAACTTGGATGACATGTATTTGCAAACATCTTTGCCTTGCCAAATAATACAATTCTATTTGAATGGCGGTATAATCTCACCCATTATTGTTTAAGGAAATAACTTTATAAGCTATATGTCATAGAGTATTTATTGCTAAAAGTTTCCATTTGGATACTGATGATCGCTTTTTAGTATTTCTGAATGATGAATGTGGCATCAATGTTAACTACATATGACAGCTCATAACTCGTTGTACATAGCATATCAGTAATATACAACATCTGAAGGTTACGCTTTTACATTTTGTGTGTTAACGTCTGACCAGAAAATTCTCTTAAAAGAGTTTTAATTCCATATTTCCGGTTATTTTCGCGGGGATAATACCTTCGCGATTTCTCGGGCAATTACCTTAGTGTCGAATTGTGATCAGTGAAATGCTAATAATAAGTTGAATAATGATGCAACTGATTTAGATAATCAGTTTAGTAACTATTTTGGTGACTAGTATATATTTGGGCAACTATCTTAAACCATGAAATTGCTTATTCAAAGATGCCCCGCCGCCGATACAGTATAAAGAATACACATCATTTGAACAATAACTGGTGTTAAATCATTACATATTTGTCTAATTAACGCAATTCAGATAGGGCACAGTGTCATGAAGTTTTTTTCGGGACGCAAATAATTATTTTTGATATTTTTGATATTTATAAAATAAGAAGCGAAAACTTTTCAATGTTGGTAATGGTGTAAAGTAAGGAACTTTTGTAAGGAAAGACAAATACTAATTTGTCAGCTCCTGTTTTGAAAAAAAAACCGTCAATTGGATTGCATCTACAAGTAACCTATTATGCGAGTTTTGTTTTCATTTTTTTTTTTTTTTTTTTTTGCATTTAGAAGCCAATGTCAGTTTCTCCCTCAATATCAGTAAGCAATAAATCGTCATATGTGACTCATTAGAGTAACATTAGAACGCATAGACAGGTGTTGGTGTCATTAATCAATGAATATGAATGAAGGAAATATAGGATTGGAATACGTTATGATTGAAGAGTGGAGAAGATCGTTTGATCAATTATAATATATTTATGATGACATATTTTACAGGAAATAGTTTAAAATAATTAAGATATAACTTGAAACGTGTAATACAACATGCATTTGATTTTAAAAGATACTAATGCATCTATGTTGAAAGTGAGAGATTCGGAAATAAACTTTCTATTATGACCGTGTACAGATTATATACCTATTATATATTAATTAACACGGCCGGAAAAGTCTGATTTTTTTTTTAAATTACTATTGTTGCCCAATGATTTAGTAGAAAAACATGTATAATCATATTACTCTATTGTTTTTGTTTGTGTTTTTTAGTTGTTTTTTAACGTCTTCAATCAATGTTATGACACTTAAAGTGAATAGTCGGGCAAAGAAAACCAGTCTAAATGCGTTCATTGGCCTTCCAAAAGTTCTCACATATTAATACGACGGCCAAGTTCTGCTTAATTTCCCAGTTCTGACCATTGAAATAAGGAAAAGTTGAAAGCATTGAAAGCGAGACTGCGTGGAATTGTAACCACGCACATAGTGAGCCGGGAGGACGTTTTAGAATTTCCATACTTTAAATTAATGTCTTCGTACGCAGACAGATTTTGACGAGAGATTTTATTTTTCCATTTCATAAGAAATTATACTGGATACATTCACACCATTTTTACCGACTTTAGCCATCCTTGCCCGACTGTTCAGTTTAACGTCATATACGTTTCCGAAATGAGCAGCCGTACGGAACAACCAAATCATTGTTGCATTCTTATGTGAATATTCAAATAATATTATTCTGAAATAGATTTAAAAAAAAGAAAAAGTCAAAATGGAAAATAAGCGGGATATGATAATATCTATTACCATAGGACGCATATTCCGTCTTTGAAAATTATAGTGTTAGCTCCCTTGCGGGTAGGTATCGATTGTTAAGTCATTATTTTGTGAGCTCGATTCACATCGTTTTCTCCGACACGTATGACTTTACGCTCGCAAACACATGACGTCACAATCAATACCTACCCGCAAGTGCAGATAACTCTGTAATATGCAAATTTGGAATATCGCTTTAGCATTCAATATTGATAGACCTCCATCAACACTCCAAAGTTTTTTTTTTTTCGCAAAAGCTGACCTCATTATGTATACGAGGCATGATTAGAAAATATTTTGTTAATAAGTTACAAACTATGATTAATGGCAATAAATGGTAACATTAAATTTATGTATCGTATTGAATTCACATTAAGATCAAATTAATGTTGACAATAATGTTTCTGTACATCGATGAATACAAGTCTTCGTGATATATACAGTTAAATTTATCAAACGCACTTTTCATGGAGATGGAATATAACAATGATTACAATGAAATGTAATGAGCCATATTTGAAATAGCCTGTATGGTAAATATAGGTAAAATATATAAAAAGTCATATCTATATCAGATGGAATATGCTGTAAAAGTGATTACAAGGAAATGGATTGAATCATTGCTGAATTAATCTGTATGATATTTATAATGATATAAAAAGTAATATCTAAATCAGATAGAATATAACAGTAACTATAAGGAAATACGATTAACCTTATTTGAATTAAACTGAATGTGAGAGATTATATGACTCTTTCATATGTACATATGTAGGATAGAACTATTCCACCCGAGGGTACAGAATTTTGGGTCAGAACCGAGGCTTGCCGAGGTTTCTGACCCAAAATTCTGTACCCGAGGGTGGAATAGTTCTATCCTACATAATTTACATATGAAAGAGTTATTTTCTCACATTGCTTGTCGAATTACTTGCACGAAAGGTGAGGCAGCCATTTTGTGACAAAATCTTAACTTCTTAAATAATCGATCGATTTTAAAAATAAGAACGCCATTCGAAAGAGCTCATCAAAGTTTGGTTTATATTGAAAATATAAACAAGAAATCTTAGGTAAAACGGTTTGAAATGCAAATTAAACAAATGAAATGGTAAATAAATCCGACAAATCAATCGAAATAGAAGAAAAATGACGTCAACTTTGGCTGACATGACGTCATCTCATTATTTTTTCAATTGTGACGTCACAGCTATGTAAGATAGATCTATCTTACATAGCTGTCTTTCATGGGACAACTCTATCTTACATGGCTATCCATGTGAGAAAAAGATATAACAAACTTATACCCATATATGATGAAATATAAATATGATGACATAGGAATGTTTTGAACCATATTCGAATTAGTTTGTATGTTAGAGATAAAGATATTATATACAAACCTATGCCTATATCAGATGGAATATATCTATATATGCATAACACCTTAGCACTACATTTACACGTCACCATTATATTAGACGACATCAAGTACTGACATCCACGCGGATGTTCACATCATCTGCCACATATAACTTACATACGCATACCTATTCATCCATTCAGTGAATACACCTAATTCTATTGAAGTCGCCTCGGTTATATCTCGTAGAGCACGTTTATGAAGATATGACAATTGTTCGGCCATAACTTGTCAGTCTCTGGATATGTCTAATACCATGTAATGTAACATGTAACATAAATATATAATAATAATGGTAATTACATGGTACTCGTCTCACAATATCCGTGTTATAAAACATATTTATGAATGCATATAGTTCATTACATTAACAGGGGGAATAACGGAACTGTCACCTTCAAAATTCTGCTCACGGTCAATTAGTATGTCTTATTTGAACGAAGCGGTTGTAGTGTGATATTTCAATTGTTAGTATCGAAACGTCAATTGAGTAATTTTCACACATTACCACAAAAAAAACAAATTGAAATAGTGTTGTATATCTCTTCTTGGTACTCCCATCTAAATGTCACTACAATATATGCGATTTGATTAAGTCTACCATTTAAAAATGTATACTACAGAGAGTGAGCTATATTTAGAATTGTATGATTTGATCGCAGTGATACAAACAACTCCGACGTTTTGGATTAACCAATAGGTTCCAATGATAACTGATATATACTTAAAATGAGAAGCTCCCCCTCCCTTTTTTTTTTTACTGTAGAATTAATTTGAAAACAAATACTTGATATAGCCTACAATGGGTTTTGGTAATTCGATATCAATTCGTCGGACTAAAGTTCTTTTTGATTAAAACTAGCCGTGTCATCAGTTTGCTGTCTGGCATATATTCATATGAGATATGCTATTGATATTTACATTCGTTTATGATTCCCACATTTGCTAATAAATACACACAACATGCGTAAATGATTGACACGTGACAGTGTTACATGTGTGCATCGTCGATGTTTGACACGTTTATTGCACACCATAGATAGAACCCGAATTACCTATACAAATAATATACAATTGCACATCATTTACAACCTGCGTTCATAGACAAATAATGTACACCTATTTGATTGCAATGAACTGATAACGCCTAATTTGGCAATTAAATCCTATGCCTTGATTGATGAATGCCACTTTAGAATATTCAGATGACTTGTTGGGATATTTTTTTATATTTGATTTTGATTCATTTCTAAGTTGTACTAACACTCGATTTCTTCCACCAATAAGTTCATTGTTTTAGAAGCCTTAATGAATAATCGCGTGAACTGTACTTACAATATAAGTTGTACATAGTGAAGGAGCTAATCAACAAGGGAATTAAAAAAGAAGAAATTTCAATCAAATGTCACTTTGATCGTCTATGAATTATCGGAGTTATGAATAAGAATTACTTAATGCCGAGCTTATTTTTTTATACTTTATTTTGAATGGACCATATCTATGTACGGTCAGCCTTTTAAATTGTTTTAAGAAGAACATTTTGCAAAAATGCACAAGTTAGTACTAAACCTGTTTAATCCGAATACCTGGCTATGCCGACCAAATGTGCTGGTCCGATGACATCCGTTTTAAACAAGTTACATTGTACCCAAGAACTTATTTTATTATATGCTTCTTTTATTCAGTTTCATTACATAAAATTGATGACGTTCCTTCAATGTATATATATTAACCTGAAAGATATTTTTCTTAGGTGATATGGCCATGGTATCATTTCTGACGCTTGCTACGTTCCTCGGAGTCGCCTTCACATCGGTCAGCTCACAACTAATATCGTCTGTTCCTAGAAGTGTAATATCTACAGCAAACATCAGAGGTCCACAAAATATCCAAGGAGCCGACAGAAAAAGACGTATGGCCTTACTGAATTGTAGTTAAATAGGAAATTCTATTGATATAGTACTCAAAATGAATATAGGCTATGATTCTTGTACCATATTTATATATTTCATATTTTATAGATAGGGACTCTTATAAATTGGACAACTTGTGCCCAATCCAACTACATATACAAATTATAATAAAATGTGATGGCATCAAAGTATTGAAATGCAGGACAAAAAAAATCGAAATAATATGGACGTTTCCTTTATAAATTCGTTTTTCAGCTTTAATTATATTTCGCGATTTGCCAAACTTTTGATTTCGTAAAAAACTTTCACATTTGAAAAAATCATTGAATTATTTGAAACGATATTATACTTGAGAACAAGTAAGTGTATGGTTGATAAAAGTATTCAGCATTTTCTACATTTCCACTTTCCTAATAGATGTGCTTTAATCTCTTTTCAGTTGGATGTGTGTTACAACCTGTACCGAACGCCATACATAAGTACCGAGTACACTTATTCTCACTTGGAACATCACTAGATTTCTACTGTGCACAAGGAACTATATTTTACCCAGACAAATGTGCCTGCGATTGGCCCAAAGATCGAAACAGTAAGAGAGATATGAATATTATATACAATATGGTTTTGCGGTTGTTGTAAGCCTCACGCCAGTGTGTCACACCTCTCTGTATACCGACCTGGAGAACCGTCCTGCGGTAATGTTGAGACGCGATTTATAGATAGATTATGCATTAAAAGTGAACGCCCATACCATAACACTACTGTACATACCTTGTTAATAACTTATTCAAATATGGACGATTTTTCATGTGACATAAATTTGCTGGCATGCTTTGTTGAGCTATTATCATAGATGTAAATTTTCTTTCATTAATGTATTCTCATGGCAGTGGTCTTTACTGTTTTTATAATCACTTTATTTTCTTACGACCAATGGTAATTGGACAGGCACAGGATAGCTATCTAATGTCTGTTCTTTTTTCCGATATCATCACAGTTATCGTATATTGACCTCATCTTCCTTTTGGATTACAATTTAGTCAATTATACCGATAACATAACAAAGGTTGAGTTTGAAACATGGAACATTACAGTCAGTGTCCTATTAAATATTAATAAGTAATCATCTGTGACATAATTAAGTAAGCGCTGCTGCATTTAAGTTTCCCAAATATCGGTCACGCATGTACGAAGATGTTTCTTAATTTCCTTTAATGAGAATCATATTGCTTTGAGTCTTGGTAATAATAACAATTAAAGTTATTTAAGATTAATTAGTACCAATACACAATTACTATCAAGAATAATTCAAATCCGGTTTAAACAACTGATTTCCCTAATCCCATACGTAGGAATCCACAGTCATCATTTTTGTGTGGAAATACTAAAGCATACATTGAGAAAACAGGGATTACTCTAAATACTGCAAAAAAAAAAAAAAAAAAAATGGTGCGTTTCCAATATCTATTTGATATGTTTTTATTGTAAGGTATAATTTTCCGCCATTTATCCGTCATAAAACTAGAATTACTTCTATGATATGTATGGATACAACTTTATTTTGTTTCATTGTTTGGTTATTTTTTAAAATGAAAACTTACATCCTTATGCCATGAACGAATGGCACGACAATATGTCACGTTTAATTTTGCATGACCTAAACTTTCAAAATACCTTTTATTATGGTGGAAATAAATGACATCAGAAATCGCTTCGTGTGTGGAGGTTCAGTATCAGCCCATTACGCCTCCCGCTTTCTCATATATGATTATCACCTGTATATAATGTGTGTATTTGCATCATACTTACCACTTGTCAGAGCAAACGAGTGTGAACGTCCACTCGCGTAATGCAAGCTGACATTTTTACGCCCAGATACGCGATGGTTTTATTAATATATCTCTACTCCGGTCAGTGGCGTCTCGCGTGACTGAACACAGACAAACACTACAAAACATGTCATTAGGGAAATACAAAGAGTTACCATGCAGAAAGACATGTGTGTCAATATATTATTCACTTACATACCTAATTATCTATGGAGATCACATGGAATGATAATGCATTTTATTTTTTTATTTACATGCAGACCGAAAAAATATTTCTTCATAGTTATGATTGTGTATAAGAACAAAACGCACACGCGTATGCCTATTCCGTCTTTGCACATTGCAGAGTTGCCTCCCCGTCGGGTAGATATTCATTGTGACGTCATTAATTTGTGAGCGCAACTCATGTCGTTTTCTCTAAAAAATATGACGCTGTGTTCTGAAACACATGACGTTACAATAAATACGGAGCTGCGATGGCAGATAACTCTTTAATATGCAAATACGGACTATACACATCAATGACCTTCTCTTTGAATAGTCACGAATGCAACAATCGTCCTGATGCTAAAATATCGGGGATAGCATTTGATACTTTTTATTCAAAATCAGACAAAATTGAAAAATATTTTTTTTCCATCTTCATTAGTAACCTTTCAGATATTTTACCGTCGTGTGTAAATTGTCATTTCTGGTTGTTTATAATTACGTTGACTATAATGATTATCCCAGTAGCAATCATTATATCAATAATGTCTGATATAACAATTTTACGTTACCAGTTAAACTTTTGTCAGCTTTCATAGCGTCTTTAGTGTACCAATTGTAGCCCCCTCTGAATATGTCCAAATCTAGGCTGTCATTTGTATTGCCACTTATGAAAATAAAGCGTTCACTCACTGTATTAAGACATGATATCAAATTGGAAAAGTGATTCAGAACCATATTGATAAACTTGTATGAAACTTTACATGGCAAGGGAGATAACTCTAGTTGATCTTATGCTTCCAGTGGTATTACCCGTCGTTCCCACGACCATCCGTCCCCAGACGAGACCTTTCCCAGACCGGACAGTACGTCCAGGCAGACGACCGGTCATTGACAATGTCCGTCCTCTGATGACTACCACACCTGAACGTAAGTCTACTGTCTCTTGTCTTTTGATCAGTTCAAGGAACATTCCTCGACACAAGCTGTCTCAAGCATCTTACATCAAGATTATTTCCTTAACTTCTCTAACACTTTCCTTTTTGAACATTTTAGGTTAAAAAATAATCTTTTAAATTTAGGATTGTTCGTGAAAGTGGGCCGTTTTTGTGTCTTTGTTTAACTTTGTTGTTAGAAAATTGTATTGTGTTTTATTCGATCTTTACCTGCTTATTTTCCCGTATTTTGTACACAATCTCGCTGATAATGACACATGTTTAGAAACGTATGTTCTTTTCAATACTTTGTTTCTTTCATATCTTAATCTTATTGCTTAATGTAATGCAATCTTATGATTCGTTATATAAAAGAAATTACATCAACCGAATTTGATAATAGAACTAGAGGAAAAATCGACACATTACATGTTGGAGAGATTTCAATAATGTGATAAATCATTTCAATACCATTTCAGCGTGCAGATTTCGGGCCGACCCTGACAGGAATTTCTACCAGGAGTTTGTGATCGGGTTCGGCTGGAGTAAGCGGCCCTGTCCTATCGGTACACTGTACAGGGAGGAGACATGCAAATGTGACGACATCGCTCCAGTGTCAAGTCTACGTAAGTAAATATCGTATAGCCGACTATATTATGTCTAAATATTGATATAGTGTCAAAAGTTTGATTCGCGAAAATATTGAAAAATGCATGAAATGTATATTATACTTAACACAAAGAAATAAACGGTTTAAAATTTAATCTACTCATTTTTTATTAAAAATCGCGTTAATGTGGACTTGATTTAACATGTATGTCGTCAAACATCCGCCTATTTGATAAAAAAAATGTCAAATTTTAAACTATTTTGAAAACTAAAGAATGAATTTCACCAAGTGGATACCAATTTAACTGTTCGAACAGAACTAATACATTTGAATAGTTATTATCATATATATTTCAGAGAAATTATATTTTTGTTTAAAGAGATAATCCTTTACTATTTCATTAAATGTACGCTTTGCATTCATCGAGTGATTTATTGATCATGATATTCGTTTCAAATAATACAGTATGTACTATATTTTCTCTTTAGATTGTTGTCAAGTCTTTAACATAATCTTAACCTGTTTTACAGGATGCCGAGCAGAGCTTTACGTTCCGTTTGATGTCATGCCAATAGCTGACGGTGCCGGAACGAGCATTCCTATTGGCAACAACGGAAACGTTGATTCTGTAGCAAATGCTGGTCGTTTTGATGGAAGTGGGCGACTTACAATTTGGATGTACTCAAACATGGATTTCGGTGAACAGCTTACGATAAATCTGCGATTCTACGACTTCCCTGGGGGTCAGGAAGAGCAGGTTTTAGTATCAAATTGCTTTGATAAGGAACTTGGGTCCATTGAGATCGCCACACGTCCTCGTAAGAAGGAAGTTGTTTTCAGAGGCAATACAGCACAATCTGGACCAGTAGAAATTACACTTCCATATCAGGTATGACTAAACATAGAGAGAGGGCGTGTAGAGGCATGTGGCCTGCTGCCCATCTTCGATACTTGGGGTTACTATCACAGACGTAATATCCACCCCTGGACTATTCTATAGTAAACTATAGTAACAGTTCAGGAGAAAAAAACTGACCAATCATGGTTAGGCCTGTAGAGACTTCCTTTGAAGATTATAAAGATAGGGGGACACCAAACTTCCTCGCATCACAATAACACAGTGTGCTGTTCCTGTGATGTGCATCAACAATCAAATCACATGTGTCTTCTGAACTACCTTCAGTTTTACTATGAGATAGTCCAGAGGTGGATATAAAGCCATTGATAATAACCCCTTGAGTATCAAGGATGGATGTTGCACAATTCCCATTGATCAACAATAATCTGAAACGAAAATGAAGTCTTAACGTAAAATAGGCCTAGACATATTTGGAATATAAGGTAGTGACTTTTAATAAAAGTTCTTAGAACAAATGGCGTAATATCACGTATTACTTACATCCGGGTTCAAAAATGCACTTGCAAATTATAGGAACTGTAATATTTCTAACACAGAATTAAAATTTGATTAATTTCTTTCATACATACAACAAACCAAATTGTACAAATTGCTTCAGACATAAGTTATTTGATATTTCATCAGCTTATACCCAGGGCGTCCACCTATATTAGTCAACAAATATTTATATAACTGTTAAAAGTATCAAGTGCGATTCATAAAGAATTTCTTCGAGTGTATTTATTGTAATTATAATGAACGTACGAAAACTCATTATGTAATGTAACCTGTGTTTTGAAGCAAAATAATCTTAATATTCCTTAGAATAATTGATGGTTTTGATAAACCACTTTTAAATATGATTATCTAATCTGAGATGAACTGTTCAAAGCTAGTCACATAAAATGACTCTGGATTTATCCTTTAGCATATAGTTCTAATAATTAAACATTACAATTGCCCACACTCAAGCAAATCGTTCTTTTAGAGATAATTATTTCATCGCATGACATCAAATAAAATCCTACTGACATTGTAAATGATATATTTGCAAGCTCAGGAAAATCACAATTTTATTCATGCCTTCAGGAGAAGATGTGGAAGAATGTCACCTATTCATACGATGGATCCACGTTAACCGGAAAGGTTAATGGTGAAGAGAAATCTATTCCACTGAGAGGTAAGTCAAAGAGAGAGGTCATGTCGTCCATGAGTTATAGGTGGTATGTAAATCAATCAATGCTGTCATGTATGCATTATTGAATTATATATATACACGCTGGATTATGTAAATCATTATGCGGTTTCAAACAATAGTGTTATTTTATGATAAACGTCAATATGATCCATGTAAATAATAAATTGTTCTTTTTTTCGGTTATATGACATTAACGTAAGTTTTAATTAAATAATTGTGAATTGCATACCTATGATTATAAATTTCTTTTAAGTATGTAAAATTCTTAACATGTTTTATTGTCTTCTTTTTTGAAGAAATTTTGATATTTTGAAATATGAATGTGCATTGAACGTTTGGTAAATGGCATTAACTTTCATTTTTATTTCAAGCTTTTGAACTGCACATATTTAATAAAAGATTTTTAGATTATGGAAAATTCTTAACATATTTTACTATTTTTTTAAAGACAATTTAATATACGCTTTGTTGGCTTTGAATTAAGAATGTATAATGAACTTTGTTTAATGACATAAACTTCACATTTAATTTCATACTTTTGAACTTCATACATATAATTATAGTTTTTGTTAATTATTTAAAAAAATTAAATAGTTTACTATTTTCTTTTCTAGGAAATCTTGATATCCGGTTTAGTGGATTTGAAATAGGAATGTGTAATGGACGTGGTTATGTTGGTTACGTCGATGAGGTAGGTGATATGAATACCTTTACACTATTACTGTTCTAGTCAAATACAAAACAGAGTCCTAAATATAATATAATTATCAATTAAAATTAATAAAACCTTTTTGTTAATTAATCAATAGTAATGTTATATTTTCAATAGAAATTGTGAAAAAAATACCTACCCTTTCTATCAATGATTTAATGTTTAGACATTTTGTCTGATTATTTACTTTTTTATTTTTTCTTCAGTTACGAGTATACCGATGCGTGAATCACTTTGGACTAACACGACCAAATAACAATTTTGGATTCACAAGACGAGTGAAATAGTGAACAAAACGATGGAACACTTTTAAAGTATTAAGTTGCTTATGGTGGAAAAAATAGATTTGGACAACAAGTGAAACTGCAGCTGAAACATAAGTCGATAAATGAAATGAGAGTTTACTTACGAAAGTTAATGTATAATCTCTATACTTTGTACTGTTTAACGTTTTTTACCACATGTCTGCTTTGTGATTTTGATTGGAAGTAACTGATTTGGTATAGTAAACAAACCATTCTTTTGATTTAAATTTAGAAATCGGTCCATAGCGATATTTACTTAATATTCATGCAGTGCTATCTAATATAGTTAAGTATACTTATCTTTTAAATATTACGATAACAAAATGCTTTTATTACAGTACAGTTTTTCTGGTTTTTCAAAACATAAGCTCTGACAGTTAAGATAAAAAGTGAAAACAGTGAATGTTTGAATAGTCCCATGTTCCAATCGTCTCATTTTATATTGTAGCTCATCAACTAGTAAGCGACTGTGCGTGGGTTTCAATAAATGTCAACTTGATGATTGATATAATATACAATATATCCTTGGTCGTATATTAAAAAGCAAAGAATTCCTAAAAGGAAGACTCATTTTCATAAATGATAAATAATCACTGTACTTATTAACGTTTTATTTTATCTGCGAAATGTCGAATGCAACATAATATATATGAGAAGTGACAGATTATCTCTACATAATAAAGGGTAAAATTAACTTCTTAAAGTGAATTAACAGTTGGATGCAAGTTGACGTTTTGATGTGATATTAAATATTGAAAATATCAAAAGTTTCATATTAATTGAGGACTCCTGAAACTTATAAAGGTGTATTTCAGCCTTATTACTTCCAACATTATATTAGATGTAAGAGTGTATCTTCGTTGATTATTGCATGCATGAGATCTTAATGTATATAGTTGTAGCAGTATATATAGGTATTATGTATATAGCATAGATGTTTAGTGTGTATATTGAATGTAAATATGACCCCAGCTAAAAGTGACAAAAAATGTTGAATACATACTTATATACGCAATGTATAGTGTTACAAAGTTTATGTGATGGTGTATTTCACCGTGGAAATAATCATCTAAATAACTAAATTATATCTTTAAATTTGAACATTTTCTCGACTTTAATAAACGTGTCGTGAGTCTATTCACAACTTATAAGATCTTTTTAAAAAAAAATTGGTTTCGGATTTTTTGTTGTCGAATGTCTTACAACATTATACATCTAAATCATGTGATTTATTTAGTAAGAATGTTTACCAAGGTTTATAACTACGCATATTTCTTTCGTATTGTAACAAATGAATGTGGTGTTGATATAAATAAAGAATGTTTATATCGAATATATCGTTGAAGTTTTTGAAGGATCAACCATCATAAAAATGATTTTATTTTATATTTCATTTTTTATTTATTTTTTGAACTTGTGTATTTTGGGGGAAAATTAAATATTGCAATTAGGTTCTAGATTATACGGTCCCATTGATCTATCACACTTATACGCATATATTGACGTTATTCAAATTTCACGAAAGTAACATTCCTGTTATTTGTGACACTATATAGTAGAAAGAAAGATATTTCGAAAGGAAAAGAAACGACGCTACATCACATCGGTACATAATTTCACTGGATATACAGTAAAACCTCGATGACTCGAAGTTGCATGAATCATCGTGAGAGGTTCGATTCACTTGGACTTCGACTTACGAACATTTCGTCGATTTAGTAACCTGCTGAGTCTAGATAGTGAACATAATTAATGTTTAGTTTATCTTGCCATATAAACGTTTTTTTCATTTGATTTGAACCAATTTCCAAGTGTGAACTTTAAACTTTACCCCGACGTGAATGTAAACTGCACATCGTCATCATCATCATACACATGACAACTTAATAAACATCATCAATCAGTTATCATCATCATCATCACAACCAAGGTGACAAACCTCATCATTCCATAAACATCATGATCAAATGACCTGCATTGTCATCAACACTTAATCCCGTGGTTATCGTAATTATCATCGCTCGAAAGACTTTATCATTCAGTAAACCGCAAATTTTATTTAAATATCATCATCACCATGGTCATCATCACTGTGTCAAAATTATCACTTCCTCACATTTTCACACGCTCACTTTCACTCACTCACACATACTCAGACTCTCACTCTCACTCAATCATATATGGCACATTAAGAAATTATTTAGGTGTTTAATTGATACTGCACAGATTAAAGTTTAATTTCATTTCATTTTATTTTCTTAAAATACATGGAAGGTTACTCTGAAAGACATCTCTATATGACATGAGCATGTTTAACAGGTAGATAGACCAATTATCTGAAAATATACTTCCAAATATGTTAAACATCCTACTTTATTTCGGAATAGAATGGAAAAGTAAATGCTTCCAAATATGTTAAACATCCTTTGGGGAAAGGGAATAGAATTTGCATAAATATTGGCTCTAACTTCTGAGCAGAAATAGTAGAGTCCAATAAGGGAAATAAAGTTGATTCTTTAAAATCTTTCAGAGAAGAATCAATGGTGATGTTTTCAGAATATTACTTGAAATTACAACCACCTGAGCGATAAGGCCCTATGGGCCTCTTGTTAGTCATCTGACCCGAAGGGCGGCATAATATTAACGCAGGACGACCTAAATATGTATGCGGTGTGTAGCGTGTGTGACGTGCACAGTGCATGATGTGGGAGACTGTTGTATATAAGTGTTGTGTATTTCTGTATAAACTACCGCTTTTATAGACTTTAATGTGTCTCGGCCGGGAACAGAACCCAGATTATTTCACAGGGGCAAACGCTCAACAGAAGACCAAATGTGAGGTGGTGTCGAAGGAGACGTTAGGAAGAACAAAGTTAGTTAGGAAGAGGAAAAAGAGGATAAAATCCTAAATTAAGTCGCCCTTTACGATCATGAAATAGGTCAAGAGGCATAACTGCTGGGCTACCTACTACTCATAAGGATAATGACTTATAAGATGACAGGATTAATAACATTCTATAAAATTGCGTTGGTGAGACGTAAAAGCCAAATTTTGAAATTATTTTAATAAAAACTTTCACTCCACAAACTGAGACATAACATTTCTTACATGAAAATATGTGTTAGAGCACGCCTAAATTAGTATATACAGGTTTCGTCTCTATAGATAAAATGTATAGATTATATTTGATGGACATTAAATGACAAAGGCTGACAAAACATCAACACTATTTAGCTTTAGGTCGTGACAGTTGTACAGAATATTAATCAGATTTAGAAACAATTATTAATATTTATGAGGTGTTTTATTTGGTATAGAACATCTTAACGAACTATGAGATCAACCGATAAAATATATTAACTCTTGTAATTCTAAATTAATTCTTTAACATTCAGAGAACATGGTGCCTTTTAAACAGCTGAAAAGTTAGTATTCTATTTGTGGTTGATAGTGTTCGTAATCCAAGGTGTCAAAAATGTATATCGACAATTCCAAATCAAGAGTACTCATATGGATCTTAATCACCAAGTTACGTAAGTACAATAAAATATCAATTCATATTAAATATAAATAGTCCTTGCTGTAAAAGGCCCACTACCTTTCCGAAACGACTTTAAGTTTTTAAAATGGGAAAACGAGATAATTTTGTAGTGTCGCATAAGTTTTCAACTTAATGTTGATACTACACATTAAGATTCTAATAAAACAAATGTTAATTTTTATAACGCGGGTCGTCTTATGTCTTATATCGTCCTAATTACCGCACGTTAGTTAAGTATCACTGCACTAGACGGCTAAATAGCGAAATGAATCCTCACTGTTAATTTATAGAATGAGCAGGAAATTTGGAGTTTTTTAGTGGTGTAACTTTTTATCGATATATTTTCCTTAAGTTATTTTCGTTAAAGAAACTTTAATTTTTGTTTCGGAAAGGAAGTGGGCCTTTAAGCAATCTAGAAATACTGGACAGTTCCGTTTTCACATTTTGCAGTTCATTGTTTAATTAAATTATTTTGTAATTAAATTTATGAAAATGTAAATCAACTTATTTTTGCGGCGATCTATGTTTCTTTTCTTGTCGACTTTTCTAGACTTAGACTTAATTTTGCTATGTAGACTATAAGGTTCTACTTAGCCCGTGTTAACCTCGGTGTACTATTTAAATGCGATAATAAATTAATAATATCTTACACAGGTCTGTCAAGTAGACATAGATATCTCAATCCGAGTGAATGATTTTGTCTGGTCAACTCCGTTCAACTCCGAGGCTACCCAAAGGTTGCCGGCCTAAAATCTTTCGTTAAAATGTGGAAATTGAACAAAAACGTTTTATGATAATGCTGATAATATGCATGCTAAACCACAGTGTTCAATTATATGTTTTCATCTAGAATAGGATTTGTAGAAATGTAACATTCCATTCAGATTAATCCTAGGAACGTTTCATAATTATATTCGCATTGCTACACAGACTGTTTCCAAATCAAATGGCAAAATTAAAAATAGACAACAGGTTTTTAGTAGGCCTAGTCGAGACGAAGTTTTTTTTTCTCTTAGATTGAGATCCAGTATACTGTAAGCCACGTGTATTTCGCGACCACTTATTCTCGCGTTATCTTACTTAGAGACTTCCCCAAGGTGATTTTGTTTGGGATCTAAATTCCATGGATCTATTTAATCTGTATTTGAAACCTGTGCGTTGTGGTTCATTTGCGTAAATTCTCAACTCCCACAATATATGCAAAAATAATTGTACGGGGAAACAAGTTTGTTTACAGTAATTACGAGAAAAAAATGCTGTTTACTAGACAAGCGTAACTGTTTTCATTACACATTGAGGTGTCTTAATTATGCAAATTAAGCATTGTTTTACCTTGTCTTAACAAACTACAAATGTCTCTCAAGAATATGAACTGCATTACAACGATGTTACAAAATGTCAATAAAATCTTCATTTGCATGCATCAAATTCGTTTTAGGTCGCATAAATGACTCGTTTTACGGTGTTGCCACAATGAAAGCGCCGACTTCCACATCAATGACAGAGTAACATCGTAAAGGAGCACTTAAATAATAAACAATGGAAGTAAAATATGATGTTAAAATGATCAATGGTGTATTAATATTCTATCGCCGCGTCAGTGCTGCCTCAACTTCTTGTGGTTTATTCAAAAGTTCACTTCGGTATTAGGCATTAGGTGTATGAATTATATTACTCAATAGGCCAATGGGTTAAACAGAATACTTTCGTGTCAACTCATTTTTACGATTTTTCTTAAAACAAACAAGGAGAAAAAGTGGCCACATTTCCTATAAGCATTTGACCATGATTTCTCTCTACATTCTATGTTTAAAAGTGTCTTAGCGTAATACTGAATCACAAGATCTTCGTGAGAATGTTGTTCTATGCAATGTCAGTTACATCCTGTTTAATTAATTGAATTGAATGAATGCAGTTTGTGTTTTGCTTTTCTTACATTGTTTTTGTCCACATCAATTCAGAAAAAACAAAGCACCTCCAAATTCGACTTGAAATGTGTTTTTAAGGTCTTTTAAACGAAATTTAAACAATTTGAACAATTTGTTTTTTTAAGAAATATGCATTGATTTCATTTGAATACGGGCGCAACCTGGGTTTAATATGGATTAATTCATCGCCCATGGTAGAGGTGACGCTTACACTGCCGGAAACTATGGTTTTATGTATTTGTGTATCCTTGTCAATTGAATTTAATGTATTATTTGGTTACAATATTAACATTTCTTGATTTGGTCCGTTTTCTGTTTCATTTCAAAAGTGGCTGTGTCAGCCGATTTTAGCTTTTTCGACAGACGAAGAACATTTAGAGATACTGGAAAAGCACGCGCTACTACAGTAAAACGTAAGTGTTTAATATCGATACCAAAGGTTTTGCTAAAGCAAGCAGTTTGATATAGGGATCATGTAGTCAGTGCAAAAATATTCAATTAGCAAGCAGGAAACTTGTATTTTATTAAAAAACCCATTTCTTTTCCGTAATATTGTCTTCAACAGAAGATTTCTATGAATTATTTTAATAAGCATATTAATATTGTTTGACTTTCCCAATGCTATATGAATAACGTCGCTTCTTTTTGCAAATATATGGAATCAGACACCTCGTAAAAAGTAATAAGTCAACAAGTCCCGGGATATGTTACGGCAAAATAACGAAATGAAACTTTAGAACATATATGTTTAATTGTGTTGTTGCTATAATTTAACGTGTATGTAATGCTTAACACAGCATTTCATCTACGTGTCCACTCCTGTAACAAACAACTATTTCCGATGTATGTTAACGGAGTTGGTTTGTTGTTGTAAGTATGTATATTTTTGTTGCTATATCTCATCCTAAATGTATTATGTGATGCAGCCTGTAATCTACGTGCCCACTCAAGTGACAAACGGATGTTTCTGATGTATGTCAATGGAGAATGGCGTGAGCGGCCCTGTGCTATGGGAACACTTTACAATCAGAAGACATGTGATTGCTCTATACATGATCCTAAGGCCGACCTTAATGGCCGTCGTAAGTTTTTTTCCCAAAATGATATGGAACGAATTGGTGTATCACTTAACTACACATCATTTCATAATGTATAATTGTTAATATTCACAGGAGTTTTAATTTCGCTAAATTCGTGTATTTATTCAAATTCGCGACAATCAACATCTCACGAAATTTATCAAACTCGTGGTTTTGAATATCAGAGCCTGCCACGTGAATAGCTATACTGTAAACATTATATGCGAAAATAAGTCCCCACGAAAAAGTTCCATACAGTAAATTGTGTAATGATACAAGAGATCCCAGAGGGATCCTGGCGCCCACCAAAGAATGACCTATGTTTGACAAAGAGGGATCTTTTTGCTGCTTTTCAAACTCTTTCAAACACTCTACATATAAAATTTGAGACAGATCGTTAAGTTCTTTCTCAGAAATAGTGGTAACCAACTTCACTAATGAAATCCAAGATGGCGGCCGGTTGACAATCTTGCTGACGATCAGTCACAAAAAGCATTATGCACAACTATGGTACAAGGGGAACCTACGTATGGAATTTGAGAGAGATCCCTTCAGTAATTTCTGAGAAATAGCGGTAACAAACTTTAACTATCAAAATGCAAGACGGCTGCCTGTCGGCCATCTTGTTAACCGATCGGTCCCAAAATGCAATATGCACAACTAGTGTATGTAATTTGAGAAAGATCTCTTCAGGTCTTTCTGAGAAATAGCGGTAACAAACTTTAACTATCAAAATCCAAAATGGCTTCCCGGAGGACATCTTGTTGACCAATCGGTACAAAAATGCAATTTGCACAACTAGGGTCCTAGGGGAACCTACATATGAAATATGAGAAAGATCCCTTCAGGACTTTCTGTGAAATACCGATCAGTCTCAAAATGCAATATGCATAACTAGGGCCCTAGGGGAACCTGCATATGAAATTTGAAAAAGATTCCTTTTGTAATTTCCGAGAAATAGTGGTAACAAGAATTGTTAACGGACGGACGGACCACGGACCACGGACGAAAAGCGATTTGAATATCCCACCATCTGATGATGGTGGGCTAAAAAGGTTACCTTTTCGAAGCGGCTTTTGATTTTGTTAAAATTGGAAAGTAAAACGAGATTAGTTTTAAGTTAAACTTATCATCACTGTCTCAACAATTTAGTTTAAACAAATTAATGTTGACTTTCATAACGCGGGTTATCTTTTGTCTCGCCGTAGTCCTAATTGCCGTCCGTCAGATATTTATCACTGCGCCATACGGCAACAAACAAAATGTTTCACTGTTAACATTGACAACGCATTTGTTTTGGTAGTGTAACCTCGTCTGAGGCCATCGTTATAGTTTTAGTTCTTATATTATTGTGGTTTTTCAGAAATTGGTATTTTTTGTTTCGGAACGAAATTGGACTTTTTAATATCTGGGTGATACGTTCGAAATATATATCATATAAATATCATTTTACTACACTCATAAAGCACTGGGAATTTCCCCCATAGGAGTGCCTAGAACTAAAGCTTTTTTCATCAACACAAAAACTGTTCGTGTTTTTTTCTTTTTCTCAATCATTTGTTTTATGTATCATATCATGTTGATGTCGCATATTCTTACATTAGATTTAGAGAGTAAATCACGTTTATAACAAAAATGATATCAATAAATCTATGGTTATAACGTAGCAATTTTCATTCCCATCATTGTTCTAACAAGATGTTTGTACAATGTGTACAACGAATAATGCTTTTAAGTGATTTGTTGGTCTTCAGAAATAAGTTATAACTTTGTTTTAATGTATATCATTACAAATGCTATTGATTGTGCTATATTAAGAATTACTTTTAATAGAAAAAAAGTTATTGTTAATTTGATTCCTACAAGAATTGTTGTAAATATTAATTCCCTCCTAACTTCAATTTTAGGATGTCGAGCCCCACTTTACATACCATTCCACTCTGAACCAATTAATGACCACGGCGGCACAAGTATCTCATTGGGAAACAACGGCAGGGTCAGAGTTCATCAAAGTGTCGGAGAATTCGATGGTAGTGCAGCACTGACTATCTGGATGTATGCTGACATTGACTTCGGGGAGTATCTTGGAATTACATTAAGCTTTCAACATACAGGGGGCGCGGCTAACTCAGAACAAGTGCTGGTTTCAAATTGTTTTTACAATGGTCGGGGGAGCATCGAAATAGTCATACAACCTTTGCGAAAACAGGTTATTTTCAGAGGAACAACTAGCCAAGACAATAGTCAGCTCACCACAGCGGAGGTTGAAATTCCGTATAAGGTAGAGATTCAGTCAGGATGTTGTGACCATAACTACCTAATTTGACCCAATAAGCGCCAAGGGCGCTTAAAATTAAAAGAATTACGGATGTGCTTAATAGAACTATGTTTGAAGAAATCAATTAAGAAACCTACACAGTTTTCATATTTTAGTCTACATTTAATTCAATGTAAAAGTGGAATTAATGAATAAAACGAGGACACGCTTGATTAGGGATGGTGACGCTTATTGGGTCAAATTCGGTAAATAATGTATATATAACATATCAGAATAGATGTATCATGATATTAAATACAATATATAATTGATTTGTTTAGTCCGGAGGAGCCTGGAATACTGTGACATATTCATATGACGGCACATCACTTACCGGAAATGTGAACGGCCAGACTAAATCAAAGCCTTTAACTGGTACGTACGATCTGTTACAAGTGATGGGTCATACTAGACCATTATCGAACGGTGTCGGAATGCTGACCGCCACCAGTCTTAAATAGCTACGCACTGTTATATGCCCATTTGTTACAAAATCCCAATTTGAAACAACATTATTCTATGTTATAAAACGGGTTTGCAAGTACTAAGGCTGATTGTTGTTAATTCAACAATTTATTCCAAATTAGCGCGTAACAAAGCTCTAGAATTGGAATCGTTTGCTTTCGAAGTATTCCAAAATCCTTAACATGTATGTCCGATAAACATAAAGTTAACTGGTTAGAGATATAAACGCGATGATATTTTTTATGTTACACACTTTTATAGAATTTGTCCCGGATCAAGCAAACGCGGTAAAATTGAAGAAATCTGATCCGGATTTGAACTACCTCCCAAGTATTATCAGAAAATCATGAAATATCAACACGGTGTTTTCTTTCTTCCTTGATGTATTTCTTAATAATTACATTTTACTCTATATGCTTACTTGTCCCGTTCGATATATTCCGAAATTTGAAATATGGCTCGCTCATCTGGGTTGAATGATGCATTTTTGTATCAACTACATCGTACAAGCAATGTTGCAGAATTATCTGCCCTTGTATGTAGGTATTGATTGTGGCGCAATCTGTTTGTGAGCAAAGACGCCAAACGTTTCAGGGATGTTTTCCCATAAAGTAATGACGTCACAGAGGATAACTGTAAGGGAGGTAATTCTATAACATGCAGAATAGGAATGTGTGACATTTATATTACTCAGGGAGACTGGCTGTGAGTCCAGGAAGTCTACGGATAGGAATGTGTAATAGTCGTGGATTTGTTGGACGTATGGATGACGTAAGTACAGTATATGTTTAGGATTTTAAAGATATTCAATATTACAACAGTGTCCACATAACATTAGACATATTTTAAATATCGTATATCCGGTTACCTTAAGGTAAAAATTGCCATAATTTGAACAAAAATGTGAAAAGTTAATTTTAGCGATTTAACATTTCGCGGTACATGTCTATGGTTCTATCATTTCTCAACAATTCGCGGATCAAGTTATGATCAATAATGTCCAGCGAAATTAAGAAATATGAAGCTGACAAAATGTAACCGGTCATAGAGAATGTTGTTCGTTCGGGCCATTGCAGACTAATTTTAGTTATTTCGCATGTAGTTAACAGGTGTACTATTGGTTTGATATATTGACATTTATGTACCAAGCAAATGTGTTTAGAAGCTAAATGACTTCATCCATAATGATTGGTTATACATTTTTAATTATGTTTCTATACTGTATAGCTGTTAAAATTCGCGAATGGAAAATTTCGCGATTTACTTGTAGGGATATATTGGCGTGGTTTTATTTTCGAGATTCTCCATTAAAAGCGACATTAAAGTGATATGTGGTATGATTCTTTAAAAAATTGCAAGAAATAACAAATCGAGCTTATGAATAAATTCGAGAATCTAAATTAAATGTTCGCCAATATTAACAACTATGCAGTATTTGATAAACTAGGAAAAAACACACAACGTAAAATATATGACCAAGGCTCATACATGATTCTCTTGTTTCAGGTTCGACTGTGTCAACCTATTTTGGCAACTATCAATCAGGGTTAAGCTTTACGGACAGCGAGCGATATTCATTTAAATTAATTGGTCAGTTTGGTAGGGTTTAAGACAAACAAAAATATGACATGTTTTTACATGCATGTTTTTACAATTAGGATTTTTATATACATTATTTATTTCATTAAGGGAGCATTTTGCTTTGAAGGTTGATACATAACTACAGACTATCTTAGTTGGAAAATTGACATATATTGTGAAATTGTACTGTGATAGTTAAACAATATTGTCTTAATGTTGTGTCGATGTGAATGTCCAATTGTACACTATTATAACAACGTAATGTACAGACGAACAAAAGCAGGACAATGTGTAAAGCAAAGTAAAATATCATGCTACTTAATGATATGCAAAAATATGTTTATTTGGATTCAAATAAGTATAGATAATATTATAAATTATTCACAAACAAATAAAATGTCATATTAGACCTACAGTATTTCTCGGACTTGGATTTCATTCCGCAATTCTCACTAGGGGCATTGCTGCCTTTTTCAAAGTGACCTTTCTATGATTATCTAGTATCAAGCAAACATTACCAAAGAATGAAAATAATAACAAATTATTATTTACAACACATATTTAGAACAAAACTAGTATAATATAAATCACAATATATAAAAAAACGTCGTTTTTGAAAATGTTCAAGGATACACGTTTTAACATCTCGCAGTATTACATTGCGAACCTGCAATATTATGTATGGCACATGTGACACTCAGAGCTAGCAAGTACTAGAAAGAACTTGGAAGACATGCATATAATAAATGTATAAGCAATTCAAACGACGATGATTGGTTAATTGAATATAGATATGTACTTGTCTGGGATGCAGTCATAGACTTGAATCTGAAAAAAATTGATAAATACATTTTCAAAAGGATTCATTATGTTCATGTATCAAATACCAATGGACAGTCAAACATGGCAGACAAAATAATTTGCGTATCATTAAAATAACACAGTCAAATGGTACATGTAACCTTAAGCTTCTGACGGGAAATAACGTTTTAGTAATCTTGAATTCGCGCACGTTGTTAGATTTATCATGTAAAAGACGGTTTGGTTTAAATCTATAACCGTTTGTTCCTTTCAGTCTTATCAAACTTGATCACTGTTACTCTCAAATAAGTTGAATAGAAGCTCAACATGGACAATCTCAATACAATATAATGTTACTACAAAGGGAGTTAATATGTGCTTACCTCGTCTATTTCCCCGAAGAATGAGTTATCGGACCCGAGAACAAAAGAATCCTGACAACCCTTAATTGGACCAGTGACTTGTGCTGCAAAAATGAATACAGTGAGTTATCGATATCACCATTACAACAGGCATATCTGAATACAGTTGTGCAGTGATCCCCCGATAATCCGAACACTTGCGTCCACAGTCCAAACCGTCCGGATCGAAATTCTCAGACTGTTGAATTCCATTTACTTAGTGAGTGCTTAAATCCTATCCTGGTATTTCCGTTTGGATGTTGACTTTTCCGGACTATCGGCGTCCGGACTAACGCAGGTCCATTGCATATAAAGTTGTGATATCAATTTTGTTGACAGAATTTAAAAACTGACATGAAGTTAAGAGATTGGCCGTTACTCTACAATTTGATTCAATGTATTTACCTTGATCTTTTTGGGAGCCTTGAGCTAGTACAAGCTTTTGTCCTTTGAGTCCAATTTTAACATGATTCCATTCGTCAAACTGTTGAATAAAATTGTAAAGTTAGAGATGTATTACGCTTAAATGACAACTTTTAGGGCTCTACGTGAGACATTGAATTATTAGTGTAATCTTAAATTCGCGCAACCACTACATGTCGTTATTTACATGAATACAGAGTGACATTTTTCGCAAATTAGAGCTCTGTAACCACAATAACATGATGCGAAAGGCGCTTAACCTATATTACCGTTAAATTGAGTACAGGCTCATTATATGAAGGCGGTCGATGCGATGCTAACATGACATCTTAGCATAATCTACAACTAAATATGATACCGAGTTTGGATTCCCAAATACAATATTTGCATTCTAACCTATGCCATCTGGTAATCAAAAAGTACTATCCAGGTTAAATAACAAAAATATATATACAAACTAAAGAAAATGGACAGGCATTATATTTCCTTGCAAATCAAGCAGTATTTCAATATATCCGTATTCAAATAAAGTAAGTTGATTGATTGATTGGGCTTAACGTTCTTGTCCGGTTATAACCGAACCTAGGCCACCATTAAGCAAGTGATACTGTACCTGTATTTTCACAGACAGAGTAAACACTCCGTTCGTCAGTTTCACAGTAGCAATGATTTTGTCATCTGCCAGACGAAGAGTAAAGGCCGAAGCGGCTGTGTCCGGACAACTTCTCAATATCACGGTATCTTGGTTCGACTTGGACACACTGATGTTCAGATGGACGAGGAAAGTATCTGTGAGGGGAGATGGCTGAGGCATCGACAGTAATCCAGGTCCGTAGAATGCCGCCACGCCATAACGCATATAGACGTTGTTAATTGTCATCGTCTGATCCATTGTCTTCGACAAAACGGGCTGACATGCTATTACAGATGAAACAATTTCATAAATGGGAAACGGATAGTTTTTAAAGATGATGCATAGGTAACATTCATTCCGTCAAAAGATGTCCCGATAAACACTTATAAAAATTATTTTCTTCAACAACACAGCTAGCATGCCAATACAGGAGATATATTCTTTTAATGGAAACATATGTCAGATGTTTTGAAACCACAACATGGACCTTTTTTCAGAATTCCTTCAATCTAAAGATGTGTAAATACACACTAAACAAAATTAGTTAAAAATTAAACCAAGCAGTAAACGGCAACGAAACAAAATTTAATTATTTTTAAATGATCGATTTGAATTCAATATTTCATTGATATTGATTGCTATTCCTCTTGAGTTGAGATATATTACATAACACATGCATATGTATTGATTGTTACGTACGTCCTGTTATTTATGAGGGTTACGTCATACATTCAAAGGGAATGATTTTTTTGCTTACAGAATGAAACATAAGGGACGATAACTCTTTGAATATAGACAAAAAGGAGTAACAGATTAACTCTTAAAATAATTTTGACATGTTTAAGTATGTATAATTATATACTTATATGAAACCGATGACAAGATGATATTATAAGACTCTTTAATATGTGGATATGAAGGATAGGGATATTCTACCCGAGGGTCACAAAATGTAGTAAAACCCGAGGGTTGCCGAGGGTTTTGCAACATTTTCTAATCCCGAGTCTAGAATATCCCTATCTTTCATATCCACTTGTGAAAGAGTATTTTTCTTTCATACCTCGATGTTTATTGCAATTTAACTATAATATCCCGCCATTTTGAAATAAATTCGAAAAAATCGACAACTTGAAGTCGATTTTCCATACATGAAAAATAACGTGATATTTTCCATACAAATTCCGTTGCTTGCATCTTTTAAAACCAGTCATTTTTTGTGAAAAAAAATGTTAAAATTTTACCGAGAAAATAGAGATTTTGTTGACGCCATGACGTCACGAGGCTTTATTGCGTGGGTAGCCATGCAATACGCCTCAGGCGACATGAGTGTATGACCCTAGACCAGCCAGTATTACACGTGCAGGTATGAAAGAAAAATGATTATTTACCCGAATATGAGGTATACTTATATCTTACCTCCAACGATGTAATCCCTGCTACAGGAACATGTGTGATGTTCATACTGTTTTCCGGAAGGACACGTCTTCAGTTCACCGTTGGCACCAATGGTGCGGTCAATGTACATGGTGGCGTCAGTCCATGGAAGGTTGTAGCATGGTTGTCTTGGTGTAACTGTTAACATAACATAAAAGAATGAAAAAAATAGGACATTAATTGAATTATGTTTGTACGATATTTTAATTTTGTCCACAAAAAAAGAAGTTATATTTGTACATTATGGTTGCAGCTACAATTCGATTATCTGACACAAAATTATCTAACCTCCTTTTGACTACCTTCATATCATCGAAGGCAAAGTGTAACTAAGTGTGCATAGAAGATCGGTTATAATCAGAATGAATTAGTCTAACTACGCTTGAAAAAACATTATCGAATAGTCTTTCTTTTGCATGCATACTGTGTACTACAAAGGTCGGTGAATAGAACATTAGCATTTTTGTGTTAAAAAATCAGTAAAAAATTAACAATTATTTTATCCTTAATTCGCGATCTAACAGTATGTAATTATACATGACTTGTCATATTAGGGAATGAAATCTTCGTAACCACGTCAATTCCTGGACAATTGTAAAATTATCATAATTTCCCAGTTATAATCTTCTAACCGGTATTTAATTTGATTGTAGAAATATGATATAAAAACCCGATGTTAATCGACTAATATTAATTGAACCATTTAACCTTCTTGTATAACAATAAACAACATAGTATTATTTACAGTAATTACATACTTAATTTTAAACATGTACTTTATTTCTCATCTTTAGTTAATTTCAACATTTACGCAAATACATATATTTTTCATCAATAGATATATTTACAGTTTTAGATATGACTAAATATATGTTATAAAATTATTCACAAAACATTTTAATTTACATCTAATGTTTCCTGAAAATCAATATCTCGCGAAATTTTTTTTTGCAAT
Organism: Argopecten irradians; assembly: GCF_041381155.1. Lineage (NCBI taxonomy): Eukaryota > Metazoa > Mollusca > Bivalvia > Pectinida > Pectinidae > Argopecten > Argopecten irradians. The sequence goes on along the minus strand of NC_091142.1, from coordinate 14,716,678 downwards.
ATGCCACTATATCTATGCATACTATCAGTTGATATTGGCTAGGTTGATATTACAAAGAGTGTTTAAAACTTATTTTTTCAACAAATTTAGATACCGATCAGCCGATTATCGTTGGTATACCATAGTTTCAAGATTTTGCATGACATTACCATGTTCGCAAAAATGTGATTTCCAAAAATATGATATATATATATATAATAAATGCAAAATAATATTGATATTTCCGCCCGGTATCGTATATATAGACTGAATCACCTATAGGGTCCGTGCACGTCCTGAGGGGGTCATCTACGCAGAGACCGTTAGCCTGAAGCTTCTTTCCTAGGGCACAATTTCCTAGGCGAGAAATTCCCCTATTACACGAGTAGAAATGTCGGCAGCTCTGCACGTTCCAAAAGGAAAACATACTCTTCATCTTGCACATGTCTGAAATATAAAATACATAATGACTTGATATGTAATGTGATATTTGAATAAAGCTACATTTAAGAAGTATAGCAAAAGAAAATTCGTAACACGTTCTTCTTAATAGCACGATTGCATATGATAGATTATTACAAACCAATAAATAAGTATATTTTTTAAAATAAAGTTGTGATATTTCTTTCTAAAGTCAAGTCATTAGAGCAATAGATAATGCATTTTAAAATCAAAACATATAAATAATCAATTTTTGAAATATACCTGCGGCACAGTTTGCAAGATGTGAAGGTGAACAGATTTTCGTTTGTGCGTCCCAGAACTGGCCTAAGGGACATTCCGCTTCCGCTGTGGTATATGTATACCCGGGGATAACGAAACCCTGTCGACGACAGACAATGAATTTAGAACAGTTGGTTGGATGATAGGTGTAACCGTAACTGTCAAGGAGTTCATCTGACGGGAAACAGTTGTTGATGCATTCCTCTGTGAAATTGACCACTGAAACACAAAATGCTGACAATCACGACCAGGATTTTTGGAATTAACAGGGTTATTTCCCCTTCATTTCAAAATAATGGAAAAATCTAGAAACAAAGAGCGGCTTTTGGGAGTTCAAATTATTAAATCGATACAATGATGTACAATGTTTAATATTTAAACATTTTAACGACATACTCACATATTAATATAATTTGTTAATTTTGTTAACATTTGTGAAGTATAAATACAAATAAATTATTGTCTGCATTGAGGATAATTGCTTTGTCGATCAATAAGTATCTAATACGTATATAAGTATATATATGTCAAAACAATTGGTGGATAAACAATGTCAGTTTGCGAAGCAAAGAAAAATTAAAGCCAGAACAATTGAGATAACAAGATTTTAAAAAAAATTATCATACTCGATATCAAAAGATATCTTCATCTAGCTACAATGAACTCAGAACTAAGCAAATACAATCTACTTTGATTTTATGACTTAGTCTAAAAAGAAAATAATTTGTTACCTTTAGGAACCGGCGGATCAATTATTTTCCCGACATCTAGAGCATATTCTTCAGCTGCAACGGATTGGTCGTTGAAAATATCAATGCATCTATATATATGTTATATATCTATTTTATGCTCTGAAACGACTGTTGCGTTACAAAATCTTAAACAGTTGTACAAGCAGTTTTAAATTAGATATATAACAACTACAAAGTGGAAAATGGTATTTTGTAATAATGCTAGCATGACATAAGCACCATACCATAACTAAAAACGCACTTTTGTATCCGAAGTTTCAGAAAAAGTGCTCTAAATAACAGTATAGCAGTCGCATGTTGATTTGTAGCCTTTGTAGTCGAATGCTCGCTGAATAAGGTATATTTTCTAGAAAAATAATGTCAGCATCAGCAACAAACTATTTAATTCTTTAAGAAAACTAAACCAAGGAAAAGCGCACTATACCTGTGACTTCCTTGCATACGACATCTGTGCTCATGTCACATTTCCGTGTGACTGTGTTGAACTTAGCGGTACTGGGGCACGGGATCACATTGGCTCTTACGGTCTTATCATTACGGTAACAGTTGATGAACTTTTTGCAATCGAAGGGATACCATACATTCTGGGTGTCAACTCCGAATCTGTCATCCGAAGGCAAATCAGCACAGATCCTGGTAATGTTGGTACCTAATTGAAATATCCCAATATTACATGACATTTGTATGTATACTGCGGCTGCTAAATTTCGCGGTTTCAACTTCAAAACAGGTAAGCGAAGATGAACATTAGCGGTTTAGAAAAGATGATTGGAAATTCCTATCAGTATCATCGAGTTCACACCGATAAACTATCGCGAATTCACTTGGATCGCAAAATTCGCAATATTAAGTGCACGCGAAAGAAGGTTGGTTTACAGTATGTAAATACCATGGATACCATTTTAAGTAGAATGCTTCATCTTAAAAACAGTACATATATGCCAAAAATACTAAAATAAAGACATGTTTAGACACCGTTGTATTTTCCTAAAATGCTTAGCAAAGACACGTGATTACTATATTTTACATTCTATTTTAAGAAAAATCTAGGTCACGATCACTAACGTGAAGTCACAACTTGGTCAATATTGCACTGTTGGACTCATATAATCACCCAACGTTCATTCCTTATGATGATACCATCAACATTTTAAAGCTTGTATCATAGCTAATATAATGCATTAAAGATACCCTTGACTCCCTCCATATGGTGTTATAGTGGATGATAAAATCTAAAATAATAGCATTAGGTTATGTCCTTGGTCAGTATTAAATTATACAATATTGATCTAAACAAAGATTTCTAATTGACAATCACAGGTATATACTCGTAATGCAATACTTACGAATGTCAAGCAGAGGTATTTTGGTTACAGCTGAAAATAGATATGAATATTAGTTTTTAAAATGTTCGCTGTAGACTTCATGCTTCACTCGAGAAATGTCTTAGAGGGCAACAATGTACCTCATCAGTGATGAAGAACAATATTTTTTTGGAATGAATGTTATTAATAAAAACATTATCGAGTTCAATCGTTACCATTACCATACATACGGATCGTTTCTTTTGCAGTTTACTTTAAAGGAAATGCATGCGCTTCAAACTGGCAATTGGAAAATTTCCACGGTGATTATGTCAACATATCAAATCGGCTATCAATTCACCATTGAAACGTCCTTTTTGGGGACGTGGATGTGGCGCGGTGGTAACAGGCGTAGGTATGTTTGGCTAGGCGATTGGATGGCGAAGATTGTGAGTTAGCAGAGCGAATAGGGCATGGGTCAGTAAATTGTCATCCTTTGTTAAATTGTTCATACAAGTCACTTGAAATATTACTTTTAAATGAGTTGCTACGTACATGTATAATAATCTCGTTTATAATTATCATCAGTTGTTAATCATTAAAGTTCGTACGTTTAGCAAAATATGATCCGATTATTCTGAATAACATGAGGTGTTTAGAACACATTTTGACTTACCGTCGCATACCGCTTTACCCAGGTATTGTATGCTCTGGTCATAGTTAAGAGAATTAATCCCATCGACCATGATCAAACTTCCTGGCTTGTTTCGTGTCAGCTTCATCATGTCAGCAACGGCTGCTGAACTAAACTGTCCAATTCCAAACACGACAAATTCAATATATGTACTGAGGCTGTTGAAAACATCAAACGATATCCCACCAGCTGCAGATTTGGCATCTGTCAAGATCAAAGCGATCAGGTTTGACCGCCCGGTATATAGATTGGTCAGTCTCGAATTGACCTCCACTACCACGCTCTGGAAAGCAGTCGGGTCAGTGTTTTTCAACTCGGTGGTGGCTTCAAAAAGTTGAGCATCGTAGAAAAACAGGAACTTGAACTTTACGTCGTCCCCGACAGACTGGGTAATGTTATCTTGGAATGCTTCGAACACATCACGAACCTGCAAGCTTGACGTCACTCCGATTCCGACTTGGGCATCTGCATTGCACACTGCGAATTACAAGGAAACTATATACATATAGGCGTATTTTCAATTAATTCTCAATTTAAAGTATGCAAATATCACTTCTTTTGTATCATATTTAAGTATAAAGTTTTTTCCCCATTTCTGTGAGCATAGCCAGTGTTTCGACAACGTGAAAAGAAAATAATTCGTATCGTTTAAAACGGTATATATTTAAGGGATAATTTGACAATACCTAAATGCTACCACTTTATGTATTCGGCTATAAATCTAAAGATATTAATATATCAACCTTTATAAATTAACAAATCTTTAATACTGATTCAATCCTTCGGTGTATATTATATGTAGGTAAAACATTTTGCTATTATGATAATAACTCATTTAGAATAAAATAATTTTATCTTTGATATAATCATAAAATATCCAGCATTATATATATCAAAAGAAAATCTAATTATCTGCAGTACCACAACCTGAAATGAAATAAAACCTTAAAAGAAGGCAATACATTGGTTAAACAAAATCATTTGTCTTCTTCGCTCAAGCGGGAATGTTTGTGTTATTGACAAATCAGTGGATGCATGTATGAATATTGCTTAAACAATTTTTAAATCAAACTTCTTCACTTCTAATATGTGTATGGAGAACCACTTTAAAGACGTATACCTTATTTTGCGTCGTCCTTATTTTCAACATTTATATTCGCGCTTTATGCAATTATTTGCGAAATATCTAAATTCGAGTTATCTCGCGACATTACGCGAAAAATATATCAAATGAAAATAATGCTGTATGCAGTACTTTATTTCTACCACATCATTTTTCAAAGTAAATTATTTTTTCGAAGTAAAATTACTAAGTGGATTTGCAACCCACATTTTCGGTCCATTTCTTACTGCAAATTGTACTGAATATTTTCTCATTATGCAGGATGAAAAATATTCAGCAAAAATAGGACAATCGGAACGCAAATTTGCTCAGCAATTTTACTTTGAAAGGAAGACTCACTGTATCTATATATTCTTAATATCTTATACCGTGTATTGCTTAAAATTAAGCTTTTCTAAACTCCCTGAGTTCCGGGCAAATCATCGATGATATCTTAGAAGCAAAGTGATGACAGAAACAATACAGATGATTGTATGTTTTGAAGTTGCATGCATTGAAAATAACTCTAATTCCCTCAGAACCTTTAGATATGTATAGCCGTTTATGCAAATGTGGCACGAATATTTTCTTTGGATTAAAAGATGACGACTTGATACACTTATCCATACATATATGCTTATATGAATTCGCAAGCAAACGAAAACTAAAGCTTATTCTAAAATACCTTGCAATAAGCATGTGTAAGCTTCGAAGCATTATCTGAAGCTCAGAGTAAGCACAAAAAACCCAGAAAATGACAATTGGATTGGCAACAGTGAGTATCAAGTGATAAATCGTTACCGAGATTTCAAACAAAATAACTAATGATAAAATACTAAATTCGATTTTTAAGCTGAACATAAATATTATCGACTGAGGAACATAATTTTCATTTACATTGCAAGGCAATACAGCAAAGCATTTTATCCCCTTTTATGATTTCCTACTAATTATATTCCAATAAGAGTAGTCTTGCTGTAGCAAAGCAGACACAAAAGTCAGTCAATTTGAGTAATATGTCAGCACGCGCTTGAAGAGAAAGTAAAATGCATAAAGCCTGAACAAAATATCGACTTACCATATGGGATTGGTGTTTGCGTACTTAAAGACGGTGATACTGATGTTGTACTTTCTGTTGTTACAGTTGTCAAAATTGTTGTTGTTGTTGTTGCTGTTGTTGTTGTAGTATCGACTGTTGTAGATGCTTTAGAGTTTGTAGTAGATGTTGTAGTAGCTATGAATGTTGTTTTAACAGCAAGAATATTTCATTTAATTTAGTAGATTTAAAATATTTAATTTGTTAAAACCTATAACGGTCTGAAATGTAAAGTACAGATTTCTATATTTTGTATTGCATATAGTGCTGCTCAAAAGAAACTTTTTAAACCATTTATCGTGTACTTGATCAAATATGATGTAATTTTCTCGAACCACACGTTTATTGTCTTGTGTATGTTACGGTTTAGTTATTTCCTCGAGTTGTCTTCATTTGTACATTCTGTGTTGTGTAATTTATTCAACAGTCCCACCTCAACCCTTTATAATTATGAACGATCATCTTATTACTTTGTCAATTATAAAAATACAAGAAATCGATCCAGATTAAGAAGTTTTTTACAATTCCAGACTGATTTTCGATGTAATAATAGTTATTTTATCTCTGGCGTAAAATATGCTAGCCATTATTTAAGGTTCATAGTTGACTGCAGAGATCATCAGCGTTTGGTTTATTGATTAATATTAATGAATCAAGTTTCTGATATGTATTTGTTTTAAAATATATGATCGACATCATTAATATGATGTAATTGTTGCTCTTAATGTGTATCTATTACTCGTCATGTGTAAGCATATTCAAATCACAAATTATTTCTTAGATTATTCCTAAACTAATATGTCTTAAAATTTTGCTTTGCAATCATTGCTGTTATAATGTTATTTAAATGTGGATTGAAAAGTATCCTGTTCTGTATATTTCGATGTCACATGAACAATAAAATAGTCTTAATCGAGTATTATCATGGGTTTTTCACCAGCTCTATTTTTACGAGCACTCCTTAACCTGCGGAACGTCCTCAACTTATAATTCACGAAAAGAAAACACCATTGCAAGTTCAGGAAATTTCCTGAAAATACGATTTATCTCGACTTCCTAATGCTTCCTTTTTGGAGAATTTGAAGTTTTAGGAGATTCATTAAATTAAGGAATGTTGTAAAACAGGTGACAGAATAATGTTTGATGTTGTATTTAAATAAACGTCCCTGAACAAATTTATATATTGTGCAATATATATCAATATACTTACAAATTGGAGAGGGGGTACTAGATGTTACTGATTGTGAACTTGCTGCAATAACAACGCCAACAAAAAGACTTCTAATAAAACATCTAAATGAACTAAAGGAAAATAGAAATACCGTCGCATAACCTTCACGTCATGTATATATGTCTGAACGAACCCTTGATTAGATATAGAATGTGCTTCTGTGTTAGAAGACTGATAAAACTGTACGTCAATACATAACCACATATTAGAGCTGTGATTCCCACTAGGATCCATGTACGTGAGTGTGTGATTTCTTTTCGCTTCAACGAAAAAGTTTTCTAGGAAACAATTTTAGAATCGTATTTTTGGTGTATGTGAAATCAGACGCAAATACATTGTACTGTAATACTCCGCAGAGGAACAAACGTACGCATAAACTTACATGTTTATCGCTACGGAAGCTTACAACCTCTTCAGGTAACCCTTAATCCATTGTCATATAGGATTAATTTCCATTTATAGTTATCGTTTTACTAATAAGTACACAAATTATATAGATTATACATACATGGCCCATGTGTGGTGGTTGTGGCAGGCTCAGCTGTTGTCGCTGGGAAACAAAACAAAAAGTTGAAAAACGACGAGGTAGTAATTTGTGTTGCTTCGTCGCTATTTTATGTGCACATATTACGATGTATATACGGACCTTATTTGAACCGACTGCTGATATTAAGCTCAAATGCATAAATATGCTAGTGAATTTTGTCAAGCAACCACCAGGAACACATGGAGTAATCACAGCGCTTAGACTTGACCTAAATTAATGTTTACACCTCTGAATGTTATGATATATAACAGTCTCTTCAATGGCAAATCAAGCAAATATTGTGTAATTGAAAATGTGATGTTTGTATTTGCAGATAAGACATTAAATGCCTATGTATATTCCGTCCTTGCGTATTACAGAGTTAGCTCCATTGCGGGTAGGTATCCATTGTCACGTCATTATTGTGTGGGCGCAATTCGCGTCGTTTTCTCCGAAAGATATGACGTTTCGCCTGCAAACGCATGACGTCACAATGAATACCTACCCACAAGGGCAGATAACTGTGTAATATGCAAATACAGGATAGCTGTTCTCAAATAGAAAGCCTGATAACTTATTTAATTTGGAAGTTTCCATTATAGTTATAAAGCGTTAACTTCATTGTGAATAGATTTTTAAATAGATAGCATACTTACAGGGGACGATGGGAGTCAGAGTCGTCACTGAAATATGATTTAGATATGTATTAAAATTCATTGCGGTTTAATATGAAGATTTTTAATATCTAGTTACTATCTGTTTTGAGATCACTTGTCATATTTTTCTTTATAAACATTGCATTGCAACTAATATTTTCTGTGCCATATGCATATATGATATAAACATGAAAAATATATGTATTGGTTGGATATGTTATGGTCACTTGTTTGAATTCAAAAGAAACTATTAATAAAATGGGGGAAAGTATTACCTAATACTTACACTTTGGTAACTTGTTGACTAACCATCCGACACACGTATCTGGCAGTGCTGAACCATTTGAAGCCATGCATAGATCGCCGTCTCCAAGGTTACTTATAGAGAGCAGACTTGAATTGTCTAGATTTTCTCCTACACTCACCACAAGGATATGATTGGCGTCTTCAGTTCTTGCTCTAGAAGACTTAATAGCAACCTGATCAGGAAATTTCGGATTTTCATTAGTGATTACAACGCTGACACCTTGCTTCTTTGTGAGAGCCTTTCTGTGTGTCAGAATCTCTGATGAATATTCTATAGCTGTTTCTGACCCTCTATCACTGACTTTCATCAAACGTCGAAGAATCATTATTATAAACCTCATGTCAATGTTGAAGTAATCAAACACGGCATTGTTTTCCATGGTGATGAGGCCAAAATCTGTGTTGAACGTGTAGTTGCTGGAGGCTTGTGCAAATTCCTCGAGCATACTTTCAAAAAAGTTGAATTTTTGTTCGAGTGAAATTATTTGTCCAACAGTGAAAACAATTTGATACTTTGAATATCCTAGGAAAAAAATGAAAACAAAATTACATAAAAAAAAAGATATTTTGAGTTGAAACACAATTTGTTAAATATGCCACACACTAAGTATTCAAGGATAATTAGGGACAACAAAACGTTCAAATAAATTTAAATCTAAATATAAAATAAAAGGAAAAGTAAATAATCCTTTAAACGTAGTATATAGTTCAAACCAATATTAAGAAAATATAAAAAATATAACTCTGTAATATTGCAAAAAAAATACCTTAGCATTTGTAGCCTTAGCGATGATAAGATAAGGTATTGTGTGTTTGCAAATTACAGAGTTATATATGCACTTATGGGAGAGTGTTAATTGTGACGTCATACGTGACTTCATAGTAATTTGCGTTCAAAAAATAATGACGTAACAATAGATATAGGCCTGCATGGGAGTTAACTCTGATATATGTAAATACGGAATAAATTAGTATGGGAAATAAAAGCATACCTAATGAGTCCAAGTGTTCGAAAATCTCCTTGGAAAGGTTACTGAAATCCAAATTTCTGATGCGAATAATATACAAAGGAGATCCTGTTGTATCTTCCAAGCCTTCTATATCTCCATCAGGAGAAATGTCCACCACTATAAGCGTTGAAAGATTACGATGTATGACGTTTCGGTTTACGTTGAAGAGATGCATATATCTTGGCTTGTCTGCAATAAACATGACTCCAACAGTCCGGACATCTGGGTCTTCAGACGTATGCGCGAGTCTCTCAATGGCTTTATAGAGTGGCGGTTTCGTCATCAGGTGGGTTATTTTGCTGAGTTCACTGACGAATAATTTCCTTTGATCTATTACTGTTGTGAATTGCGTCTGTGGTATTTCTACGTGGACATTGACATCAAATGTGCTCACTTCAACACTGACAGTGTTTTTAAGTCGCCACAATAGAATCGCAGAGGCTTTGTAAGCTTCAGTTATATCGTCTCGTGTCACACTTTCAGAAGAGTCTATCAGTATATCAATGTCTGCGTTGCTTTGGTCTGTAATTTCAAAGAAAAATGTGTTATTAACAGCAATCTAGATGAATATTTGTATAATGGTCGGGCATAATTAAATCAAATATAAATCTGACAAAAATTACTAAAGGTATTTTTATACTTTCAGGATTAATATTCAAAATCAGAATTAATTTATTAAAGATAATTTCTTCGAAATTCAGAATTCATTTCGGAAACTCTTTTGTTCTATTAAATCCTTACGCTGTTATTTCAGCCAATCAAAATCGACTTCCCTTATGGGCTGACAAAGTAAAAACAAATATGCAAATGCAAATGCTCATTTCAAATAACATTGACTTATATGATTATACTACATAACTTTTCCTCACTTAGTTTAGCAATTTTTCCGTTGTCATGTTAATTAATGTATCGGTTTCGAAACATTAACTGGTTATAAATTAAAGAACAGAAGTCCAAAAACGTTTTATTCGCTGACAAAATGAGCATAATTTGTATGCTGAAAACAAACTTTCTATTTCGAGAGGTTTACCTTCGCAAATTTCGTGAAAGTTTGTCACCCCAAATTAATAACTATATCACCTAAATGAGGGAATTAAATCCGAAAATGTCAGTCTTGCAAACTTGTTTTTAAAATGGAAATCGCCGGAAGAAAGTTGATTAACAGCAGACAGGAAAAAAACTAATGATTCTATGACTTAAGATTGAGTACAATATAGAAACAAACCTATTTCCGCTGATATTGTCTCTACAGGTGTACTTAAGTTTCCCGTATAACCTAAAAGTAAAATAGAAACAGCATAATATTACAATGTTTATAAGCTATAAGCTACAACAATTTGTTGTTTATATCAATAAGTCATCTATAACGAACACTTAACGAAATCGTGGTTATAACATCGCAATGTTCATTTCCGTTAAGGTTCAGTGTGTAATACGCATATAACGAGTTATTTATAACGAAATACCTGTTGTTGGTCGCCAGAGTTTCGTTATTACCTTACCTAACACATAATAATACTTCAAACTTTTTCAAACAGTTGACGAATATATCAAATTGGTAATACAATAAGCTGGACCCTCAATAATCCGGACACCGATAGTCCCGAAAGCTCACACTCCGGATGTAAATGTCGGGAAACAGATATGAGTAGTATCTAACTAAGCAAATATCGTCAGTTCGGAAAACTCGCAATCCGGACAATTTGAAAGCAAATATCCGGAATATCAAAGTTTCACTGTAGTGATTTAAAGTATAATAATTAACACAAACGGCATTTTCTCCAATGCTAACTCTATCATCAATTAATAATTCACATGTGATTTTGCTCGTTTTGTTTTACATGCCAATTAAGTTAAATGACATTTAAAGAGGCTCCACCGCCGACAGAGCATAAATGGTATCCCTCATTTGAACAATAATTGGTGTTTAATCGTTAATATATATATCTAATTAACTCAAAAATTAATATAAATAATTTATTTAGTTTTTGGTGAATGTGCAATCAGTACTACATTCCAAATAGAACATAATGCCACGGATTTTTTTTCGGAATGCAATTAATTATTTTTAATATTTTTATCGTGAAGTAAAATCAGAAGCTCAGCCTTTTCAACGATGGTAATGGTGTAAACTTAGTGACTTTTGTAACTGACGAAAAATACTAAATCGTCTGCTTCTATTTTTGAAAGAGAAAAATTATCATTTGTCAGCGGTAGAGCATCTTTAACTCCAAAGATGAATCCATAAGCAATTAATAATTTACATGCGAGAAAAACCTTTATTTTTTCTTGAATGTTTCGTTTTGTTTTACATGTCAAATTACTTAAATGAAATTTAACTCCAAAGATTACTCTATCAGCAATAAATAATTTACCTGTGAGAAAAACTTTCAAGCCGGCACTTAATGATCTGTTGATTGCGGCACTGATCTCTGTTTCATCAAGAGGAGGCTTATTAGTTATTATGATGACGTAATCCGGGACGCTACTTCCGGGTTGACTGTAGAAATCTATCCTGCGACTAATGTCAGCCATTCGTGTAGCTATTAGGCTTTGAAACAGGTCACGCTTAAACGATAGAGTATAGACTGGGTCTTTGACGTTAGAGTTGATCATTTTTCTGAGATTCATCAAAACATAGTCGACGCCTGCGAATTGTGGTGACGATATTGTTCCATCGGATGTTATTCCTATCATAGCTTGGATAGGTTCCTTAACTGCACAAAGAGATATTCACATTATCAAAAAGTAGAATATTTTAATATTCAAGTTAAAATTATGTTCCTAAAACATGCATGCTTACTTAAAATAGATACTTTTATCATTTATCTATACCATAGTATGGTTAGAAATGTTTGCAATTTTAATGACGAAAAGTCTAGGAAATCATAATATTGTATTCGACCTTATACGCACCCGTGTCCCTTTAAGCGTCCCTCTCACTTTTAGGCCTCAATTTCAATTGATCGGACATAAACAAACACCAAAACTGTATAGGTTGGTATTATTTTGTCTTATAAAGCACCTTTTCAATTTTTATCAATTTTTTTAAACACCCTGGGCGCTAACCTGGTCGTATACGGTACCCGATATTTGTCTGTATTTAAATAAGAGCAAGAGTATTGTATATATTATATGGTACGTAATAATATAAAGAATACATTTCTAGTGGTAATTATGTCTTTTCACATCAGACATTCTGCGTTTTTATGCATGGTTGCGATAAATATATTGTTTACACAGCATTAGCTTAGCAATTAAGACTAATTCACGACTTTAATAATCACTTATGGTTTGATTCGTTTTAAAGTAATGGAGTTATTATTCATACATACATAAGCTTGGTATGCGTTGCATGATGAAAGCGATCAAGCCGGGCATAGTGTAGAGTTCAGAATATGTCATTTGAACGTAGTTTTCATCAATAATGGCTGCTTTCTGTAGCATTGCTGGACTAGGCGTTCCATCAGAGGTCAGAACCACGGCCATCAAGGTTATACCGTATAATTTTGCTTTGTTCACAAAACTCTGCAATTCCATCTCGCCGTTACCTTCCGTTATGAAAATAATTCCGACATTTTCTAACTTGCTGTCCCGCCTTAGGATGACGTCATTAACAATTGTTTTAGCGTCGACAATTTCTGAAGACCCCTCCTTGGCCAAACGGAGAGAATAGTGACTCTCGAAGATAAACTCACGAGATTCGGCAATCACTTCAGCCCCGGAGCAATAGGTAAGACTCGCTGTCAGGGAAGCGTTGGAAGGTCCAAAGACCAGTTTGTCTGCTAAATGTTGAGCGAAATTTCCGTAGGCTTCGAGATAAACCTCATTTTGCGCAGTAGCTTGGCAGACGTCGAGAGTAATATGAACATCCACAGGACCATCGTAAGAAAGAACTGATAAAGAATAAAATCAATTTTTAATATTTTGATGAAACTTAAAATAACTCGATATAGATCTAGTAGTTGTCATTATTCAAAGGAAGTATATTTTTAACGAACATATTGGTTTTTATGTTTGGAAGCCGTTGTTGGAGCAATATGTCGCACTTTAAGAAGAATAGTCAAGAAAAACGCATACCACAACAAAACATAAATCAAATTTAGTGAAAATGAAGAGAATCTTTTTTTCTATTTAATGCTTTAAAAATCCCATGTAATCAAAGAATTCTAAAAGGTAAATTCCAGTTGTAAGGAAAAATATCAAACATTGTTCCCCATATTCGATCTGCTCTAAGCATCCCCTTCATAACAATTCTACGCAAACATTTCATATTTCTTGCAAATGAAGAGAGCTAAAGGATTCCATCTTTAAATATTACAGTTATCTCCCTTGCAGAATAGTTTCGATTGTGACGTGATCATTTTGTGAGCGAAATTCACGTTGCTTTCTCTGACAAATATGACGTAGCGCTCACAAATACATGACGTCACAATCAATTTCTACCCGCAAGGGAAGATAACCCATCAATGTGCAAAGAAGGAATAATCTTGGGAAAAAGATACATAAATATTCATAGTCATTAGTCTAAATTATGAGTTTTAAATATTAATAGTATCACAACTATTAAGATCAATAATTCAGATAATCAACAGGGAGTTGTCCCTTATAAATATTTACAGTGGAACCTCGATGACCCGGACATTCCCAGTCTGGCCTATCTGGATAAGGAATTTCTAGGACTAATCAATTCAGACCGCTTAGTCAATGATAAAATCCATTACACTACTTCCGTCCAGACTTAAAGCTTTAACGTACGGGTCCAGTATATAATATTGCAACCGACATAAAGTCCAGGAACACCTGCTCGATTCATTAAATATGAAATATCATGAAACTCACGTGGAGGTGGTGTTGTCGCGGCTGTGGTTTGTTCGGTGGTACTGGTTGTCGAAGTTACGGCATCGTATGTCGAATACACTAAAAAAATAAAGACAGAAATGATTGTTTCTTCATCACCACTTTTGCAAAAAAAAAAAAAAAAAAAAAAAAAAAAAGCTGAACAACATTGATAAAATCAGATAAACTTGGTATTGATATATATTCATTAAATAGCATTGTCAGATTGTCAGAAACATTTTATTTAATATCCTAAACTGAGTCATTACACTCATAATTCTAATTTATACTTAAAAAACATGTTAACCAGATCGTAACGAGTTGATGTTCCTAATGTTTGTGATTTAGCTTACAAATGATACAATATTATTGTAAAGTCGAATATGTTGTTTTATTATCATAATATAAAGGAAGATATAGTAAACTCACACACCTGTGCACATGCGCCTTAACAGTTGATTAAAACCGGATGTGACGATGTAATTCATGTCTTTAGAATTAACTGACAGCGTGTTGACGGTTCCGAATACTGTGGTCAAGACTTTATCGATGCCAACTGGCTGGCGGTCCAGGATGAGGGCAATCACTGTAATACCTAGTTGGTTTGCTTTATCCACCTCGGCCTTTGTACGGACAAGGATATTCGGGTTACTCCAGAACGTATCTGAAAAGACAGGCATTCAATAATACATTTAATTATTTTGTGTCAGAAAAATAATATGAATTCCTTACATAAGAACGTTTCGGAAAAGACAGGTTTTTAGTAGTATAATTAAATATTTTGTGTCAAAAACAATATGATGCCCTTACATTTAAAAACATATCTGAAAAGACAGGTATACAATAACATAATTAATGATTTTGTGCCAGAAACATAATATAATTTTCTTACATTTAAAAAAGCACTTAATCTCCTCTACTAATACATTCAATATTGGTGTTCCCTTATTGGTTACAACAGTAAGCTGTGTTTCGCGATATTAATTTTCAAAAGGCTATGATCTAGTCATTTAGAAGACAATAAAGATCACTATCTCTGAATACAAATATATTTCACTATCTAATACGTTTGAAATCAGACATGTTGTTTTCGGTTTTTTGTTGTTTTTTTTTTTTTTTTTTTTTTTTTGTTGTTGTTGTTTTTTTTAATGATGAAAACAATGTTAATAACGCGATTAACATTCGTTTTGGTATATTTTTTTTTGACTTGCAAATGTCATGGTTGTATACTAACGAGTTGAAGACAGACATGCCAAGCGAACATTACGATCAGTGCCTGGCAACTGTACAACCTCGTGATGCGGTGCTGACTAGGGTATATCTGGATATCTTACCGTGAAACCACGTAACCACTATTAATGTATGATTGCTGATATTCGCAGGCGTTTTAATTCCGCTAAATTCGCGGATCCATCCTAATTCGCGAAAATTAATACCTCGTGAAATTTATCCGTCATGGTTTCAGGTATAATAGTCTGTCGTAAGGAAGACGCTTGAAAAGGCTACAAAGATAATCCGCGAAAATAGCCCCACGTCAATAAGTACCAAACTGTAAATCGCGAATTTACACCCGCGAAACTTAAAAACTATACAGTATCTACAAGAGGATTATAACACAACTCAAATCTCTAATCTCACCGTCTATGATAACCACTGCAAATCTTGGCATATTTGGTGCATCCTTCAGTTGATCGACCATGGTATTTAGCATTGTATTATTTGTCGCTATGTCTGTTGTACTTATCCCTCTCCACGATCCGGTGGTAAACCTTGAGACTGGATAGAAGTCCGAGATAATGGCATCGTCGGACACAGACGCAATGACGCCGGAACTTGATGTCGCCATCATGGCTAGTAGGTACTGTAGCTGTTGTTGTTCTAGCACCTGAAGAGCAGGTGTCACATGGACACCGATGGATACAGTCCCGCCAACCTGACATTCTGCATAGAAATGTACTTTATAGTTATTTTTATTCGTGGAAGATTGTTTTCCATTTATTTTAGGTCACATTTTATTTCTGCGAAAGCTTAATAAGATTGTTATCATTTGTATAAAACTGAGCTTAATTCATTATATCACAGCGACATTTATTTTTCTCTGCCGCTTTCTTTCACTCTATCACTTAATTTATTTGTTACAATGCTTCCTTACATTTTTTCGCCATCACTTCCTTTCTCTCTATCATCAGATTTACATAATAATTAAATAAATTCCCGCGAATACAATGACAGCCTAAGATATTTCGGGATATTTCAAGACCTCTAAAAAAACAACTAGAAAGACGGTCCTTCGTCTTGTTAAGATTTTCATAAAGATGCAAGATGCTATTTTTTATTTTCTCTTTTTTTATGCATACAGTCAAAATTGTCTACAAATTACACATTGGATAAAGAAAACATGTCATTTATAAACATGTCTCTATCATATACTTACTCGGTCTTTCTATGGCTGGGTCTGTAGGGTCCGTCGCAGATACTGTTTAAATCAATATATCAGTTAATGTCTATTGTCATGACCAATAATACGTTAAACATAGTGTGTTTAAGTGGGCATAAAGCACAAAAAATTGTTATCTAAGCCTTTAAAGCGACTAATAATTTACATTTCACCGATTTGAAAACAGGAGTCAATCGTTATGCAACATACTATACATTTGTACATTTAAAAATTTTAAAGTACCGACAAGCACTATATCAAACGTTTTAAGTCGGTTATATGTTAGCCAATAACGTAGAAAACCTAGGACATTACATGTGAACAGAGATCTGGAGCCTACGCTAATACGTTCACATAATTCTGTAGGACAGAAAATGAATTTGCAAGCCTTGGGCGTGTAGCGCTAGAACGGGGACGTGGCAAGAGGAAAGAGTCAAGCCACAATGCAGTTTATAATTTTTAATCGCAAATTACCCAAATGGGCCCCCACCACGTCTTCCACTCGTAAACTAAATTTGTACAGAACTCCGAGGCATGTTTTAACAAAGAGCACTTTAAAAGAAGCAAAAATATGAGAATATGGTGATATCACACTCTACAACTTGGGTAGATACCTATAGATCTCCCGTTGACGTTTACTACCACGGCTTCATTTAAAGCTATATTGCATGCTAATTTCCTTGTAACGATATGTTACATGTACGTAAACATTTGAAATTTGAACATTGACAAGTAACTTGATGATTTAGCTCCCAAAAACATATGTCGGTCTAAAAGAGACCGAAACCTAGGGATAATATATTCCTGGTTTTGAATAAAGCCCCTTCAATCACCGCCATGTTCAGTGACTTCGGACTTTGTCGGATTCCAAATCATATCACGTGACTGAGGTTCGACAGGACCTGCACGTGGTGAGACAGGTAACTAACGTAAGCGGACATGTGTTTGTTTACGTTCTCCGTCTGGCTAATATGAAAAAATCATGCTTGTATGTCCAGAGAATGTACAATTCACACATTGCCGTAAAATAGTGTGTGTATCAAATATTGTAATGTGCGAGCATTATTTCCTTTTTAGATCCTTTCTGCTGAGGTCGACCACATGTTTTGTTTATGAAAATATGTTGACATTTTCTCTTGGTTTCACAACTCTCGTGTTACTTCGAGATTGTTACGACAATAATGGGAAAAATTCGAAATTATTCATGTGTATACGTTAAAACGATTTATTTACTTTCCTAATTAAAAATACTTCCAATGCTGCAACTTTATAAAAAGTGGTAAAAGTAGAAAGAAAACTCCGATGGAGAAAAATATATATAATTCTTAAACAGGTTCTCACTATAACAAAAAAGCGAAAGTTGTAGACCATACATCTTTAATGTATATCACACGTTTGCGTAGCCTATCAACTCAGAGTTTTAAGAAACTACATGTTGTTTTATTTTTTGTTTACATGCACGCACACATCACTACTAACGGACGGTAATTTATGCATTTGAGCATGATCCACACAACACGTTTTGCAGTTTTTATCTATTGTTGCGGGTACTGTTAGTTGAGAGAATGTGTAAGTTCCAGGATATATGATACGCTGTTAACGTTGTATATTGTTTGACAGATGTTTTTAACGGTGAAAAAGAATTATCAGTTATAATAACAATGTAAAAATTTGTAAATATTCGCTTTTGTTTTTTAATTTCGCTGAATTTGTAAAATCACCCTTAATTGACATATTTGATACCACGTAAAAGGATATTCATTTTGGTTTTACTTATCACAACATGACGCTTCGTATTCCCACTGAGATGAAAAACCGCAAACATGTTATTAAAAAGCAGTAAATTGTACACTCTTGAAATGTAATCACTGTATACTGGTCTGTCTGATAGTTATAAAACATGTGTTATGATGGTAAACAACATAAAAATATGAACAAAAACATATTTGCATGATAAATGTAAAATAAAACCCAAGAGGATTTCATTTTTTATGAACACGAGAGAATATTACAATATTACCGCATATAAAGATCGAATTAGCCAAGTCATGTTTTTTTCTTTCTATACTCACAATGACAAATGGTTTCCAATGTTTCTTTCAACACTTCATTGTTCAGGTTTGCGAAGGTTCCATTGAGAACGTGTTCCTTCCTCCCGGCAGTAATAGACAATAATTCCTCGTAGGCGAAGTCGTTACCAACTCCTACTGCAATCAAAATATTGCGAGCTTCGGCAGCTTTTTCGGCTGACTCTTTCACAACCTGAAGGCCGCTAGTCGCACGACCATCCGTTACAATGAAGATAACGCTCGGTTTGTCACCGTCACCTTTCTGTTGAAGAATGTCTGAAGATTTGTCAATGGCGAGGTTTGTATTAGTTTCCGGGATCAACTTTTTGTCGAAGGCGTCAATCGCTGCTATGGTGTCTGTCACATTCATCTTCTCTCCGACAATCACATCTACGTCTCTAGCAAAGGCGACCGCAAAAACATTCGCTGGAAATTCAATGTATGGAATTATCTAGTGTGGGTAATGACAATAGTATGTCATTTAATCTAGCTTGTAAGGAACATTTGCAATGGCTTAAAACACTTTCTCAGCTCACAAAGGAAAACAATAAGGTTGTCAACGATTTTATTTCTAATGCAATAGTGTATAATTATGTTATAGTTCTTCAACGAATTTTGAATGTTGAAGTGACTATGCATATTAAAATTATATTGATTAACTTTGATATATTTTTTCAGTTTCTTCTCGTCATAAATCGCCGCTTGGTAAATTTATTAGATTATCTCCAGATCTGTGTGCTATGTCCCCATAACATAAAATATATTTCAGTAGATGCTCCACCACTGACAAATAGTATTTGTTTCTCTATCAAAAACAGGAGCAAACGATATTGTATTTTTCTTCAGTTACAAAAGTTACTTAGTTTACACCATTACAATGTACCACCATTGAAAAGTTTGAGCTTCTAATTTTACTTGAAGTTGAAAATATAAAAAATCATTTATTGCATCCCGACAAAATTCCGTGGTACTTTATCATGTATGGAATGAAGGACTGATTACGCATGCACCAAAGGCAAAATAAATTATTTTATATTATGTTTTGTGTTAATTAGGTATATTCATACACGATTAATCACCAATTATTGTTCTAATGATGAATATAATGTATGCTCTGTCGGCGGTGGAGCATCTTTACACAACAGTAAAATATAGATAGATTTTACATATTTGTATATTTCTTTAATAATAATTAATTGTAAAATGCTATAGCATTTTAAAATCACCTTGTTACTTATAAATGTAAGTCACATCTTACATTATTATTTGTTACAAATATCTACTATTTACTGCTTTATACATCAATTGTCTATTTTATGTACTTGTATGTTACAGAGTTATCTGCCCTTACTGGTAGGTATTGATTGTGACGTCATGTGTTTGTATAACGTCATACGTTTCAGAGGAAATGACGTGAATATCGTTCACAAACTAAAGACGACTCAATCGATACATACCCTCAAGGGAGGTGACTCTGTAATACGCAGAGACAAGATACCTTCTCCTTCATTTTCTTTGAGTAGATGTTCAGCTATCGCCTTGCCAAATGCTTTCACATGAAGAAAGTTCAGCTTTCCCAGACTCTGCGATGCGTCCATAGCAATAGCTACATTTATCTTGCCTTGGCAGCTACCTATAAAAACGTAGGTATATAACACATAATGAACAGAAATACAGATACTTTAGGTTCATATCTATGGTTATTTCCGTAACGTTAGTATTAATGCTATATGTCGAATCTCACGTGACCATGTATCAACCAATAAAAATAGAGGAAAATCAGAGCATATATTTTTTAACGTTTAAGGAATTTTTAATTTAAGTTTTCATTCAAATCATTTCATTAGTTAAGAAAAAGAATCGCAACGTTTAAGACTTCTGTAATGCTTTTCTATGGAGAATTTTAAGTTAAATAATTCTTTAAAGTTATGAAATATTGATGAAACTTTGCCCCAATGAAGTATTGAAATAGGAACTTCAATATAATGCTTCATTACCTACCCGAAACATGGTGCCATGTTGTGCAGAAAACACAGAGTAGAAGAACAAGCGGAAAGATCCGCGATAGTGCTTTCTCCTTCATACTTAAACCGAAACCAGCGAGTAATCTAAAATAAAGAGTTACATAATGTGTATTCGTTTGTTAAAAGCAATAAATGTCAATATACAGGGTGCCCCATAAATTATATTACACTTTTAAAATTCAATGCTTTGTTGAATTCAGCACGTGAATCTCCAAAAGCCTTCAATCATACATTTCATATTTTGATTAACAAACAGCTTATGTCGTCAATGGTTCTTAGCAGAATCCTTTTTATTTTTATATTATGTATACAACAAAAGTTTGATTGCATGCCTTCATATATCAAAAGATCTTTTTGTAGTTCATGTATGTCAAAATTAATAACAGTTTGAAAGTGTAACCTGTACTTGATAAATAAAAATAATCTGTTTTCACGATATATTATAAATCAGTTTAACATAAAGGAATATGTAAAGTTATATATCAAAAACAAATATCGAATTTAAGTGCACATAAAGCAGTGATTATATAAAATTCGAAAATTATGACATTTCTATAGAAATAACATTAACGATTATTGTTAATCAGAATAAAATAAATTAAAAAAACCAGTATGTATAGCTGTTTTTTAGGCATAACATATCTCCTTGCATTTATAACCTATTACCGCTGATAGTGTTCACATTTTTTATAAATCAAAAAAAATGTAATAAGAATAAAGTAAGTATGTGTTGTTTTTTTTCTATTCCGTAATGCAATTAGCGTATTATCGTCAAACCTTTCTTTGATAATCTATTAATCCAAAAGTCAGTCTGCCTCCGTGCGCTTCCGTAATGAAAGTGACATAGATAATAAATTCAAACAGTCCTAAAATCCTCGACTGAGTGAATATATGCATTTGTAACACATACATATATATATAAGACTGCTCAGATTTTCGGGGATGGACCTAATATACCATAATATAATCAGATCCCTGCTTTACGTATCAGCTCCTAAGGCATTGAGGTAGCACATGTAACATTTTTTTTCGCTTTGCCTCAAGTGAAAATAACTTAAAACATTAGTCACCAATGAATATTTATTTCATGTTACTCTGATAAAGCATAAGTACGTGGTTTATCTCAAAAGAATCTAGCTATCTTTACTAATAAGATGCAGTGTTCTCTTGTTCTCTAAACTCTACGCATTTATTTGTATCTACTGTTGTACATGTAGTTGTTTTACATTCAAAGACAGTTAATGGCCATAAAGTACGCAAGTAAAAATTTACTATATATTAGTGTAAATTTACGTATTTTAAATTGTTATTCCTTAAGTCATTTTGCATTCAATCGTAACAAGATTGTATGTACTGACTAAAAACCATTTTGGCATCCTTTATAAATTATCTGAATTATTTTTCGTGCAATATTTATCGATAAATCAAAATTAACTGTATTTTTTATGACGCCATTTTACTCAAGACAAAGAAGAAAATGGCGGCGTCATCAAACGTTGTTTGAATATAATCGTTCACAACTCATACATATTTCAACCAACGGAAGAACATGTTCATGTACATTTTTTCAAAATAAGCTCTAGATAACTAGCATATATGCTGTCAATTTTGAAGACTTTACGTTCGTCATTGTTTTCTAAAGGTTTTGAAAAATGTACAATTACTAAGAATATATAGTAGTAACGAATCGTTTGCGTACTGTATTATGGCCACTGACTGTAGCTTTGCGATGCTTAGAATTCTGACTACTGTAAACCACTTTATTTTTGCGTGATTGACATTTTCGCGTGATTTTGCGAGAAAGTTGGAACGTGAAGTTAAACGTTTCGCGAATGTACGCTTGTCGATAATACTATTAATCGCGAAGATAAGTTTCGCAAATGTGTACTTATATTGTAGGTACTATTTATGAATGGATGAATGAGCTCATAAACATTTGATTTATTTACGCGAATTCGCAAAAATAGATCCGCGAAATATTGAGTCATAGAATTACTGCAATTTGGTATAAATCATAAAAGATTGTACGATATTGAATATAGGTACAATTTTGAGGAAACAAAATAATGTATTTCATACCTTGCTTTAGAGTAAATTGTAGCAGGGAATATAGTGAAAAATACACATGTACATTGGTCATACAGAAATACATTTTTCATACTAGATTGTTCAGGACAGGTATTTATGTTGAATTTAAAGATAAATCTACAGCACGATAAAAGAGGTCACATGTCAAAGAAGTCTTATTATTCTTATTATTGTCTTAATAGAGGGGTTTATGTTGAAAGTACTAATTCTCTGTATATCGCATCTAGAACTCTTTTGTCAATCTTTACACACATATATTGTGTACAAAATGCTATGGCCGATATATTTAGTTGAATTATACCTGCATACCCACATAAGAAATATACCTCCGGCAATTCCTATACTGTTATCAGCAAGCTTGATTACACATGCTACGAACAAATATCTCGATCGTTAATGTAAGCATGCATAATGTATATGTTTTATTTATCCTTATCGAATTCTTGTACCTGTCTGTTTTTTGTCATTTTTGTGGTGATCGAGTGCGGCGGAAACAGTTAATAGGTCAAAGGGCACTTTGATATTTTAACAAAGCAAATAATTATAATACTAAAACGACCACTAAAAAACAACTAAACAAATACTACTTAGTACTTATGATTTTCGATTTTGTCAATTTTAACAAATTTTATTTAAAAAAAGATATTTGAAAAAGGATAGAACAACAGTCATAACCTCTATGAGTTATCTCCCTAAGTAAAAACAAGTGCATATCAATATATAGCATATTATCTTATTATTCCGGGATGTATGCATTTAAACGTATATTAACGCTCCAAAAAGAACATTTATTTCGTTTTAACCCCTTTAGTATACTTTACAGCCAAACTTTATACATGTATTGAGACTTGACCGCGGTAAACCAGGCGTATAAGTGAATACATTGGCGGTTATGGAGTGATTGGCATTCCTATTTTTCATGTATGAAAAAAATTGTAGGTGATTTTTTACTATATTGAATTTCAAAATTGAATTATTTAAAGATATAGATTTAAAAACAGCAGGCGCCTTTATTGGTTCAATTGACAATTTTGAATACCATGAAAACTTGTATTTAGCAAACAAAATTAGCCTTTAAATATAGTCGCATGTGAATTGTCCGGTGACATACTGTTTTAAAAAGCTACTCGGTATTTAACAGCAGCTAAATTGTAAGTATTTGCCATAGATTTTTCCTATAATGAATCTCAATTTCTGCTTATCTCCGTGTGGTATTCACCGCACTTAGGGAATAATGCTGGTTACTCCCCGCTATATCTTCCTTCAAATGACAACGTGTTGAACGGAGCATATCAAGAAGATAATGTAATGCTATGTTAACCACTATGATTATGTATTTCCATATCAAATAGTTATAAATCCTTGCAGTTAGGTAGGTACTGCTTGTTATATTTCTGATAAAAAAACTCAGTAATGACGTCACATATACATTGGATACATACCCGCAAAAGAGATAACTGATATATGAAAAAAATACACAAAGAATATGAACACAATGCATACTGTAGACGTGAATATTTTCGGGGATGATGTTAGTTTCGCGGTTAACAGTATAAACCTTAGATTTAGAAACACGATTCATACAATATTACGCGTAGGAGATATGTACATGGTAAAACGGTCTTCGCGTAAATTCCACCACCAACAGCACCACCACAACCGTATATCGTACATTGTCTAAGGTTTGAAGTATTTTAACGATACTTTCTACTATGTTTCAAGTTTTCATTTTATCTGTGGCCCGTCAAAAAGACTTATGGTGATGTAGATACAGACATCAATAGTGCCAACATTGTGCTCCTGGTCTTTTCGTCACATCTTTCCGTTTTTCGGGTTTTTTGTGTTCTTTTTTAAATTGTTTGTTTGTTTTTTTTTCTTTTTTTATGCATTGCTTTTTGTTTTGCTATTGTTTCATTTGTTAGTTTGCTTCTTTTGCTTCTAGTTTGTTTCTTTTTTTCTGTATTTCAGAGGAGAAATATAATGTAACCTCTTATACCTACATGTATCCCCTCGAGTTTGATAAGTATTTTGAAATATCTCAGTCTGTTTTCAGACAATACTTAAACACATTTGTATTTCAGGTTGCGATAAATCTTTCATAAACATGCATTGGTTTTGGAAGTTTCCATTTAAATATGAACATTAATGTCCGTCAACAGTACGAATTTTCTGAACAACCTAAATACACTCGCATCCATTATTTATAAATAATAGAAATATGCTGGCGCCAGCGTATGGAATTTCACAATATCCTTAGACAGCACTTCATAAACAATAAAATAAATCTTGAATCACCAGTCTTTTAAATAATGACTAATGCATCATGGTCTATACATTGCAAGCACATTGGTACACAGACAGGAGATAAAAACATATATTCATTAAGTTCCAAATGTCCATTCGAGTCCAGCTGTCATGTTCATGTGTTGTACCATCCCAGTCTATAGATATTGCTTGTAATATTGTACTGGAATACCAAAAATAGGGCCGCGGTGGCTGAGTGGTTAAGATGTCCCGACATATTACCACAAGCCCTCCACTTCTGGGTCGGGAGTTCGAATCCCATGTGGGGCAATTGCAGGTACTGACCGCTCGTCGGTGGTCCTTCTCCGGGTGACATCGACAGTTAGACCTAGCACATACAGCATCAAATCTGGCACGTCCTTACATGACCCTTGCTGTTAATAGGATGTAAAACTAAACAAATAAACAAACCATTCAAAAATTCGAACACCAAATAGGACACAGACATGTTTTTACCAAAGAAAACGTTTAAACAATAGAACTGAGACTATACATGATAATGGAATGGAAAATCCGATTAAAATTGAATACAATCGTCAGGATACGAACACAAGCGGTGAGTATTATATATTAGGTTATATATTAGGTCAGTTATTATATATGGAGATTGCATTTTGTCGTTTTCATCGATATTTAGCTAAATATACATTTTGTTGTATATTTCATTTGCTTGACCGAATTTCAATTTCGATTGTCTTCCATCTTATATAATTTGTTGTCTATATTCATGAACATCAAGTGTAAAGTCGATATCCTATTTGTATCAGCTCTACTATAACGGAAATTAACGTGTCCTTATATAGAACAAAAGGTGGCATTCCAAGGGATATGATGACATTTATTCATCCATAACGTCAACAAGAAACTATTTAAGACCCGCCAGCTTTTCGAAACAAAAACCAAAAATGTCTTTAAAACATTACCAACATTAGAAAAATGTATATTGGTAGTCTAAGGTAAGGTACAAAACCAAACTAGTTTCCCATTGTGATATATGTGAACCGTGAAGATTTGACATTCGTTTTTTGCCATCTGGCGCAGTGATAGTCAATTAATGCGTAGTAAATAGGCCGACGGCGGGAAACATAATACGATCCACTTTATAAGAAATTAACACGAAATTTATTTTAATTAAATAGGTCAGAGTGTGATATGAAATGTTGTGTTAAAGTTGAGCTAATAACCTGTCCGACTCTGCAAAATTAGCAATCTCGTTTTACATTCCCATTTTAAACATTCAAAGTCGTTTTAGAAGGTAGTGGACACCTAATAACACTGGGTGTTCATATGGAGGTAAGAATTTTTATTAGTAGCATCACAATTGCTATTACCAAGAATGAGGATTATAAATTACCTTTGGGGGTAGTATAAGTAACATTTTTCGGTGTATCATTTCTGAGTTTTGTATATTTTGGAGCAATAAGTTTTCAGTACAACTTTCTTTTCAGAATAAATACGTTCAATCAAGTTTACAACGCTCTCAGTAAAAGCTAACATTTTTGTGTAGGTCTAATGAAAACTACTCTTTTTCAGTTATATCCGAGAAATGACAGATACATGTACCTATTTTCATTAACTCGAATTTTAGTGAAATTCTTTTTTAATCTAAAAACTATTTTTAGATTCCTGATTTAATTACACATTTAATTACACATAAATTATTTACTTTCTTCGCTGAATGTTAAAGGATACTTTCGTTGTCTATACCGTTTGGCATACTCCTTGTCTACCTTGTGAGCAGGTATCAGTTGCTATGTCATTTTTTTGTGAGCAAAATCGCGTCCTTTGATCTATAAAACATGACGTTACGCTCTAAAACCTATGATGTCACAAAACGATACCTATACTATACAAAGATGCATCGGGAGTATCAAACAAGAAGAAAATTACGTGGCCATGTCCAAAATGATACAATACAACTTTATTGCTTCCTTGTATCCATCCAAAAGGATCGAGAGCAAAACATACATAACACACAGTAGATTATATCAACAACTTATAAATTGATCAATCCACCTTGTCCTCAGTTCAAAGGATTTTTTTTAATAAAAAAAGCCTGATAACAAATGTGTATTCAAAGATATATTTACATTGCCGGTGTACTTTAGATTAATTAATCTAATTACTTAAATATATTAGATTGTAATTAATTATGTGAAACTGATTGACGTGTTGTATCTATCTTTCTATCTCCAACCTATCGATATAATTATGTGATCTACTATTATTGTTTAATCGGTTCTCCTTGGCGACGACTGGAATCACTTTAAATCCAAGCAAAATCATCGGCCGTTCTACCAAGTTATATAGATAATGCTTTTTGTTTTATGTTTTATTGCATATCAATTTTCTCTTTGTAACGAAACTAACTGATTAAATCCAAATATAAACATTCAATGTAACATTTTGAACATGAAATTGAGTGTAAAATACATTGGGTGATCTAGCATATTAATCATTAGAATTGTAGAACACCAAATTTAATGTATGACACACACCGATACATGTTAAAACATTGTTTGGGATTGTTGTTAACAATTAACTGCATGAATAATGATAGCAAGATACATTCCCAACACAACGAACATTTTGTGATATCCAATATATCAAACTTTTACATTTTACCCCGTCCATTATGTAAATAGACACACAATTCACTATCTGTCTATGTACTGTGGCAGTTTTCTATAAAGCGAATTGCTTTTCACGTCATGTATAGGCTAGTCACTCTATAATTCATTTATGTAACGCTAAAAGGAATCTGGACAAGTCTAGTCGGGTCATAATTCAATCATGTCTGCCTTTTGTTAACCGAGATTCTTTTCTAAATGTAAATGTCGTCGCTAGTGAATAGAAAACTCTGTCCCCAGTAGCCTCATCACAATTTTGAAGCAGTAGATTGTTTTTCTTTTTTTTATTCATACTTGGAGGAGGCATGTTTTAAGTGGTGGTTAGTTGTTATCACTATTTGTAGTTAATATACATTTTATGAATCCAATTATCGTATAATGATCGCTAAATTTGATCCACAAAAACATTTTATCGTTTAAGTCCAAATAAAGAAAAACCTTTGACCCATCGAAAATATCCTGTTATACGGTATGTTAATCGAAATTATTGATTTAGTTAAAAGTTTGTAATTATATTACACTTATAGATGTATTTTACTGCATCTCCCTCATCATAACCCGCACCCCAATTTCAACACTTACCCCTCTACAAAATCCCCTACTCCACGCCAACCTCCTCCCCTATCCCCATAAACCCCAGCCCTCCCCCCTAACCGATAACCCCCACGCTCAACCCCTCCCAATAACCCCCAACCCACACCAAACTCCCTATCCATAACCCTCACCTCACCCGAACCACCTAATGTTCTATAAATCTTTCAAAAGTGTTGGTTATAATGATAATTCGTACTATGATCTTTAGAATAAGATTTAAGTGAACATTCCCCTTTTCACGTTTACGGTATCAATATATTTTTCTTAAATGTTAATTATAACATTAACATTCAAACCCTGTCAACACAGTGAAACGATAAGCAAGACCATCAACTCAACAATAGCCTGATATTGAGGTCAATTCCTTATCGCATTTCGTTATACTCCATTCGTGTGCGTAAACATTCGTCTTTGCCATTAGATTCCAAAGCTTCATGAACAGAAAACAGAGCAGAAGTCAATGTATTGACAGTGTTTTCTTACTGAAAAAAAAATAAAAACAGGTTCAATTAATGGTTGAATTCATTACAATTTATTTTTTGTTGTTCAAACAGTCAGCCGTATCAGTAAGATACGAAAAATAACGATTGTTTAGTTACATTGTATGTTGGCAATAAATGATCTTTAACATCAAAATGCATTACTCGCATATCGCATTGATCCACCTTTCCTAATATTGTACACATGGTTCCTGTCGAACCCGGGTCGCCGGCTTAGAAATGTAAGACTCTATCGACGCATGCTCGGTTAGATGAGTGAAAGAGACTTATTTCTAAAACATTGTACAAATCACATTGACTCACTTCTCTTACAGTTTGATCCTACAGCATCAGTTACATTAATAGGAAGCTAGAGATTAGACACGACGTAATTCTTCAAATGTGGATGGTCATATTTGACATCGTTGAATGATGACAAACGTCAACAAGGAGGATTAATGCTTACAAAGTCGCTTCAAAATTTGTTCCACGTTCTATAAACCGACTTACTTCGCATGCAAATTAATTCCGCGTATTTCGCAACCAAATACTAATTTGCGAGATTAAATTGCACATTTAAATAACGGTCAAATAATCCTTTTAAATAAATGTTAATCACGAAAATAAGTTGCCGCGAATATTTGTTTCTTTATAGTATCGTACTCTTTATTTAGAAATCCTAAGCTAACGTCAATATGCATGCATTTTACATACTTCCCATCCAGTAACGTCCAAGGATGAAGTAAAACGTACATACACAAAAATCAATGAAACCCATTGACAGTATCAGTTGTTCACAAAGAACTTGTTCAATACCCCAGGGCCCTTTTGACTACAGAGTCATTGTAGATACAAATAAACGATATGCCCAAGCTTATTATATCTTGATTTGTTATTGATTAAGGGCGATAAATTTTGAAATACCTTGGGGCCTTTAGTTTTGACCCTGACTGTAAGGCTGTTTAACTAAAGGTATACAGTAGGCCCTCGATAATCTTCAGCCTAAACCGTCCGGACTGCGATTTTTTCCAGACCATCGGCCTCCGAATTAGCGCGTGCCCACTGCATTTGTTTATATGACGCAATAGGCGGATATATTAATTTTCAAGCATCACAAAATATACAAACTTAAATAATATTTGAGATAATACAAATATGTATTTAATTCTATAAAATTCTATATTAACTAAGTCAAAATTATCTGATTCATTTCTCTCATTCAATAATCCGCAGCCAGATTAAGACGACACTTTAAGGTAATGTCTTCTAAGTGCTTTACAAGACATTTTTTTAAATATTAGGATAAAAAGAATGTACGTGCATGCCTCTGGGGTTTTATGAAAGAACCTTTTTTTATTTTATGAATATTGCGAGCAAAGATAAAAGCTGTGAGAGTGGTGTATGCGATGTTGCTTTTGAATGTACCCTGAGGCTGAATATTCAGGTTGTGTCTGTTTGTAATTATTGTCTTTTTATAGTGCTATCGCACCGAAACATATCAACAAAGACATCGAACAACACACCAAACTCGGTCATATTATACTGATTACTGGCCAGCATGTCACCCATCCCTCTCCCTTTATGGTGAGAGCTACGCAGGAGCAGAAAGTACCACTAAATATTAACTATGTTGTGTTACGGCCAGGGAACGAAACCCAAAGTTTCATCCACAGTAATGCACACCTAACTCATGGAAAACGTCCGACTTACATTTCAAATACAATCTCCATACCAGGAAGCCAGGAAGGAACAAGGCATCCAAATCAAAAGAGTAATTGTCTTAGTG
The DNA here is from genome assembly GCF_041381155.1 of Argopecten irradians. Classification (NCBI taxonomy): domain Eukaryota; kingdom Metazoa; phylum Mollusca; class Bivalvia; order Pectinida; family Pectinidae; genus Argopecten; species Argopecten irradians. Next base: position 14,686,049 of record NC_091142.1, on the reverse strand, counting down.
ATAAATAAGAATATTGTGTGAAGGAAAACTATTTTATATTACCCTTGCATAAAAGGCATCGGGCTACTGAATTAGAAAAGCCATTTTTTGTCAGTGTTGAGTAATTAATTTTAGTATTGATTCGTGTGTTGAATCTATTTCCGACGGGTTTCTGCAAATGTCGTGTAATTGGCAGCCAAAAGGTCATCAGTGTCATTCCAATAATGCATTTCTCAGAATTTTCTCACGAGAACACCCTTACGGTATTCCGTAACCTTTAATTCCTTACCTCTTATTGCGTACAACTGTACCAAAAGCGGGTCGATGTCACTTGTATAAGCTGTAATATACGGCAACTTTTAACTCTGTTGACAGGTCATGTGTCTTTGACTCAGTCTGTAGAGTCATACGTTTATCACGATGGACTCGTGTTCGATTCCTGTCGGTGCACTTGGCAGAGGTGCGTTTTCATTCCTCCTTATTCTATTTTGGTACATTTGACTGGCATAACGTTCTAACGTGAAAGTATCATTGTTAGGTCTATCGAACGCTACCAAATACAGCTGATGTCCGTCCGTAAAAATTAGCACGTTTGAAGAATTATTTGTTCTCTATTCAAAGTGCAAAAAACACATTAGAAGTTCGAAAGGCTAAAACCCAAAGCATCACCTATACTACCACAGCACACCTCAAAGTAAACGAAATATCTCTCAAGATGAATGTTTAAATCGATACGCGTAAATATCGACCATGTTCTGTGGCAATGGAAAGTGTATTCCGCCAAATTTGGAAGTGATTATAGGTTTGATGGCTGAAGGCTTATACAGATATGTTTAGCAGGCGGTTAGAGTATTATGTCTACAGCGGAGGTGTCAGTGGATTCAACAAGACGGGTACACAGCTATATATTGCAGTCTGCTTAATGCCATAAGGTCAGGAACCCCACGCGTTACGATAGCGTTTGTGGCAGCAGTCTGTGGTTTTGCTATCGGATTTAGCCTGTGCATTGCTGAACTGGCTTGGTGTTTATCTATACGGATATACTCACATGAAAAAGGACACATCTCAGCATTGATTTCAAGAATTATTCCAGTTGTTCTTCACGAAATTAGTTTTAATTTTATTTAATTTTGACGTATTCGACATACACAACTACGTTTTATCGCGTAATATTTTGAGACGATTCGTCCAGTGAGTTTACCCATTCAATACAATTGAAATTGCTATACAATCGGGTGTGATGTGGAACTGTACACGCTGATATATAAATTGATATTGATTGATTCCAATTACTGACACATGTAAGTACTATGTTCAGAATTGCTATTAACTAGTGTGAAGTTAAGATACTCTTGAATGCCATTCATTATTCAACTGTAACCTTATGCGTATCATTTTTTGATGCTTGTCTGGAAGGTTGTGGTGGATGTTGATTTACATGTTTCATACAAATGTTTATAATTGCAAATGTTCATCGCATACAAAGTGAGACTATCAACGACACACGGTACCAGAAAGCAAATCTCAATCAAATTGTGTAAACATTGTCAATGAAACTGAATCCACGACAGTAATTAAGCTATCTCAGAACATTACACATCGGTTGAAGCATGGAGGAAATTACTAATAGTTCCTATCACAATATAGTGAGTACGAACCACTCAAGAATGGGATGTAATTTATAATTTCGTGGAGCAAAGTGAACATATTTACCACATAGGAATATATTGCAGCATCAAGGAAGGTTTATGTCATTGCATTAACATGTTTCCAGTTCATTCTCAGAACGAAGCTGGAATTGATATAGTATTACAAGTGATGTTGCGTTCATACTGTGATAATGACAAGGATCGAATAATGGTGTGATTGTTTCCGTTGCCAAGGGAAACCATTCCACGGGTCATTTGGTAACGCACGACAAACCAATGTACATTGAATTGTGGACAGAGCATGTGTTCTTGATATTGACATGCTTTACACTCACTTTGACCACAGCGAAGCAGGCTTAAACCATTGGCGTCATGTTTGTGTATATATCTCAATCTTACCCAAAGATTCAGACCGCACAGAACTGAGGTAAGCAGGTTACATATATTGCATTATGTGTTCATTGTGGTATAAACAAATTGTTTTGGTTGGTGATGGGTTCAGGTAAGGACATACTAGAATTCCCAAAAAGCTACTGCGTTTATTTGCTTTGATCCTTTGCGTCTAATTCATTAAATCACAGAACTTCCATCCTGAACTTAACAGTGACCCATTCACAACAAAACACATGTATTTATTTCATCTTGATTTTATTTGTATTTCATAGCAGATTCTATTGCTTTTATTAGTAGCAAATTTTCACATTGTTCTGCATCGTTGATCAAATGTAAGAAAACTGATAATTTTGTTTAACTTACTACTGTAAACAACATTTTCTTCTGTCAATGTTTATCTCCGCGATTAATATATATGTCTTACTTATGTTGTAAACTATTGCCATTATTTATTTATTTATTTATTTGTAATCCGCGAAAGTAAATATTTGCGAACATGTTTAGAAATTGAAAATGCGAAAATGAATAGGGCCGTGAAAAGTTGGCTTACAGTAGATTAGAGCCACAATGACTCCAAAATCGAAAACAAGGTCTTGCTGGATTTTCGTTTTGGCCCTATTTGAGCATACATATATGGTAGGCTGTCATAGAAAGTTGTTGAACGGTAAATTGTAACACAATTTTGATCAGGTTTCCATAGGAACAATGCAATTGATGCTTCACTGCGGTTCGTAGTATTGACAAATCGTTATAAACTTTTAGAAAACAATACACGTTAAGATGTAATTTCAGTGTATTCTGTATCTTTACTGAAGCAGCAATCACTTCCCACCCTACACTCCGAAACATGGCTTTTCCACCATGTGTATATTCGGAATAAATAGCCACATTACAATAATTTCAATACTACGGCACACGATCTGTCCTATCTTGAATACACTATGAATATAATCATACACTATCATTCTGGTTTAAGTAGAAATACAACTGCTTTACATGTATATACGTAAACATTTTTATATCGATGGTCAAGTCCTTTTAATATTTCAATTATAATCCTAAAATTACAATGATCTATATATTCCATCAGTAAATCTTTGTATTATAGAATAACTGCCCACGAAATTTGCAGACACGATTTACAATTTACCGTCGATTAGTTTCTCTTTCCGGTTAGTATGACGTCACAAAAATAACGTCAATTATGACATCACAATCACCGGAATATAAAACTATTCGATGGTAAATCGTATTTCACCCTCGTCGTTTTGATATCGCCATCAACAAATTGCCAATGCACCATGTATATTTAGTACTGAAGTGCTCTTTTTTCTGGTGTTCTGGCTAATGGGTTGTTTTTACGCGTCATCTATCCAACATACATTTATTTCCTATCCTGCTCAAAAAAATGCAATTTCCTGTCGAAAGCATCTATGCATCATTGCATCTTCAATAAGCTTTAATTCATCAAACATTGATTTACGTACGTCGCGTATCTATGAAATACCAAAATGTTTAAATTATATGTGAATCATAAAATAAATGAACAGCGAGTGTCACTTCTTTTCCCAAGTGGCAAGATCAATAGTTTTCGCCGTTTATGGCCGGACAGACCACGATGTACGTAATTCGATGTTTGATCAATATGTGATCGATTGATGTTAAATGCTGCAGGTGGATATGTGTATCCCAAGGGGCTATCGTTGATATCCATGCCAATTACTTTAATTCATCCCTAATAGACGGAAATGATTTGAATAATTAACGCATATTTCCGTGATTTATAACTAATCATTGAATGGATATTCGCTGTATAGTGATACCTGCCTTAAGCGACAATCTCCCCAATGACCTATTTCAACACCATTCAACCTGCGTATAATGACCACCTCACCCGGAGGATCTACAACCCTCCAAATGTTCTGTCATATACTAGTCGAAGAGTAAAACCAATTAAATTATATACATGTCACTACCTCTGTCTAACGAACACCTGCTAAAATACAATTCAACCTGTTTATAAAGACCACCTTGCTATAAAGGCCATCGTTTCTCTATCCATTTAGCGGTATTTATAGATAAATGTGACTGTAACAATCAGACTGAAATAATTACTGGTGTTCTCCTGATAATAACATTATTAACTAAGTAAATATTTATATTATAAAATGTCACAAGCTTAGTAGGTTCATATATCATTTCACGTTTTTTTATTGATCTAAGAACAATTACAATTATTATAGTGTTCGTTTTCACAATGTCACTCAGACAGTCCATTACGTTCATATATGATCTCTCTTAGCGTCTTGGAAATCTTACAAATTTAAGATTATATAAACTCCCGGCTTTTCATCTTAGATTATCTTTACCTAAACAATGAAAAACTAGTCAATAGCATTGACATGTCATTGAACGAACGCAGCCCTCACTTCTTGTCATTAACAGAAATTAACGCATCAGAATTTACTCACGAACGATTATTAATAACAAATCAATAAATTATTTTTCTTATACAAACTATTGATTTGGTCAAGATGTTTACATATATTGTTCATATGGAATATCTACCTTAAGTTAAATAACGACTTGAATACATAAAGCCTGTTTGTGTTTGAAATATTGCCATTCACAATACAAGGGTCATGTTCATTGGTCAACTGATATTATAAGGCTGATTGCTTTTAGAACACACAGAGAAAACGTTCTTGTTAAACTGATATTTTTGTGGATTTAAAAGGCAATTTAAATTTTCGATATTAGCATTGGGACATCTGTGTTTTCAAGCGTTTCCATTATACGGAATTGATTATATGTGACTGTCCACTGCCCCCTGAAACAACTTCAGTTGGCAGATTGCTTAAAAGCATAAAACGCCAATGACAGAGCTATGATGATATGATATTCCGGTGGGATGCAATGTGAGAGGTCGACAAAATCGTTAAGGAAATATCATTCACAATTGAAATAGATAGGGAATTATGTTTACAAGTGTAACAATAAGGTTAAAACAAGTCTCTGAAAGAAATCTATGAAATCATTTAAAATACAATTTAAGAAGGTTTTAAAAACACGTCTTTGAAGGAATCTGTGTATCATTCCTGCATGTATGTCATTAATGACGCCATAATGTTTTATTATGAATCCTAGCTATAAATGTAGATGTATTCCATCAAATGGTGGTATCCTTTGGTTTCCATAATGTCTTATATCGTGCAATTCTGATTTTTCGTGAAGAATTAAAGATAGTTTAAAGTCGTGCCATATTTTCTGAAGCACCCTGTATAAGAAGAAAATAAATCATGGAAAATGTTCATGCTTTTTATGATACACTTGGGACACCACAAGGTTGTATATATATCATAAATCCGACCATTAACCCATCATCCCAGGGGTACATGACGTATACAAAATCAATATGATACCAAACAAATACTACGTATGCATGTCTCATTCACAACATAGTCAGATAAATACAAGTTCAAAAGGTGACTTTCCACAAATATGTCAAAACAGCAATACTGACTCATAAGGTCACGTGACATACACGCAGTTATCACATGCAGTCAATATCAATGCCATACTGGTAGCTTACTAATAACTCAAATTGGTATACATAAGTGTGAAATTTCATTTTGAGACAATATATCTGGATTTATGGTTTATTTGTATAACTGAACATATTGTGGCAATTCTGTGGATAAGCATGGGTTTATATGAAAGGTACTGTAAATAAAATGACAACGATTCTTTAATCCTAAATCTGCCTCATTTTGAAATTGGTGGAACATATTATGAGAGATAAATTACATGACAACACCGTTCTTTGACATAATGTGTGTTAATTAAAATGTTCATAATCACACAAAAAGTGGGCTTATTTTGTTGGTATTTCATTTAAACTGCGAGTTTATTTCTAGCAAATTGCTGAAAAATCTAAAATAATTTGCATCATTGTTCTTTCTTTAAAAAAATTAATATAGATTATATGCTGGCTGTTGTTATAAGTAAGTGTGAAATTTCTTGATTGCACAATATATCTGGATTTATGGTTATATTTATTTCAGACTAGCTTCCGAAATATTGTGGACAATTTTGTGGATAAATATGAAAGGTATGTAAATAAAATGACAACGATTCTGGAATCCTCGAATCTGCCTACATTTTGAAATTGGTCAGGAACATATTATGAGCAGATAAAGCTACATGACAACACCGTTCTTTGACATAATGTGTGTTAGTTAAAATGTTCAGTAATCACACAAAAAGTGGGCTTATTTTGTTGGTATTTCATTTAAACTGCGAGTTTATTTCTAGCAAATTGCTGAAAAATCTAAAATAATTTGCATCATTGTTCTTTCTTTAAAAAAATTAATATAGATTATACGCTAGCTGTTGTTATAACAACAATACTTGATTGCACTACTTAATTCACTTATATTTATTTCAGACTAGCTTCCGAAACATCTGTTTGACAATTTTGAAAATCATATAGAAATGAATTCCTGGACTTCGTCGAGTTCCTACAATGTTGATGTTATCTCAGATGAACCGGGGGATCTATTGCAGACTCAGCTCACACCATAGCATCTCCAGGTATGTATTTACACCACAAGCTTAAGTAGCAACGTGTTGAATCGATTCACTAAATATTTGATAAATTTTCAGAGTAGTTACTCTATCCAAAACATAAAATTATCATTTGAAATATATTGATAATTAATTTGTGAGATTATGGGAAAATTCTGTAACTATTATAACTTAACTACCGACGATAAGATAATATTATTCATATTAACACCTCAACGATAAAAGCTGCGCATGAAACGGCATTTTTCCATTTTATCGATCTAATTTGTAATTATATTCAAACAACAAGTAGTTCCAAGGAAGGTGCATTTCGATAAATACATTCGATGTACCATGAATGATTGCATTATATTTGGGTTTTTTTTATCAAACTTGATAATACACTTAAAGCTGGCAATGCAAGATACATTACATACATTTGATAATTACAATTATGAAGAAGTGCGTTTCAAATCGTTTCTGAGACACCACCTAGTTATGACTATGCCCTGTCCAAGGCAGCAATTAAGCATTTACTTTTGCTCAGCTGCTTGGATACCTTAAGACTATGTTTGACAGAAGAATACCTCAGAAACGATTTTTGAAATATTTTTAAAATCTCGATTTAATGTTTCAAAGCTTGCATTGTAAGCTTTAATTTAGAACAAAATGAGTGCAAATGAGACTTTATTACGATTCTAAGTTTTTTTATCATTATTATTTTGCATTATTCTCATAGGGTAGGGTAATTCATAGTCAAGTGGATTTCAATGTTTTCTTTTTAGAAACACCGAGTTCATATTGTCCTTGTAGACTCGCATTGCCCAAATGCTGAGATTATCAGGGTGATGTCATAAGATCATATTTCTTCTTAAGTATCATTATATATCAAATACAGATATACATGTATATATACTTATAAATGAATTCTTTATCTAATATGAGAATTATGAACCTTCGATTCAGTCAATATGGTATTATATCACCCTGGTAGCAATTACTCGGTCTTTATGAACAAGGGTCCATGATTAATAATAAAAATGGTCTGTTATTTTTTAATATAAGAATATTTTGGGGGAATCGTCTTTCAATAATTGTGCTCCTGTACTTGTACAAAGAGTTGTTTCTTAAATACATCATTTCAGCTATTTATATTACTTAATTTTATGTTTGTGAAATTGACCTTGCTCTCATAATGAGACAAAACCCAACTGACGTGATAGTTACCGTCGTATAATTTAACTACAGTGCCTACAGTCAACAAAAACAGAACATATACAGGTTTTATGTCTGGTTATCAGTCCAACTATACCGCGTTTGATATCGCGTTAAACGAAGAACGCAAATAAGCTTTGTCATTTATTATTTATAAAAGCGCGGGTGAACCTCTCACCAAAAGGCCAGAGAGTCCATCAATTTAGACTAATCAAGTGTTAAGTACCAGCTGGTAAGCGTAATTGACCATTGTTGCCTAGAGACCGATCAAGATATCGTCAAATCTGTAATTGAGCGTTTAAGTACGTTTTCGCTGTCATGATCATCTTAATAACTGCTGATAAGTAATTGACATGCGAGTTAGCATGCAATGGTATTACATCTCAGACAATATATTGATTCTTACAAATAATTCGTATTAGGAGATTTCCGTGTTGGGAATTATATTAAGGAATTGCCCATGCGTAAACCATGCATTACGTGGCTTACCATTGTATATATTGTGAAATTACACAAAAATGAAAACATATGCAAATTTATTTGATGACATTCGTGAGAAAGTTTTCAACGATTTCAGTTGTTGTAGACTGCTTGTCCGTATCTAATTTAGCTAGTATAAGACGCCTTGTTGTTACAGACATTGTAAGTGTTGGTTTTGTTTGCATGTGAAGAAGTTCTCAATTTTGAACTTGGCTAGTCGCCCGATATAAATATTTATATCCGCTCTACTTAACGTACCGCACTGGGGTATTCCTAATGGTTAACTAGGTTAGTTGCCCTAAACTTTGATTAAGTAGTCATGTGATATGATAATTAATTAATCCTCAAAATATCGGTAAGTAATTTGTGTACATCACGTTAAGGAGAAACGACATATTTTATATGGACTTAAAAGAGTTTAGTGACATGGAATTATAAACAATGTTTGAGAAGTTCATACGAACATATAACATGAATAGTGGAAGTAGTCCTTCGGTGTCTTTACCTTTTTACCATTACCTGACGGAGTGATATCACATTAACTTTGTTGTTTCTTTAAATATGATTAAATCTAAATTGCTGAATTTAGTTAAGTCTTGAACAATTTTAGACGGCTAAACCAATCGCATTGTATTGTCTGTCTGTGTAAAGAGTTTGTGTATTCACTTCCTTTGGCATTGTAATTTTGTAAGTCTTGTTATAACGACTCCCGAATTATTAGATTATTCAGTTTATGAAGTAATATACATAAAAATAATACAGAAATACAGGTTTGGATGAAACGACTAAACATTGCGGTTTATGACAACGTGAAGTAAGCACCGTATTCGGGATTCGGGATACGGGATTCGAATAACGAATCCGGTGCCAGGACTTTATTTTGGATTTAAAAATGTAAATTCAGTATTAGATTTCGGTGTACTAGTATATATGTCAATAGAACAAATTATTACCTCGATTTTCATGTGCTACATAAAGCGTCGTTAAAGTTGCTGGGTTTTTCGTCAAAAAATGACATGTATATTCAAAACAAAATGTCTTTTTAAATGCATTGTATTATAGTGGCACGCACTAAGCTAGCCTTATTGAGGGTCTGTCCCACTACGATGACAGGCAAGAGGTACTGGGTGTTCTGTGTTAAAGGTTTCTAGTCCTGAACAGCCGACTGTCATGCACCAAGTAATATAATGCATGTTGACACTTCGTCGTATTAACATACGAATGTAGTATCTGGGATGTTATATTTGGTCTCTTAAATTCTTTTAGATGCAAATTATCAGGAAAAATCAATCTAAGATATTGAGCTAAGGAACATTTTACAATAAAAGTGAAAATTGTACTCTACAAAGTTCTCTTGAAACACCTGCGTCACCAGTTATGTACTTTGCTAAAATAAGGGCAGTGCTTTTATGGTTAACCTGTAAATACTCATTTCAAAGCTACATTCTTAATTAGCTTCTTGCATCAAATTCACTTATTCGTCACTTTAAGATTGGGTTGGTGTTCAAATGATAGTATCGTAATTACAATCATTATCTAAGATTGTGTGCCTTAATTAGTACCAAAATAGACGAATTGTATTTCTGCAAATGTGATATCATATATTGAGTAATGCATTACACTTGTACTCTTGATTAATACCAATATTTCGGATTTTAAATCATTTATCAACGAAAGAAATATGTGATCTTCTCTAGATTGTATATTAGCTTATCGATGATTAACCGATCGCTACACGGTAAATATGTAGCTACGCCACTTGCTAGCACAGCCACGTGTTCCACTCAGTATTGGTACAAACGTCGTATGCAGCATACAGAATGAAAAGCTATGAACGGTATCAGGGCAGTTTTGATGACAGCTGACGATTTGTTAATTACACTTTTCATCAAACTGACAATGATATTTAATTAAAACTTATCTTATCTAAATATAAAAATTTCGAGTAATTTCACGGTTTCGATAATAATAATAATAAAAAACGTGATTGCAAAATGTAAATATATCACAAGAATATTTACAGACTACGCGAAAACATGAAGTATATTTAAGTACCGATTGAAATGCACTAAAATTCAACTATGTGAAATGGTTAGGTTAATTCTAAAAAATATTACTTTGTATTAGCAGATTTAAAAAAAAAAGTTACTTTGCTGTACTATAAACAACAGATAAGAATTTCTAAAGCGTTGTGCGTTATTGCACCCTCTTGTGTAATTTGTATCTTTTATTGGGCAATGTTTGTGTAGAATTTCGCTGGTGACGGTTAATAATGCAGCAAGCTAGCAATCCGACTAGCTACCCATGGCTACACATACGTCACTACCTGTTGATTCACCTGTTGATTTGAATCATTTAGCATAGGACTACAAAGTCCAAATTGCTTCACGTGAACTTCACGTGATTTTGCAGGTGGAATTCATGTCACATTCACAAAAAATAAGAATTTAACAGAAATGTCAACAGTGTATACTCAGTTACTTTTGTAATGGTGTAGCATCACTAATATCGATAATGCGACCAATTGAACCTCGTTTGATGAGCTACAAAAATTTCAATGATGTATTTTGAGTGTTTCAACTGTCTTCAAATAATGGGGTAAGCCAAACAATTGTTGTGTTTTGTTTTGTTTCGTCTATCAAATTATTCCTTTAATTTAATTTACATCCATTGCGAGACAGGTCATATATTCTGTACAAATCACCATCGATGGTGCGGATATAAGCGCGAGATGAACCTTTGACTTGGAAAAATCAGGTTGTTCAGATAAAGCCCACATGATAGGACATGTGACCCTTGAACATTTCTTTTTCGTGCTGCGAATCGAACCGCGACCGAATAGGTAATAGAAAAGTGGCCTTAACCACTACACCACCATATTGTTTCGTCTTTATTACACACTTCAGTTCTTCAGTATTTGTATCCTGGTGTATAAGAATAGGTAACACAATAATGCAATATAAGATACAGTATATATTGCCCTATGAATCCAGTTTTTCTGGTAAGACATTGTTTTATTGATTTAATCATGCAATATATGACCTGATATTATATACTAAAATAATCTCTGCAATATTGATGCCAACGTGTACTTTTTGATTGATAACAGTTTCTATTGTTGTGATATTTACAGATTTATAGATACTTTATACCTCATGTCATCACTACCCAGGCGATTGTTTATATCATTTGATCAAATTTCCCGACAACATATTATTCTCCCTAGGGTGTCTTTCTTTTGTATTAATTTCCTTGATTAATCATTTACATAACCTTTTTATTGGTTATAAACCATACCAGTATCTTAGCAACATAGAGATGACTTTTAAATTAGAAGCAAATTTATATTGGATACGATCTCTAGATTCAAGGCATCACCATCTGTTCGTCTGCTGCTCTTTGAAAACTCAAATACTGTTTGTAAACCAACTTTTTCGAGAGCGATTTAAGTTTGTTTGCTTGTTTTTTCGTTGTTTTTTTTTTTTTTTTTTTTTTTAATTAGCGGAAGATTTAAAAATACCTTCCAAAAGATAGCTTAAAATATATTTACAAATTTAACCGCCGTTAAATATATTTCTTTAGAATTAAAAATGGCGTCGTCGCAAAAATAACTTTAGAACTTTAGCTTTATAAAGCGTTTGTTTCATTATATCGGCAAACCTGGCATAAATATAAAGGCCACTTGTTTATAAAGGATAAATTCGCCAACTTCATTTGTTGCATTTTACTATATAGTTGAACTTTGTCAAAGAACACTGTGTGAAATAATATTTTTGGAACGTCCGTTTAGTATTTATAAACTGGAATCGATAAACTAAATCCGTCTAGACTGTTTTACTAAAATATTGATCCAATGTCGAGTAGTTATTTTACTTATACCAAATCGTGAATATTTTTCTAAAGATGATTGATTCTTAAATATTGATTATCTCTGAATTAGCTTATGTGTATCGATCTTTATAGTAATGCATTGTTAGACAACTGGTATAATTACATATTTGTAACGTCCGTTTGATAAAACCGAATATTAAGTTTAAATAAACGAAATTTTGAATAGTATTCTTAAGATAAAATGTTTTTAAGACATTAGGGGCAGTGAATATGCTGACTCTTTTGCAAGTGCAAGATTGACAGCATTTTCACTTTGTGGCGTAATTCTGACGAATCCCCACAATAGGGAAAATATTTTGTAATAATTTGTAAATTTTAATTTTTTATCTTTATTGTTCTCTATTTGTAAGAGAACAGCTATGTTTATTGGAATGGTCATTTTTAGAGTCTCCAGTTACAATGTATGTGTTAATTGGATATGGAGTACTAATTATTATGATGTTATGACCATTCCATTATTTTGTATGTGTTAATTGATAACTTTCATGTGATTTTTACACATATAACATGGTTTAGTTTTAATAAACCGTCATCTTATATAAGATGTTATCATCTTTATAAGATGGCCATTTTCAATTCACACATTTGTGTCGAGTTTTATGTGGAGCATGCATAAAATGTTTTTAAGACATTAGCTATTTCTGAATCAGCTCATCTGTGTTCTGTACAGTATGACATTGTAAGCCATATGGAATAATGACATATTTTTAGTCCGGCGTTAAAAACCTACGTCCAAAACGGTGATAACTTTTTGGAAATGGGAAATAGTTCATTCAGTTCCCGACGCTATTTTTGTAATTGCCGCACGTTGTTTTGGTTAAATAGAAGTAACCATTGTACTTTCAAGACGTTTTAGCATCATAATTTAAAGGTCGCTATAGACGTTTATGGGCCTAAAAATACACACCGCGCTACATAGCTTTCCTAGAGAATGATAAACAATGCGCAGTAGTTCAAAGAAAGTACCATAAAAGTATAAAAGATCATGCACAGGGGAGCTGGGTAGATTCGTGATAATCTAATTGTCTGTTTTCTCCTTTGACCAAACATGAATAATTCATTGCCGTTATAACCACATGGCAAAAACTGTTAGATCAATTGCATGGAGCGAGGCAGATTCGCTCTGATGTGTGTCGTATTAATGTTTATGAAGTGTGGGAGGTCGGTTAGCTAGAGTGTAGGAGGTCGGAAGGGCCGCCATAGCTATGCGTTAAGATGCCGGTCAATCACCCTCGTGTTCATATTTTTTGGTGTATCAAATATGGCACATGGCTCACCACAGTACTAAATCTGCCTTGGAAATCTGTAAATTTTCTGCGTTTTTTTCAGCATGTGCAAACTATGATAACTGTATCAAAGTAAATGCAAAGCAAAATATTTTTGAGTTTTGGCCTAAAAAAGCAAAAGATAATCATTATCGTACACAATTCATTTTTAAACCTACTTATTGAGTATTTCTATCACAATGGCAAATTGGTCTAATTTATTGCATTGGTAAATCTTGTAGATTTCCTGAATCCGCGCTATGGATTTGTGTCAAGTAAAGCAGGCATATCCGGTCAATATATACCTCCGGGGATCCAAACATTGTAATCTCCTACCCATTTTTGTTATGTTTATTTCTTTAAAATTTTAAAACTAAAATAAATTCCCGTATTGGATGTACTAATTTAAGAATATATCTGCTTTTTATTTTTTATGCATGGTTTAAAACAGATGTTTCCCAGGGTTAGACCGTTCTTTTTTTGTTATACCATATGTATAAAATGAATAGTCACAACATCTTGCAACAGCCAATCCCCTCCACTTCTTGGACCCGAGTTTGAATCACATGTTGGGCAGTGACAAGTACTGACCGTTGATGTTTAATTATAATCATTATTATTTTCTTTATATGAGGGGGACGAGGTACTCTGACTTTCCTCAAATTTTTTGACCTACCACGACCTTGAATGACCAAAGTTGCAATAGAACGTTAATCCACACAAACCAAACCAAGTACAATTAAGTCGAACCTTTGGTTGCGTGCATCTTTCAAATACATGTTCGCGTGTTAATTGAAAGCATAACTGGTGTGTCAATACACGCTTTGTGATCATGTATGTCGTCCCTCAAGAGTTTTGCAATTTGTTTGATGATGAATTGTATGTCAATTCGTGTAAAGGTGAAATAGATATCAATAGTGTAATCACACAGGACAATCATCATTTTCATTACAAAACTAAATTAGTTTTTTTTTTGAAAAAATAACACCATTATTGTAATACATGTTTAAAGACAAGAGTAACGTCTAACATTTATGTTTGATGGGTTGTTAATTATGAGCATGCTGCCTACTCCAAAATTGTACTTGTATAAGTTTGTCTAGACTGGTTACAAGTCTCTAGAATATCAAACAAATCACTAAAAATTGGCTTGATTATTTTTGTCTCTACTACATGCCTGATTCTAAGTTTTAAACTAGGGGGAGATAATCTAGTAAAGAACTCTGCTGAGAAAGTCTTATCAGCAACTTAGGGTCTGGTGGCCAGTCTAAAGTTTGTCGTGCAAGTATAAATACCCAAATTGATTATTTACAGTAAACACACTTATACGCAAATTTAATTTTGAATAGGTTATCGCAATGGCGAATTTGCGCAATCACAATGGTTACTTTACAAACAATACACAAAAATGCAATAAGTGCAATAAACGCTACAATGTCAAGGCCGAAAGCGCAAAATTAATATCACCGCTAAATATGCATGTTTACAGTATTTCAGTTAATAAGATATATTTATTTAATATCAGTTGGAAAATGCTGGTCGTCATCTTATGAATTCGTTGGTCTTGTATAGCCAAGCAATTTGTATATTCTACAATGTTTTTGATTCGTTTCATATCTTGAAACTACGATGTCAGGATACAGGTATACGCTGTTGTTCATTGCATTGATTACCCCTATACATATATATCAAAGAGAT
This sequence comes from Argopecten irradians, assembly GCF_041381155.1. Taxonomy (NCBI): domain Eukaryota; kingdom Metazoa; phylum Mollusca; class Bivalvia; order Pectinida; family Pectinidae; genus Argopecten; species Argopecten irradians. The sequence goes on along the minus strand of NC_091142.1, from coordinate 14,670,913 downwards.
GGGACGTATTGTTTTATAGCTAAGATGAGAAAAAGTGAATCACAACTGCATAAAATGATTCGGTATACGATCCGGTTGTTATGTAATTTTGCGAATTGTTAAAGTGACTAGACAGAGTACGTAGTTATCTTTTTACTAGTTATAAAATTTAATTCTCTTTGTTACCATGTAGCCGGTTATTTTTGTGGGGATAACATTATCCGGATTTTTCATACATTGCTATAATTGCGATTCTGTAATCCGTTAAATGCTGAGAAGTGTTTCAGTCATATCGATACACTAAAAGTCAAATTGCGAACAAAAAACGACTATACGGTATAATACCATTTCAAAATTTCCTAACGTCATGCTAACGTCATGCAACCATGTTAAAATATACAATTTTGAATACTAAATATTTTTATTTCCACAAAAATAAAATGTAATATAATTAACATGATATGATGAGCAATATAAGCGCGCGGAACTATGATTAGTAAACTTGAAGTACATTAAGAATTTTCAATTAATGTTCATTTCATAAAAGGTTTTATTTGCGAGAGAAATTGAAAATTCGAGACGAGGTTCATGAAATAAACTATATACGAATATTTATTTAATTCAACTTACTTCTTTTTAAGATTGTCTCCCTCGGATGGACACCTTCGTTTTAATGGATGCATTTGAACTATGGATATGCTCGACTTCAAGAATAACAATTGTTATTAAACAAATTCATTCCTTTTTTTCTCTATGATATAAAACCCATATAGTATTGCTTATTTAGAAATATTGAAATTAACTCTACCACAATTTTTTACTGGCGTTGTAATGATATCGGAGATGAAATATCGAAGACAAATGTAACAAATGTCTATGGCTTAATTCCAAATGATCTCAGTAATACCAGATGGACACGAATATCATACCACTATTCCTCAACACAAGGGTACGGCTCTGGGGAATAGGAAATAAATAAGTCATTTCTGACCTACAATAGGTCTGTAAACTAATCGTTAAAACGTAAAATAATCATAGGGTAAATTCATATAGCTTACATTACATAACTAATCTCAGGAAAAGTGCAGGTGTACTTGATAAGGAATGATGATTTTATTACTAAACAGTTTGACTGAAGACATTTAATTAGCATATATCCTAATTACATATTTCTTCTTATTCATTCCCTCTCTGCAACCGGTGTCACTGGTGACCTTGTTTACTTGCATATGAGAGGGAGTCATTTGCATTGATTTATTTATCCATTTTCTATTATCATTATAATTTTTATTTTTTCTGGTATCATCTGTTACATACAAGAGAATACAAATGGTTGGGCTGAGTGGGTTCTGCATGAATGCTTCGAGGACTATTGTAAAATATGTATGTTGAAATTTGTCAAGTGTTGTAATTTTACTGCTGCTCAGGATATGCGAATGTGTGTTGGTAATACAGAAGTGTATTTCAATATGAATTTAGTAACATATATGTGTCTTTATGTTACCTTAGTGAATGTGCGTGACTAATTCCCCGCTCTACTCTCCAGTATGTTTAGCATTGCATGGTGTTAACAACGGCTTGTTTGTGTATGCATCAAGGTTCTCTCACTGGCAGTTTTATGATGATGAAAGTCAAATAGAGTAAGAAAGGATGTGAAATATATACACATGTATTGGAAATGTTATCGGCAATTGTATATTTCTTACCGTTTGTTCCAAACATTGACAATTAGCTTCTTCTAGTTTTGTTTGTTATTGTTTGTTTATTTGTTTATTGTTTGTTTGGGTTTTTTTTTCCATTTTCTTTTACTTTTTTTTCTGGACATTATGGCAAGTGAGGCCAATAATAAATAATCAATTATACAACTTCCAGCACTGTTAATAGAAAATAGAAATAGCAGAACCATTGTAAACCACTGGAATGCTGAGAACTTCTCGCCCACTTTTCATGAAAATAAAAACAATTTCCAGCAGAGGTACTTCATCCAATATTTTTGGTATTAAAGTGTACTAGCCTTTATCACAGTATTGTAACGATTTAGCGATTTAAAGGATTTACCTCTATATCCCCCGATTGAGCCCCGCTCTTCCTGCCTACGAGGTGTCAAAGCCAAAAATTATACAAGCTCTGTTCCCATATTCCAAGAGGATGTTTCGGGCCAAAGTTTGTTACAATTCATATAGACCTGTATGACTAGTAGCGATTTAAATGATTCTATTGGTGTTTATGTGTGTTTCAGATATGGTTGAGAAACAGAATTCAACAAACTCTGTTCTCATTCCCAAGAGGATGTTTCGGACCAAATTTGGTTACAATTCATACAGACCTTTATGACTAGTAGCGATTTAAGCAATTTAATTGGTGTTTTTGTTTGTTTCAGACATGGTTGAGAAGATATTGCTTGTAGCACTCATCACGGGTTTCACAGCTACCATCGTCACTGTCTGGATCACAGTTGACTTTTGTTTGTACCGTCGTAAAAAGGCTGCCATTCGCGCTGCCAAAGCCGATACATTTGCTCGGAGGCCTCATTCAGAGAGAATCGTGCAACCCTTCCAGAAGAAAAATGGAAAGGAGAAAAAGGCCCCGCCGAACCCTAACACTAAAAATAAGAGATCGAACGTGAAAAAGTTTGTCAATTTTATCACGAGAAAAAAAGCACCAAATGAAAGTGACAATAAAGATCCAGCTACTGATAAAAATGCTGACAAAAGCATATCAGGTACAGTGAATAGGGAATCTGCATTCACAGCAGTTAAAGTAGACGCTGGTGGCAGTAAGCCATCTTCTAGCAAATCAGACGAGAAGGAAATAAAAAAGAATGGTATATCTAATGGACATATGTCAGAGAAAGGGGGTCAGGAACCTGACATTCGAAACCACGCATCTACAAATGGATCGGCACTTAGTGATTTGCAATCAGCGCCGAATATCGGTGGGAAATGGACAAATGCTCTCCCTTCAGGGAAAAAAGGGCTTCCACCTATTAAAGGTCAGACAGCCACTAAATCGAATAAGGAAGAGAAACCTTCTTTCCACGGAGATCATGTAAAGCAGGAGAAAACTGGTGATAATGGAATAGGACAAAATGAGACAAACATAGAACTAGCCGAATTAAAGTTTGACAAAGTGAACTCAAAACCTCCTTTTAAGCAAAGGCCCTCGAAAACAAAACTTAGAACGGAGGGTGACGTTTCTTCACCGGGCATCGAACAAAAGTCTGAGCATAAAGTAAATGCTAAAGAACTTCCGAAGAAGCCACCTTTATTAAAAAGAATTTCACGGAATAGAGTTGACTCTGTGAATGACGGTAGCGCATCGAGCACTGACACAAGAGAAACATTCGTAGATGACAGGGGTACGTCCTCAACCTCTTCGTCCTGGACATGTGATGAAACAAGTAGAAAACGAACGGGAAGTTTGTCGGACTCGACGACATCTTCCGGAAGTATCGAGTTAGAGAAACGAAAATTTCGGTTAAAACCTTTAAAACGAAACCAGTCGAACATGAGTGTATCAGATACAACACCACTGACGTAGGATGTGACGCGTTGTGTTTCGTTTGTTTTTCCACTCCTAAAATTATATTTGAGCTGTGATATATCGTGAGGTATTTTTGGTCTGTGATAAGCGTTTTATTTCCTGTTGAAGTCGCAAAAGAGGATATGCATTCAATTTTGTAAATACCATAGTTCCATATATATGCAAACGTTTATTTCATTCTTGATTTTCTATTTGGGAGCCATTTCAGTGTTCAAGTAGAAAGTGCGAGTATTGCTAGTATTGTATAATGCAATACATATATATTTTAGATTAAGGAATGAAAACAGTAAACCTACATATCCAATACACAATAAAAATGCATGTTTAAAACAAAATGTTTTGTTACAGTTCCGATGCAATCTTCCATTGACGTAGAGAAACAGTGGTTGACACTTTTACATCGAAAAAAAGTCATACATCTTCATATTATTGTTGCTCGAATGAATCGATAGAGACTTCACAGAAGAGAGAAAGAGCATTACACTTTAGACAAATGTTATCACTTAGAAGGGCAGTGCTGTTTTAGTATATAAATAATTCACTTATTTTCTGCGCCAAGTATCCCATGAGAAATACTTGTTAGAATTCTAAACGCGTTTCCGACGAAAGGGTTTTACAGCTATTTTATTTGTGATTTAGGTTCCCTCAAAGCCAAACATCACGCTATGAATATATTTTTTTCTGATGTCTGACACAATAATTTTCTACATCCCCTGCTGTGTGTGACCAATTACCCTGTTCTCTTACAGATGTTTAGATATTTACTAAAACGCGAATTGAAATTTTGGAAAGTTTAAATTGTGAAATCGTGACAAAGTAATTGATTGTAAATGTTCGAATGTTTAGATGTTGAACGATGGAATAACGTAATTGTACAATATACATATTTTCACGTTGTCAACATTCTAACATTATTCACAGTGATTAGATTCTAGTTAGGGTATAACAGTATTTGGATTGATACAAGATATCTGACTGGAAAAATTCAATCATATCGCCTGTCAAGGTGTGTGAATACATAAAACTATTTCTCATGCCCATGTAACATTTTTCTTTTGTTCATGCTCAATTCATACTAAATGCATTTCCATAGTGTACGCTGGGACGTTTGATTCTTCGTCTTTAAAGTGTACATTTTCATTCAGAAATTAATACAAACGCTGCAATAGAAAACAATTTTATTTAGTATATAATGCATTAAAAGTGCTGATTTTTACATAAGTGTATATATTGGTCATAATATTTATAGGATATATGTTTGCATAATATTCAATGACTACATCATTTTATATATATTTTGTCCCATATTTTATATTTTAGAAAAATACACAAACTTAACAGGTATATTGAAATTATCTAAATGTTCTAATAAAATCAATAAATCAGTTAATTTCTATCGGATATAATTTTTAAAATGGTCGAATTTTTTTTGAATTTTTAAAAATATGTTTAATGACCAGGTTATCTCAAAAGAAAGATCTATAACTATGTCCCCATAGGCTTCTTTATATCAATAATTGACGACATAATTGATCTATTGAGCATTTTGTTTAAAATGTATTTGATTAAACCGAGGCACCTCGGAGAATCGAGGATCATACTAGACGCTGTCAAATAATTTTAAAAAGAAAGCATTTCAAATATTATAACAACATTCCATGACTTTATAGAGGCTCTTCCCCTATTGATGTTATACATTACATATATCAGTTTGAAAGTTATGTAACAGTTTCATCGATAGAGTCTTTTACGAGATGTATATGATTCAACACATAATGTCAAACTTGTGCTGGAGTGATGCTATGGAAATAAAGTATTGCACTCAGTGCATCGCAATTGTTGTTATTATTTTTATGTTTATTCTCATTTTATTTTAATTATTTTTACTTCATTCTTTGCTAAAAAGACTGTATTGCTTCTATATAAAACGGTGTACGTCTTTGAAAAGTGTTAACCAAATAAGCTATTATAGATCGACAATTGTTGAATGATTGATAATGAAATACAACACAGAAAAAACCGCATTTCATAAGCAAGTTTATCTTTCTAATAATTTGAATATAGTGAAATGCGTCCAATTTTCAATAAAACAAGGACATACTGACATACAAGAGATAGTTATATATATTCTGTATTGGATAAAACTACATTATGTGTTGACTTTATACACAAAATGAAACAGAAATATGGGATTGAATTGATCACATTTCAAAATCTGAAATAATATAACAGAGGGGAGGCAACCGCAATTCTACTTACAAAAGCTATTGTTAAAATGTAGGAAGCCGATAAATATAACAATATAAGGTCTATTTTATAATAGTTCATAACAATTCTTGAGCCCTATAACAATATTGATTTCAGCTAGTTTCGTTATTATGTAATATAGTAAAAATCAAAGCATAGCATACCGTGTGGCGTAGATATTGATTATCGTATAAAACAAATAGTTTTTCCAACTACGTCATAGATTACTTATTAGATCAATAGTTACACGAATTACACGATATACTTGTATTTATAACATATTTCGTTGTTTACTTTCAATTAACCGAACATCGACAAGAACTTATTAACGTAGACACATGTTAATCCTCGGTCATTTGAACTGAACAATATATTGTTTGGGTTTTAAAGATTTAACAAATACTTCATGGAAATCTATATCGATTTTAATTCAGCTAAAATATTATGCAATATCAATACGTTTACCAAACAAATATGAACAGAAAATATTAAATTGACCTATTAAAATTATCCAAGGGGACATATTTGTTAGTTTAATAATAGTGTTTATATTTACCCCGCTAACATCAGCATGATACCATTGTGTATTCATACCAAGCATATACGTTTATATAGCCTTAAATCTCCCCCATGGGGACGGATTAACATAAGTTATAACTCCTAAGTTTTAACTCCTGTTGATTTAATTGTGTACCGTCCATATAGGGATTGAATGTATTTTTCTAATTTCCAAAGCGGCTATGAAAAATAGAAAAATAGACTCAATCCATATATTATATTAGAAATATCTTTAAAAATGAAAATCATTGAAAGGTTATTATATTGTATATAAAATTATGACACCAATATACAATGAGTAGCGAGATTAATAGAACTGCTGGATGACAAAGTCGTTCAACAACGTCGCGTTTGTTAGGTTCCGCCTTCCGGTCGACCATTGTTTTCCAAATGACAAACGATAAACAAGTGATATAGTTAAAATAAGACTATGACATATCATAGAAAATCTTAGTTGATATATACCAAGCAAAACATTAAAGATTATACATTAAAATGTTGTGGGGGACATTCTTTTTATTGATAAAAAACTGGCGTGATGTTTGAAATCAGCTGATCGATACACGAGAATCGTTGTGTTCATAGTATTTTCGTAGGTAAATGTTTGTTTTCGACAGTTTGTTTATTCATATAGTGACGAAACACTTAGATGTAAATATATGTATCAATTTAGCCTTATTCGGGTTTACTTGTATATTGTTGTAGCATTTTCCTGGTGACTTATTTTAGCGATTTCTCTCTATCTGCAAAGCACGCGTAGGTTTATAGTAAAAGGGATGATAATACCTGCGCTTTATTCATATTGAGTGATACCATATACTAAGTCACTGTCGTACATCTCCAATTTAAAACATATTTTCTTAAGAATAGGTATACCCAAATGTTTCATCCGATCAGTTGTCATCAATCATTTCTCAGCCAGCTATGTTGTATGAATCGAGTTAATAAAAATTAATGTTCAAAAATCCGTGTCCGTAACAGTAAATATATTGCATAGAGGGCAAGCCGTCCTTAAATGACCTTGGCTGTTGATTGGACAAGTACTAAGCATTGGACAAGCAAGTACTAAGCACAGCAATGTCCACTTTACTTGTGTATTGTATTCAAAGATATCACGACGCAATGACTGCTATAATGTGTGATGCGTATTCCAAATGTGCTGCAAATTCGTCTCGTGTCTTTTGGAAGCATCCAATATTAGTAGTAATTTAGAAAAATAATAGCATTATATTCCATATAAATTGGTTTACTTTATCCGTCTTCAGACAACTTGTTTCTTTTTGTAATGCAAAGTAATTATATAAAAGAACATGGGGCTTTTGAATAAATATACATATTATTTTATTTATAAAAATAACATCTTAATTAGAGTCATAAATAGGAGCATATACCAATATAAACAAGACACACGGAATCAAGGTCGCCTTTTTTTATTCAGACCTACTTCCGTACGCATGACAGTGTAGGAAAACAGCTTCATTGCTATTGTTTTATATCGTTATAAAGCAAATCTAAAATATGACTAAAATTATATCGGTTGTTATAATGTTAATAAATTATCAGAGTTGTATCTACGCGGTGGTCCTTGGGCATGTCTTCGATGTTCTTTGATGGCAATATTCGGTTACTCCACAGGTATCTGGATGTGTCTAGTGTCTGTTGTTGTAATGCCTAGGTACAATTTAAGCGAGGTTCCTGCCGTGCTTGCACTTGTGGCGGATGTGGTTAAGGAATGGGCTCCTGCTAACTGGGATACGAGCCTCGAACTGATCGTGCATGACTTGCTGCTCCAACATGGCGTTCCTGGAGGCAAGAACACGGGCCTGGAGGCGGCTATAAAGAGAAAAAGAAATTTAAGAATATTGGAAAGTGATTTAAGAAAAATATTGGAAAACTAAGAAACTTCTGGCAAAGATTAGCGGTATCATTTCAATGTGATTTGAGATGTACAAATATTGCTTCTATATGATGTATACCTAATATGGCAATGACAACTCAAGAAAATAATTATGCTCCAATACTCTTTTTCAAGCGCCAGTTCATAGATATTTCAATTCAGTGAATTAATTTGACAGATATGTTTTTACAAGGATAGTGATAAATCCCTTTATAAAATCAACATGAAATGTAAACATTATAAAATTACAGCCGATTTCTGAAAAATAACAATCTCCATGGTAATCCTAATGGATAAAGCATGTGCGACCTTGACCACTTACGCGTGCATGAGATCGGTGAGGAGTTCGTGGACGGCCTCCTCGGACACAGCTCCCTGTCTGATTCCTTGTTGGACAGTCATGACGTGACGTACAACCTCGGTATCATCACCGTAAGCGTGCATGAGGGCATCTTCGGCTCCCCTAAGGTAGGCTGGGAAGGCAGTTGGTGGCCTGTAGGCGTTCTGGCCATCGATGTTGATCTCGAAGTTCATGTTCATGGGCACTGTAATGAATGAAATGAAGATTTACAGTTTTACCTTTAATGCAATAGTAAGTCGTATTGTTTCAATTAATTTGCCTTATTAGGTTACATAATAAATTATATTCAAAATAGAATTATATTTTCACAGGCTAAACATATTTTCGAGTTTAGCATTTTGCCATAAAAATCGAGAATCAAACACGCAATCATAAGGTCGTGTACAAAATAACAGTATTAAAATGACAAAATTTGAGGCTAATTAACGGTATGCTTACTTGGTCTCCTCTGCATCATCATTTGCCTCTGTTGCATCATCATTTGCCTCTCCATCATCATCTGTTGTTCAGGGGAGATCTCCATCATTGGCTGTTGCTCCTCTCCTCCCATATTAAAGATACCGCCGAGTGACTTCAGTCCATTGAGGAGCATGGGCAAGTATTGCATGGGGTTCTCCATGATGCCGGAGTTCTTCATCTTTGACATGACAGCCTCCTTGATCTCCTCGAAAGAGGAATCTATTCGCAAAGAGAGTATAGTATTAGAAAATTATCATATTGAGATACACACAAATTTACTAACAACATATTTAATTCTACCACTTACTTAATTTCATCGAAAGATGAATTTAGAGTTTAAAAAAGAATTGAAGATATAAGAAAATCATCATATTGAGTTAAAACAAAATACTAGCAATAACTTAAATACCGCCGCTTCTTTAATTTTCATCGAAAGATGAATTTATTGTTATAAATAATGATGACATTTAAAAACGTATTGTATTAGATAATTATTGAATTAAACACATAGCCACTAGCATAAATATAGTTTCACTCTATGGTCCTATTTTTGTCATGATAAAGATTCAAATAGATTGTAAATATAACCTAGATTTGAAAAGAAATGATAGATGTTGCATTAAGAGGGTTAAACCTACCATCCTTGAACTCAAATCCATATCCATTGGCGGTGCTGATGAACTTCTTCTTGAGGGCACCCATGGCCTTCTCTGGTGTCTCTGTATAATCAACGAAAACAATTAATACCGGGTATTGAACCGGAGATTCGTCCAATAGATGATGCAAATTGAATTATCTGCACTCCGAAATGAGTTTTAGTCTGGTTATTGCAACTAAATATTTATCAATTTAAAGTTTTTGGTTTGTTTATTCTGTTAAAACAATATGATTAGATAAAATACTAAATTACACCTTTTAACATATTACTTATTACTGAAAACTAATTGTTTATCGTGGTAACTTGCCATATTCTTTATTTGCATATTACAGAGTTACCTATCCTTGCGGGTAGGAATTAATTGTGACGTCATGTGTTTGTGAGGGTAACAACATATTTTTCGGAGAAAACGACGTGAGTTTCACACACAAAATAATGACGTCACCTACCGACAGAGAAGGAATTACTGTTAATTGAATATTTTTCGTTGTATCTTGATAAACACCTATTCATAGGGAAAATCATAACAAAATGTATATTTACCCATATCCTCATCAGCGACCTCGATTCCGAGATCTTCCAAATATCCCCTCATCTTATTCATGACTTTGGAGCGCATCTCTTCTGGGGTGGCATCATCTGTATGAATAAGATAAAACCATTTAATATTTGCTGACTCAGCGAAAAAAAGCTTAATTATGACGAAATAGGCAATTTATTGTAAGAATTATAGTCAAAGTTATCGAATATATTTTCCAATTAGTCTATAATTTAATGAATCCTTGCATCATTTGTTTAATCGATTATTTTCATATCTATTACTTTTTTGTTGTTTTGAATTTGCTTATCTAATTTTTCGTTATCTTCTTTCTAAATTGCTGTTTTATTTTATTGATTCTTTCCAAACATTTTTGTTTCCGTACCGGCGAGTTCGAAGTGAGCCCTGAGGAGAGTCTCAAGTTGAGCCTTTATGGATTCGGGGTTCTCTATTAATAAAAATTGAAATAAAGTCAATAAAAACAGTTTACTGCAGTATATCAGAGATTTTGTTTTATTATATTCATCTTCAACCGACATCGATCGATGGTCATGAAAAATAATGGATCTGATAAGTATTAGCTATGATATTTGACATAACAATAATCAATGACTTCTGATGCAGTAAATGCTGAGCTTACGTAATTACAATTGAATAAACTTAACTTAATTAACTTTATTGAAGAACATTTTGACAATTTTAAACGATTTACAGCAGTTGCCATTTCCAAAACTATGTTTTGCGTTGCCAAGAACATAAAAAAGATGAAACAGTCACACATTAGTAATTCTTGCGAACATATTAATTTAAGAAATGCATCTATCACAAACATACCGGGGTCAATCTCGATTCCTTCAGCCATCAGTTGTCCCTTCAGGAGGTCCAGAATTTTCGGCATGGCTCCCTTGACGTCTGTTGAGAAGAACAAAACTTATATTTTAAAAATATTATAAGACACTATTGTACCGTGTAAACTAACTACTAAAGCTAACAATTTATCAACAGAAATAGAAGACAGATTATTTTCTATCAATTTCTATTTCAATTATATGACACCTGTGTTTTTAAACTAACTACTAAAGCTAACAATTTATCAACAGAAATATAAGACAGATTATTTTCTATCAATTTCTATTTCAATTATATGACACCTGTGTTTTTGGATATTTTCGATTTAATTGGTATGATTCAACCGTGGAAATGATCGAGGTCAAGGTCGAAACCGGAAAGCTTATCCTTGAATTTGAAATAATTTTTAAATGTTTCAACGTTAATCAATTGATTAAATATAACTTTTCAGTCATCTTTATCAAGATCGAACTCGTTGAGCTTATCCTTGACGGATGGAATGTTTTAAATATTTCATTTTTTATTAATTGGTTGAAGACTAACCTTTCAAGTCCTCAATGTCAAGACCGAACTCAGTGAGCTTGTCCTTGGCTTGGGCGGACAGAGTTTTCATGACGTTGTCCATATCCTCCTCCTCTGGGATTTCCATTCCCATGTTTTGGAGCTCGTTCTTCATGATCTTCTTGAGATCTCCTGTGGGTAGAGAGTGAATAACTATATAGTATACAATTATAGTCATTGATGAAGTCCATGTATGATCGTCAAAATTCGCGAAATTAATTACCTCGCGAAATTTATCAACAACACGTAGTGTATCTTGTCGTAAAATTTCAAAGGCTAAAAAGATCGTGAAAATAAATTTCCCCGAATAAGGTCAAAATAGTAAACCGCGAAATTTTACACCCGCGAAACTTAACAACTATACAGTATATACTAATGTATTATATCACGTGTGCATATTTTCGAAGGCACATTATGAATTGAATTATTACACTTATCTACGCAATGGATTATTTTAGATAAGTACCGTTGTTCACGCTTCCCATCATGCCCTTGATTTCATCCATGTGTTCTGGGAGGTGCTTGGCAGCCTCGGAGATCTCTTCCTTGGTGATACCTAAGAAAATAAAAAACAATCATTTTCTAAGAAACTTTTAGCATTGCAAAATTCATAGAATTGTAAGCATGTAAACTTGATCCATAAAAAGATAACTTTTGTGAACTATAGTTATTTGAACTGAAATTGCATAGCGAGAACTTGAGACTCCAGACCTTAACGAGTATCAACTGTACACATAAACCTAATAACACTAATATTATTTTTATGGAAGCACGATATGACATCGTATTGCAAATTAAAATATATTCCATTGGGACTGAGATATATTCTGTTTTAAATTATATCATATAAGAAATCAGAATGGCTTACGTCATTGAACTAAGATATAATACACCTCATTACCCATAGTTAGCATTAGGTTGCCTTAAAACCTTGTACTAATAAATTCACTTTTATATGTAATTACGGAACTGTTACATATATGACCTTTTGACCTCCACAAATCTAGTACACGTTTTACTACTCACCCATTCCCTCGACCATCTCCATCATCTGGGGTGGCATACGGTCAATGATTCCCTTAAGCTCCTCTGGATCGACATCCTTGATCATGGATGCTGGGAGAAAAAAATGTAGAAAACAATATGAAATAGATTACAATGCTTCCAAAATTAAGAACAACTTATATATCATTCTTTTTTGTTCTGTCGCGTCTTTAAAGTACAAATGTAGACACTGACATTTCTATCCTGTAAAGATATTTGCATAATGTGAACGAACGTTTTTGGCAGAAAATAAATTACGATTTAAACAAAATATAGAAATTTGATTAGCGTAAACGTATATTAGTGTAACAACGCCTTCATAAAAAACACTAAAACACTAGCACCGCTAAAAAGTACGTTTACATTACATGTGCTGTATATTTGTGAACATTTGCATGCGTGAGTACTTACAGATATCTTCAAGGTTGAGTCCAGCTAACATGTGTTTGGCTTGTCCCATAAGGCCTCCAATGTTTCCTAATCCGCCGAGACCCCCAAGCATACCCTGAATGTTCTTCACTATAATAAATAACAAAAGTACATTTATTATATTCATCGATCAAAACGGAGTGTTTATTTCAATGACTTTTTAACACGCACCTTGAAATTTTCCGTTATTTGGGATCAAAGAAATCCGAAAGTTAAGCAAAAAATGTAAAAGAGTGCTCATTTCAACTTTTTAAAGTGTCAATGAATGTTTTGTTTTGTGGCATTATATAAATCGGAAAGTAAAAATAAAAATGTAAAGTCATTAATTGTTTTTGAAAAAGTCTGTAAATTTTTCGTTCGGAAAGTAAAAATAAAATTTGCAAAGATGTATAAATACAACAGAGAATTTTACGACAAGAATTAAAAGTCCTGTTGTGTATTGAATTTGTCAAAAAATCCAAAAAAATAAATGCATTCATTAAGCCTGTTTATATTTCCCAATTTGATGTTGCATTAAATGTATTTTAAAAAGTTAGAAAAAACAAAACAAAAAACAAACAAAAAGCAAACAAAACACGAATAAAAATATGTATGTAAATAAAATATGCTGATTTGTAAACTTCACGGAAGTAAAAACGTATTTTACTGTAGGTTTATTTTTCGATGCCATTTTTGAAATTTCGTTTTATTTCTAAAGTGTTGATGAAAGTTTAATTGGTTTATAAATGCAAATGATTTCATAGGTGTACATATAAAGCAATGAATCGTACTTGGGAGTGAGGTGTCACGGTTGATTGATCAGGTCACGTGATCATCAATCATCCTGAACGAGATATGACAGACTTCAGGAAGTGGGTTACTAACAACCCGGAAGTGTACACAAGATACAAACTAAATGAAGCGTATGTCATGTACCAAGAGATAGACACTATTTAATTTTTGGAAAAAAATGCACATTGATCAGTTCCCTTGAATTTTTTTGTTTGTTTGTTTGTTTGTTTTGTTTTGTGTTTTTATAATTGTCATTGCCAACTAAATGAAAAATATGAGGAAGTGGTTTTAAAATCAAATCAGCCGTGTATTTCCGCCAATTAATATATATATATATTTTTAGTCAAATAATTCTTCTAAAATAATGTAAAATGAATTTTAAATGATTCATGCATATGAATAAATAAGAAATGTTACTTACGGTCGAATTCCATGCCCATGGCACATGCCACCAAAACGGTTAAAATTACGATTCTCATTTTGGATCTCTGAAGATAAAATTACATATGATTAGTATTTATAATATGCATACGTCAAAAAGCGTTGTAATTAAAACAGGTTTTCTTATTTCGTTTGCCATTTTTCATCAATCAAAATGTTGTTGTTGTTTTCTTTTCTCTTTTCAAAAAAAATATATGATTACTCTATATTTATCCCAAATGTGTTATGCATCAACTGTTCCTGGCCGCACAAGTCACAAACTTATTCCGTTAAACCGAAACAACACTCACTTATGTGGACTCCAGTAGCTCCTCCGAAAGTCTGAAGATGGGGTAGGAACGGCGCGATTTATAGTCCTGGTGTCACGTGACTTTTCACCCATCCATCATCATACGGGGTATCACGGTCGGGTATACGTGTCGCTTACTTAGACCTTACTCTACCTCACGCGGAAGGAGAAGGGTTCGGGAGGCCCTGGGGCAGGCTCATGTGATGTTACTTCATACCACAGCAGATCAGTAAATTAACACAATATTACAACAGCTCGGCGTTTTGTTTTCACTTGAAGATCGTGGATGTATGACGTAACGAGATTTTACCTAGTCGACAAAATTTCTGGTACAGCATTGGTTTCAATAAAGGAAGCACATCGCATATTTATATAACAGTTTTTTTCGTAATGCCAAAATTTGCGTGAAGAACTCCGTCGATATACGAGGTTTAATAACCGTAGATAGAGAGGTTTTAATGAAAGAACAAACACAGTGAATATTAAGCACGAACACAAAGCAACGTTTAAATATATACTTAATGGTTTAAAATCATAAGGTTACTTCGGTAATAATGCAATAACCAATGTGTGCGATACACACATCACATTAATTTCATTAACGTGTATTTCAGGGAAAGAATGATCTTAAATATTACCATCGCTTTGTATTTGTTTATGTCTGACAAAGTCATATATGATTTTTTTTTTTCAGTAGATAAGCAACTTCAGTTTACATAGAAATGTTATAGTTAATTAACAAATTTAGATTACATAAAAAGGCGGCAGTTTATTTAACACTGTTTTTAGTGATGCGGTAATATATTGGTACAAGAAAATAATTTGAAAAAAATTTTTCTTTGCAATTGTGGGTTGGAATTTATGTCCATATTACTTTGTCTATTAATAATTTCATTTTAAAATAAATGTTTTTATGTCTTGATCCACTCTTGATGAACTACATTAATTTTGTAAATTGAAACAAATTTTGATTATTAAAAAAAATTGTTTTTAAATCACTGTTTCTACTTCATTTGTTTGCTTATTGATGCAATGCGTTTTGAAAAAACTTATAAAAATATTGTCCACTGTTTAATATTTGCTGTCTTTTTTAAACTGTTACATTTTTATATCACTCATACACAGTGTTTTGTTTTATTTTGTTCATACAATGTAGCTTGTTCTATTTTCAAATATAGGATTTCATTCTTCAAGCATTGTTTGTACCAAGATAACAACATGTATTTGAATTACTGTAAATACTTGGAGAGATGTGTTTTATTCCCATTTTTGTAGTGAATTGAGTTAATTCTAAACCTTACATAAATATTAACAATTAACTAATTTAGGTCAAACAAAAACAAAATAATTCAGAGAGATGTTATAAAGCTTTAACACAAAAATCAGAGTGTGCTCTAAATAAATCTCGAAGGCAAATAATAATCATTATAACTCAATAAAGTCCTGTGAAATTCCTCATTACTGAGGGACTCTTTTTCCTATGAAACCATTACGCAATCGTTTCAGCCGATCAAATATGGTTTTACAGACTATGGTGTTATGTTTTATAGATGAGATGATAGCATTTTAAAGCAATGAAAGATTTGTTAAATCAAGATAGAATTTTGATTTGAAAACAACTTAAGTTAAATATGGTACTGTAAATTAACACTAACAAATATACTCTTCCATTTGGGATTTGACAAAACAAAGTTTGACAATTGTATCTAATTAAGAGTCAACCTTTGAAATTTTGACATCGATGAAATTGATTTTTATTATATATCGTGATATCCATTTAATGTACATTAACATCTAGCGATGGTTTAGTAATATATCGAAACAGACAGTTATGATAAATAAGTTTTGTTCAAAACATAATATACAAAACTGAAAGAAAATGCACGTAACAATATATATAAAAAAAACATTTATTTAATTCAATTCGATTAAATTTGATCAAACTCTGACAAAAGTTTAAAGTTGGAGATTATTTTATCGAAAGTAATGTTTTGCAGTAATACTAGTGATAATACAGTTGACCAAATGCATTCATAATAAAACATCATTCCAAATGGTTTTGCTTTGTCAAATACGTTAATAGCGTTAATGTGAAGTTTGGTGGGGTTCAATAAGGCATTACATTGCAGTTTATCTTTCAGAAACATTAGATATAGAGCCTGTAGAACGACTGCATCATATTTGCGTTACCAGTTTGTAATTTACATAACTATGATATTTGAATTAAAGTTCTAAACGAAAATTTCTTATTTTGATTTATTATATGAAAACCTAATTACTTCAATTGTTATCGTAGCTAATTTCCCATATATCAATAACATTCATATGAAAATAAACGTTATATTGGTTAGCTTTACAAGATCAAAGCGAAAGGCAACTGTGATATAACATTGGTAAATAAATCTGCCTAATGAATGGATCTAATATATCCTGTTCGCCAATTAAACTTAGTTAGATAACGTTTTACTGTATGAAATATGAACTGCCACCAGATAGGACCTCCGGCTGGTCACGTGGGTAGATCATGAATGAACTGTACTCTGTACATTAAGGTAGTTTTAAGTTATAAGTGGTTACGGAGCGTACAGGAATAGTCCCCGAGGTTGAACGAATGGCTGTCACCCGGAAGTAGCCAAGTCTTCACAGGGAACGTCACGACCTCTTTCACGCTTCATTGATCATACACATTCTTACCAATATAGGTCCCAGTTTTACGAAAAATTTATTCAAAAATAAAATTCTCCATAGGAAAGCATTACTGACGTTCAGGGGAAAATATGGCACATTCCTTATCGTTATGCTTTCCTATGGAGAATTTTAAGTTAAGGCAATCCTTAGAGTTTACAAATTCATGAAACTGACCCTTGAGTGACCAAATATATACACAGTACATGTTCACAAATGTGTTCACAAATGTGTACACTGAATATGTTCTAGTTCTACCTATTTACAGTGGAACCCCGGGTAAAATGAATTCCCCAGGGAATACAAAATATCTTCAAAGTATCCAAATGTCAATATAACCAAGAAAAAAGGCAATTAATATGTGTCAACAGAGATTATAGTTAATTTCCAATTAAGCAGTATTTCAATAAAACCAATTTTAAATTAGGTGGGTTCCGGTATAGCCATTGGTGTTTATCCGTCCTCATCACGATTATATCCTAATACTTACAAAATATGTTCTAAGTCAATCTGCCAAAGTATTCCCAATACACTGTAAACCGCTTCTTTACGCGATACTAAATTTTACGTTATTTTGCGAGAGTGCACAAGCGTAAATAAAACAAATCGCAAATAGTTGTAAAAACAAATAATGATTGCCCGATTGATGTAGAGCCCATGATTGCGAATTTTTGTATTCGCGATAAGGTTGGAAAAAACAATGACGCGAAATATTGAATAGGCGAAAATAACACTGTATAGAGAGTAAAATACTAATTTTTATATGATTTAATTAACAGTAAACCCAACAGTATCACTTGAGAAGTTTATACGTATTCTATGCATTAAATATACCTAAACGGAAACGTCTTTTTATTTTGAAAATGTGACTGTTTATTTTGTAGAGCGGCAAGAGTTATCGGCTTACCGTTGATACTGTACTTATAATCTTATAAACAATTACTTCTATCACCACTTCGTTTTCAACGAATTTTCTTACATTTCTGTAAACGTTGCCAAAGCACTTTTTGTTAGATAAATGCTGCTTTGCAAGTTCCGTAGAAAATATTTGTATAATTCCCCACCGCTTATTTCAAGAGACATCTGATGTTACAGTTTTGAAAATTTCGTTAGTGGAATAACGGAATAAGAACAAAGAACAAAATCACGACAAAGTTTTGTTACAGTTGTTTCATCATCATCAATTTTACAAAAGTTAGAAAAAACAAACAAAATGAATACATAAATAAATGAATGAATAAATGATAAATATTTGAAACACATCCGAACAAAGAGTTGTAGTTTCCTACAAACATGTATCATTTCAGGAAAAGAGTTTAAAAACAAAAATATTATATCAAATTGAAAATTTTGTCAAAATACATGAAATATAAAGCAACATTATGTGGTATCCAAGTACCTTTGTACCTCAGTAGATTACTGTAACTCAACTTTCTTTCGAATGCGATTTTCGCGAAAACTTTGATTTAAGTAAATGCCAAAGTTTATCTCTGCAAATTATTTACATTACTTACATGTATATTACTAGGAATTTCCATTCCATGACCATTTTTAAATCCGCGAATGTTAACCTCGCGTTTTGAAATGAAATCGCGAAATTAAGTTAGTTTAAGTATGCAGGGAATCATGCATTTGTTTTAACAATAGATTCTTATTTGTTTTCATACTAAATTCGACTTTCTGATTGGCAGATATGTTTTTCTTCATACTACTACGAAGAAAAAATCTGAGAAAGACGCAAAAAAAAACAGACGTTATCATGACGTCATAAAAGAGTCGTCGACATCGCGTATTGATTTAGAAAAAGATAATACATTGGAAAGTCAATGAATCGTACGTTTAAACTATTTGATGTTATCAAGTAGTAAGCATTTATGTAATCCTTTTTTAACTTCATCGAGTTATGAAAAAAAAATTGTTTGCAAACTGTGTGAATCCGCCTAGCGGGTTCTCACAAAAGGTTCGGTTATACTTCGATGAAGTTAAAAAAGTGACATCAATGCCTAAACCTCATATTACATGTAAACATCAATAGAAGATTTTCGTTTGTTATCTTTGTTAAAAGAAATATTTTGTATCGGCCTTTAAACAAGGCGATGATGGACACATAATAGATGGATGGATGTATTGAAAACTTAATGAAAAACTATAGAGCTTCTTCAGTGATATGTTAATTTGTATTTGTACGTAGTATAGAGTGCATATTTGCTATATGGAACTTGCATTGCATATATATACGAAATGTTTCAGAAAATGGCAAGTAAAAAATCATTTAAAGTTTTGGAGATAATTGCGCTATAAACAAGCACATATGGAATATAAATCTCACGAATAATATCAGATTAATAGTCTAAGAATACAGTCTGGAAAATTAAAATGAAAAATACATGTTGTAACCATTCAATTGAGGTAAGTGAAAACAATTCTAAATATCAAACAGAAAATATCGTATGTCAGTATGCGTAATGATTTACCCAAAATTGATTTTAACTGGTTTAGAACTGATTAATTTGCGTACTCGTTATACTTGTGCTACAGTAATGACAAATATAAAATACAATTGACGCCATCATATTTAACACAAATTATCTGACATGTGAATCGATAAAATAAAATTAGCGCTAAAATATGCATTAGGCCAAAAAATGTCTGTTTAGGTTTACATTGGCAAAAAATAGGGTCGGTAGGTTGCTATATATTTTTTAGTGTCTTTCACTCTAAAGTGATGGCCGGAATCTGAGATCGAAATCCCGACTTTTATTTATTTATTATTATTATTTTTTTTTTTTTTTAGAAAAGTTGGGGGGGGGGGGGATTGGGGTCTGTGGTAGAAGATTAGGGTCGGTCGGGTAACCCTAAACAGACATACATGTATTACTTTTTTGACATTATGGTGGTATTGTGCATAACAATTGTATATGATTTTGTGATAATCCTGCGTGCCAACGTGTTAACTTTTTCTTATTTTTTTATCAAAAGATTGAGTCTATATTTTGTAAAAAGAAAAAAGTTGTTTCATTTTCGGTTGTGTTGTGATTTGGGTGCTGCCAAGTTTTTTTCTTGTTATTTACGTGTACCATCCCTCTCTGTACATTATTTGTCTTAACAACTTAAAAAATCCCAATTAATATGTTGTAGGTTGTTGCATGCATACTCATGCTAAACATTTGCAGGGTTCCAACACCAAGCAATCTATCAGACGGTGGGGAGAGATCGACACAGTGCCGACATGCCAGAAGGAAAGAAACAGGCGGTTGTGGTAATCAAGTAACCCATTTCTTGTGGCTTCCTCTGTGGGCTTGTGGTACGATCCCCGACATGCATTTGGAACCACTGGTGTCTAGGCCACGAAATCAATTTATCATCGTTCATGCAATTCTTGGTTTGATGAAAATGTATGTAACACAGATTCAGTTTTATTTTACTTTTATACATAGTTGGATAAAACATTGTAAAGGGAGATATTTAACTGCTATCTGTGTAGATATCAAACTAAATCGAAATAAAAATATATACCAATTATCCCTTTAAGTGCGGGAAATAAAGCGTACATAGTTACGTTGTATTTATCTTTTGTATCTACTGAAGGAAAGGTAAAGGAACAGTACAAGCAAAAACAAGTTAAAAGCATCGATTTATATGATTTAGCATATCAAACAGTTTTCGTTTTCCATTGTGATTGGGAAATGTTGAAATGAAATTTATAGTTCACAGATTACTGCTTGTTTTAAGAAATAGCGAACATTAATTTGCTCTTTTTTAATGTATCGCGTCGACACCCTTCATTTTAAGAAATAGGAAAAGTATATTTTCAGAAGATATGAACTTCCAATACTGAAATCATAAATGCACCCAAGAACTAATAAAATATACATTAGATAAAGAAAGTTTGATATTTACAGAATTTTAGATTAAAACCCCCCCTATCCGAGATGAGAGAACATTTATAACTCTTTATTACTGGCAAGTAAATTATTTCACATGATCTACCTTAACTTGCTCTGAACAAGATCCTTTCCATGTATGCAATTGTCCGGTGAATGTCTGTATTATTTTACTGTCTCCTTGTGATAGTGAATTCTGTTTCATTATAGTGCTATCCAACTGAAGCATACTGCCGTCAAAAACTCCAAACAACACATCCCACGTGATACTGACAACGGGCCAACAAAACTTGATGAATACAAATGTAATATTCCAATGTAAAACGAGATTACAACGTGTAAATTGTAAACAACCATGCTGTCATGGAGATGTTCTCGAATGTTTCCAGCTGTAGACTATTAGAAAATTGCGCATATTTGAACATGTACATATTGTTTTTGTATAATCAATTGAAACCCTCATTTTAAGTAGAGTGCAGCATGAAATGATATATCCACAGCATGTCAGCAAATTAAATGAAAAGACAAACAGAGGGTCAAATCTAACGATGTAGATTTATTGCATTGCTACATGAATAACAGTTCAAAGGAGACAATTGACAATGGTATGTATAATATAGAAACATGGTCGTATATCTTCACTGCATGTTTACTGAATACTTTACCGACATGCTTATTGAACTTGATTGACATATGTAAAATCACAGATACATCACACAACTTACTGTGATAGATTCACAAAAGTTATTTTAACATTAGAAGATTCACAAAAGTTCATTTTAACATCAGAAGATTCACAAAAGTTAATTTTAACATCAGAAGATTCACAAAAGTTCATTTTAACATCAGATTTGCTTCTATATTTATTTACTTTTGAATCTATCCTAGCATAAAGCTTTCGCGTTATATCCACCATTTTAATATGCCATAGCAAAAATACAGGCGCTATGTCTGTTAGCAGACAAGTAGTTTGATTCTTTGATGTACATCGACAGAATCGAATAAAACTAGACTGTATGGCTTTGAAATTGGGCGTCACTCTATAACATACATAGGCAGTGGATTGGTAAGGTTTTCCCCTGAAATGCAGTCAGTTTCACTAAGACATAGCCTATGGGTGGATATAACGACAAAGATAGAAATTTTTATCGAAAATTATCTTGGCACGATCCGAGATGTTATAAAAAAACAGGCACGTGCGGACATTTCAGCAAACTTCTACAACGTTAATAAACTGCTCAATGAATGAGATAATAAAGCATATCTAACGGAAAAGTAAGGCATAGTTCAACGAATATGGTTTAAACCAAATATTTCGCCGTGGAGAAAGATTCCTTTGTTTCACTTACATACAATCTCCGTCAATATACCCAGGCTCGGTGCAAATCTTCACATGTAAATAAATGTGTTATTAAATTATAGTTACATAGCGCGAAAATTATCACATTGCGAACAGTGGACTTTTTGGCGTAAACATCGACACGCAAAAAATATATATATCTACGTGTGGTAAACACACGTTATGTTACAATATGTATGGAAAGGCAAGAAATTTTCATAAATATAATTATCTGAAATTTCCTTGTTTACACAACAGTAAACATTAAGTATCTGACAAACGTTTTACAGCACATATGCATGCATCCTTACCATCAGAAAAAAGTACAACGAAACTAGTAAGGCAATAAAAGGACAATTTAATGTCTGCTTAATATATTTATAAATGTAATATGAAAACAAAATATTGAAAATTGTCCACGGTTCAATTCAGCAAATAAATGTATCAAACAAAGGTACTAAAAATACAACTTTCTTTGAAGTCGTCTTACTGTTTTTAATACAAATGTAAATATGACAAACCTAAACATGAGCAAATCACAGGTCAAACGATTGAAACGTACAGATACACAATTAATACTTTAAAATATCTCAATTTCCAGTCAGGCAAATTAGCAAATCTGATAATCGAAAAGAAGCAGGGTTTTCTTCTATGAATAGATGGCAATGCTAAATTCTTTCTTGAGACATTATGATTACCTTTGATGATTTTGAGTTTTGAATAATGCCGATCATCATTTTACAATCAGAATATAATCTGTTCTAAAGATAACCAGTTTTAATTCAGATTATACAAGGTATGTAATTTTGGCGATCACCGGATAATAATCAGAATTTTGAATCGTTATGCTGCTATATCGCCTGTTTCATTTCGGATATAAAAACGTACAGTGTAATGATCGCCATTTTAAAACCAGAATACAGACACTATTCTAGCGATCTAGCTATGCATGGTCAAGCAGTACGCATTCAATGACATTACTGACTTGTATGCCTAAAGGTTTATAACACTCTAACATGTATATCGCGTGCTCAGATCCATATATACATCTGTGTATATTTTGTAATCCCGACTCCCGAGGCAGTCAAATATATATATATTGTACCCGGGGGTCTTTTTACCAGATTACCAGGAACTACTAAGTACATATTCCTGTAAACATATAGAAATATATAAACGTACAATAATGTCAGACTAAATAAAATAATCTCTTACCTAATCCATTATTTTGTAGTATTAGATTGTAACTTATTGATTTGTGTTTTCAAATATTTATTAGAAAGTTTGCAAAGCAAGTGCCATTGTGTTCATTAATAACGGTATATGCTTTTTCAAAATCACTTAACTGCAAAAATAAAAAGTCACAAACGGCCATTAAGGTCATTGGGTCAAATGTTATTTATACATGTGTGTATTGATTAAACTGTATATACATAATAAAACACAGTGCATATTTCCTGTATCATTTATAATAATTGTATATCGACAACAAACACAGCATTAATGTAACAACAATGGTTTTAAATGATTTCAATTCCATCTAATTTGAAATAATCAATTAATAATGCATTTGTATTGCCCGTTAGTTTTTAAAATTAGTAAAATGTGTTTGGTTTACAATATTCGTAATACAGGTTTGTAAGGATATAGTTCAGACTTCACGAGATGATTTTATACTAAATAGTATGATGTACGAAAGTAAGTGACAAGCAGTGCTAGAGTCCCTATGCTGTTAGGCCAAAAAAAGAGATCGAAATCCCGACTTCATAATTTTTTTCCGTAGAAAAGTGGAAAAAAAGGGTCGGGGGTTAAAAATAGGGTCGGTCAGGTAACCCTAAACAAACATATTTTTTGGCCTTAGTATTATCATTAGGCAATTCTATAAACATTCCGTTCTTATAACAAAAAAATATATCTAAAATAGTCTTGATATGAATTTCAGTTTCTTACAATGTACAGGAATCCAAACTCAAAACAAGCTCAAACATATATTTCTCTCAACTCAAATAACAAATTGTATATATGAGAATATTCTCATCAAAACGAGGAATATATCTTTAACAGACTGCATAACAAAATGGCATACTCTAAACGTGGAAAATTTATGCGAGGGGGAAATTTTCGCTAATTACGTGAAGGCCGCTTGGTCGCAAACATTTTCCCACGCGCCTAATATTTTGTACATTTATGAACGTAGTTGTTAAATTCTAAAAGTGTATCTATCGCGAAAACAACAACGCCGTGAAATTTGTATGTATGCAAATCGCAAAATTAAGCACTCGCGAAAATCCACGTTTACATAACATAAATAGCATAATATAATGGAGATTAACCAGGACAATGTGTATTATAGGGGATATAAATTTAAAATAAATAATTACAATAACTGCATTATTAATAAACTAGCCAATATCGTAATGATAAAATATGAAAATGATTGCACTAAATAACTACATGTGTAAAGTCAACAAAATGGTAAATAACGTAGGTAAATGCAGTACATCTTTTAAAAACGTCATCGTATACAATGTACCAAAACATAACAAAATGATGAATTTACAATAAATTAACAACGTAAATTAAAACAATCAGGTATTTTTAAACATTAATTTCTGTTCGGATAATTTTTTTTCAAATTCAAAATACTTTGTTTTTAGATGATTTGGTACTCATACAGTTCTGCAACCCAAAGTTTTTTCGTGGTGAATTAATTTCGCCTTTTTATAACAGAAATTTTTCAAGTTTTAATTTCGAAATCTAGATTTTAAAAATTCTATGTAACATGTGTTTTAAATAGTTTCTTGGCGATTTGTTTTGGCGATCTCTTGTCGCCAGCGAAATTAAACTGCATGCAAAATCAAGTTGGTTTACAGACTTATGTGAATAGATACATATTAGATAGTATTCTTACTGGCCTCGCCAAAATATCACTTGTCAAATAAGGCATCAGATTCAAAGTTGACTCATCAA
The DNA here is from genome assembly GCF_041381155.1 of Argopecten irradians. Taxonomy (NCBI): domain Eukaryota; kingdom Metazoa; phylum Mollusca; class Bivalvia; order Pectinida; family Pectinidae; genus Argopecten; species Argopecten irradians. Next base: position 14,645,411 of record NC_091142.1, on the reverse strand, counting down.
TAAGTATCACAGATTTCGTAAAGTACAAATAATTAGTTCTGGACAATGTACATATGTATAATGTATCTTTATGACCAAAGTAGCGCCAAACTTAATTAAGACATTTTTTGTGGATATGAAATATTGTTTAGCCTAATAAATCAAATAATCATTTGGCAAGTTAGTATTTATGGTAAAATGACTAAGATTTGGACAGGAGGTAAATATGTGTACACATTGATCACTTTTTCATCATCTGATTTACTTTACATTAATTTTTTACTGAAAAAAACCACTGTATCAACAAATATCACAATGCTAAAAAGACTCTTGCTTATCATGTGATATAAGATTTATATTTGTGTAACTGTTCTTCATGAACAAGATGTGCATTTAAATTAATAAACACTGTATCAACAAATATCGCAATGCTAAGTAGACTACTGATAATCCTGAGATATAAGATTTATATTTGGTTAACTCTTCTTCATGAACAATATGTGCGTTTAAAATAATACATTATCATATTATTTCAACGTTAAAAATTCACTTATGCCTTTTTAGCTGATTCTTATTTATTTTGTTTGCTTTGTGTTCTATGTCCAGTGAATAAAAGGAGTAAATTTTCACTTAGAGTAATACATGTTTTCTAAAAGGAAAAAATTGAAGATGAAAAATCTAATAATAGAAATTTAGACCTAAAATATATAAGTTCATATTCAAAGCATAAAACAATAGTACATTTGTTCAAAAGAAATAGAATTGGAAGCAATTTCCATTTCGAAGACGTAAAAACATGTGAAGAGCACAATTACACATGGTTTTTAAAGAAACTGATTTTTTTTGAAGATGTGAAATATAGTTATAGGGACCTATAGCTGTTTTTATGAAAGGAAAAAAGAAATAGGACGCCAATTTTGTATGAAGTCTTAAAACCTTAAATTGATTTAATGTTAAAATTCAATTTGACACTAGAGGAATTTTAGTGAACTGGAATGGAGAATCGCAGGTAACAGAAAACGCACTGTTTACTTCAAAGAACATTTCACATATATCCACAATCCGAAATCAATCATACACGTACATATCTAGAATATGTAGTTTTGTCGTGTGCTGTTTCTGTATACACCGCCTTAAAATTCCATTTATACACAATATATAACCATACAACTGGGAAGTGATCAGTCCGAACATGAGACTTGTATACTGGGCAATACCGGTGTCCTACACAAGTTTTGCACAGGTCAAGGACAAAGTTTTGCAGCTGGAAGGTCAGCTCAAAGTAACACACAGTCCGGTGGGTTCATAGACCTCTAACATAACAACAAAATGTCCACACTTGCAACCCTTACATTGGATGGTCGTGTAACCCATCCATTTAGCTAATTGATCCTTAGAACACAGACTTCTTCAATTAGTCGTCATCTTCTCTGTAAAACAGAATTATTCAATTGTTTAAATAATTGGAATTATGCAACTGATAGTGAATATTATGATTTTCAAGGAAGACGAAATTAACAAAAAGTGTTATACCATGATAATATCACTAGCGTTTTTTTAAGGGGAAAAATTATCTAACAACATTTTTTTCCATGTGTTGGAATTTGGTTACAGTATCATATACACAGTTTGGCACTAGATTTATCCTATTGTCAGTTGTTTTGCATTTTTAGCTAAAAACCAAGAAAATATAAATTTATCGATTTTGAATTTTTGGGATATGACTTTCATGGTTTTCATGATTCATCTATTTTACATATTTCCAGAATCAATTTTTCTCGATTAAATTTTATTTGCTGATTGAATTAACCAATCAAAAATTTGAAAACATCATGGCACTGTCAACGACTACTAGCTGCAAACGTTCTTAGTTTGACACAATTATATTCGGCCAATTTTTTTATACAATTCCTTAAAACAAATTTATGATTTTAATTTGCAATAACTGCTACATAAAGTGAAAAGTGCTAGAACATATATATTATATGATGACCATCAAAATGAAAAATACTGCTATTTATCACATAATCCACTTGATATCCAGTGGTTTGTAACTTGTCTCAAAACTTCTTGACTCCTTTCATATAATCTCGTATGAAATAAGCACTCACATAAGATCCCATTTGTACTCAAATTTTGACATATCATATTACTTACCCACAATATTTAGCTTACATAATGGACATGTTCGGTTTTTGACAAGCCATGGATCTACACATTTTGTATGGAACTCATGGTCACAGGGAAGAACTCGTAATTTCTGAAAAAAAATTAACAGCAAAAATATATATTTGTATTAATGGCAAAAAATGGAACATCATAGGACTTAAAGAAGATTTTTTTTGCGGGGGTTATATTTTCGTGAAATGATTCAATCATTAAGTAATTGTAAAGCTTGATTGTGAAAAATTAAATTGTTGAATTTTTTTCTCATTTTTTGGCTAAAATTGCGAACATTATGACTTGCATGACTTGCAACCAAAGTGTACGTCAAATAAACAAACTCATTTTTGCATGTAACTAAAATTCATTTATACGAAATGTCTGAAAAAAAGGTATAGTAGAACCTAAGAGGTTTCACTGAGGTTTCCATCGCAAAATTTATTCCTCATGAAAAAGTTGTAAGGCGTGAAAACGTAAAATTAATTAGTAACCATGAAAATTAGTAAGTTTTTTCTTTATACATTATTATGTTTTACCTGCTTTGGTGTGAAGTAATCTAAACAAATGGCACATATCTCCTTGTCCTGGCTCCGAGGCCACTTCCTCGTCATCATTCTGGACAAGGCTTGGTGAGCAAGTTTTCTTAATGTAATCTTAGGAATAATAAAAAAATATTAGATTTTTATTTTTCTAATCACACTTATCATATCATATATCATAAATATTTTTTAATTTATCAATTACCTGTATCAATTACCTGTATATACTATATAGAATTAACCAAACTTGTGAACAAATACAATTTTCTAATTTTATACATATAGTTTAAAATGTTATATTGATAACCAACTCTTAATAAAATATCATTTATTATTTGATAGCATATGAAGATTAGTTTTGTTAGTTTTTTGTAAACAAAATGAAGCTAAGACATTATTTGTGATTCAAGGTATGGATTTCAAATACATGACAATTTTGATAAATTGAATACAATTTACGGACATTTTAATTTGACAATTTTTTTCATAATTTGTGTTTTGAATCCATTGTTTAATTAATATGTAAATATTTTGCATCTGACTGAATATTGATTAAGCATAACTCTAATTCCAGTATCAACATTTCATGAAAGGTGTAAAATGTAAATACCTACAAAATCAATCTTCTCCACTCTCTCCCCCCCCCCCCACAAAAAAATAATAGCAGTTTTTTTATTTTTCAAAAATAGAAGAAAGAAAATATATATGAAATGTCTTGGAACCTTGGACCTACCTATTACATGGTATATAATTTTTGATCAATTTTAAAATTTTCAAAAATATTTATTCTAATTTTCATTACATATTTTAATAGTATTTTTTCCAGTGGTGTTTTTATTTGGTTTTGTAGAGGTTGAAGAATCTTTCCTTAAATTGAGTTTCTTGTACCCACCTCCACTTCGTCCGTCCCATTAAGATGTCCGTCTCGCATACGTGCCTTCATAAAAAGTAACAATAGAAGGAGAAATGCTGCAGAGTAGAAGAAATTCCAAAACTGTGCTGGGTCAGCCTGGAAAGACAACACAGAAAGATGATGATAAAATGGATATTTACGCAACATATTTATGAAAAAAACTTCAATATATCGAGTCGGTGAAGCAATTATCTTTTCAGATTTCCAAATACATGTAAATCTTATATAAACAATACATACAGGAAGTACATCAGGTTGTCATGTTTTAGATCATGAAAGAAATTATTTTCACTTTGTGCAATTTACCAGGGTATTGTTCCTGTAAACATGGAAATTATTTGATGGGGGATTTTACCACGAAAATTTTCTCCACTACGCATAACGTTCTGTTTAAGTATGGATTGTGTTGCTAAAAATCCGAAAATATATAGATATCACAAAAAATAACATGCAAAAGGTTCACATAAGCAAAAAGAGAAATTTAGCACCTGCTAAAATATCCTTATTTTCAGTATAAGCTCACGAATCAATTAAATATATGAACATTGTGAAATTGGTGTTTTAGTGTGGCGTTTTATTTTCATTTCTACTTTCCCATGAAATTAAAACAGTCACATCATTTTCTTTTTACAATAAAGAAATCAGTCGAATTTTGTACTATGCCTGTTTTTAATAAAAATTTGAATTAGGATTTAACACAATGACTAACCTTGCCTTGGTCTTCAGTCTCTTTCTTGTTGCCAAGGCAGATTACTCCGTCCCATTCATGGAAGCTGCGTCCATTTGGCCGACCACATGTGGCCCATAGGGTCAGAGTGGGGAATTTCTGAAAAGGAATCAAACAAGAATTAGTTCATACTTTGGTTTTATTGATTTAACATCATTTAACAGCCAGGGAAATGCAGAATGTGCCAGGTTTGGGAGGTGGGGGAAAGCCAGAGTACCCTAGAAAAATCACCGACCAGCAGACAGTACCTGGCAACTGCCCATATGGGATTCAAACTCGCAACCCAGAGGTGCATGGCATGTGGCAAATATATAATATGTCAAAAGAAACCTACAATTCCATACTCACATACACAATATATTTTCTGATAATTTTAATAATGAATAAGTTATCATTAATAAAACTAAAATCTGTTGCATTAAATTAATTAAAATCTAAATTTAAGTACTTCAATCATTGTATCATCTAATCAACTAAACACTAACTTGCACAATTAAATATAATTCCAAGCTCATGTATTTATCAAGTTCTTAAGATCAAATTATTTAGGTAATGAAATTGCTTGAAATAAAAAATATTTAGTATGAGATTTAAAATCATGTCATATACATGTTTAACTGTATAAGTTTATTAAAATTTGTTAGCAAGTACGTTTTGGTGGAAAAATTTACAACTATATACAGTAAATATGTTAAGTATATTTTTACCTGCCAGTAAGCCAGCACCGTGTGTTGGGTCACCTTGGCCCGGGTCTTCATCTTACTGTAGGAGATAAAATTGAGATCAAATTTACCGGTATAACCGTATATACATTGTAAATACGTTTATCTAGAATAAATAAATGTGCATGTGTACACAGGGAAAAATTGTGGTAATTATCATTGTGAAATATTGCCTACCTCCTTAATACTGCCACAAAGTTAGTGATGTTTTCTAACGACTCCACTACCACCACAGGGTAGGCAAATAGCTGCTTCACCTCCAACTGGTATTACCAAACAAAATAATAAAATATTGTTAATTAATTTATTCAATGTCATAAATACATAATATCGTTTTCATTTTCACTGCAGTCTAACTATGTAACCTTACCAAGCACAGTTGGCATTCATATAGTCTATGAACTTCAACCTCTTATGACGTCATTGTCATTGTGACGTCACAATTGTCGTGCCAGCAATCACTGAAAACAGCTGTTCAAATGGCTGTTCCATCCATGACAATAACAAATTTTTTGTTCATTATAAAGGCAAAATCTCTTGAGATTTCACCATAAAATTGCTATCAAATGTAAATATATAAGAATTGAACGTCTTTCAGTTGGCATTCATAGACAATATGATTGCCAACTGGAAGACATTCAATGCTTAAATAATTGTAAATGATACATATTCACGGAATACAAAATATCTACTAGTCTGCTAAACTCGCCTTATATATTAGTTTTTTTCTTCCAAGTATTTTTTAGAAGAAATAAAAAAAAAACAATAATATACGGTAGGCAGGTTAAGTGGACTAAATATCTAGATACATATTTATAATTACAATAATTAGTATAAGTAACCTAGACAATTGCACTATTAATCAAAAGAGGATAGAAATAACACAATTATAATGATTAGTTTACTCTATACATTTTTGTACATGTATAAATTAGGGCTGGATCAATATATCCATATGTATCGGGTTTCAGCAGTGTATCGAATATCGATACGCAAACATGCTGTATATCGCTGTATTGTTTTAACAACTCACCCTACTGTTTTCGTTATAGAAATAGGAAATTTCAAGCAAAATTAATCTAAAACATCATTCAAGTAAGAGCATTTCAATCAAAAGGAAGTGTTTAAAGCATCTGTGCTACCTAGATGGATTAGAAATGCCTTTTTATAATTAAGAATACCAATTGACAGAAATTAATTAACACAGATGATGTTTGGTAGATTTTTTTCCCCTGGTTATAGCATGTTTTATCAAAATTGTATTATAATGTCACAATATTCAAAACCCAATGGTCAACAGAATTTGAAAAAGAGGTCCACTGTATCGTCACAACGAATCGTGTATTGTTTCAGTGTATTGTCAATATGTATACGTATCATATCGTTTTAGACCTTCCGATACCCTGCCCTTGTATACATACATTAATTTAAACCTCTAAAGCATAGCCTTGATTGCAGCCTGAAGGCCTGGTTCTGATTATCAGATAATCTGATCAACTAAATGCTGCTGGCACTTTTACAGGTGCCATCATAATAAGGAAGAAACTTTGTGATTTAATTATATTTAGGTCTAGGTTAACTGGTTAAGTTAGCTGATTTTCAAGAATATTGTTCTGCAGTAAAAAAGTATCCATAATGTAATTGATACAATAATACTAAATACAATGTATATAAATTCAGTGGGCTGCACTTTTTGAATGGGAAAATTATAAACTTTTCTTCTATTATATTCAAAGAACAAAATCGTTGTTATGCATGATGACATTCACAAAAAATTGGAAAAATACAGCTAACTTTATACGGGAAAATTTGGCACAAAATGCACCTAAAAATCCAACAATATAATACACAAACATATATGTATCATAAAGGTATACATGTACATATATGTAATTTTAATGGTAGTACATATGGTGATTTATACATACCTCTTTAATGATCTTGGGATTAAGAGTCAATATTATAATAGCTGAAGCTCCAAACATTAAGGCCTTCTGCATCTGCATGATAATGAAAAAAATAAAATTCATCTCAGTATTTTTCATTTAACTGTTATTCCTTGCAGACACAAGTGATCCCACAGCAATCTTGGCACTCACCAAAAGAGAGATTATTTCTCTGATTTTCATTTCTTTTACCTTTCTTTAACTCCTTTGAAATATTAAATACACATATATAAATATACATGTATACCAAGAATTATTCTGTATCTAGCTCGCTGTATCCATCCTTGATACTCCAGGGGTTACCATCACTGACACTATATCCACCCCTGGACTATATCATAGTAAAAGATAGGCAGATCCTGAAAAACAAAAATACTGACCAATACCTGCAAAGACTTTGACGATGAGAGAGAGAGAGAGAGCAATACCCAACTTTGAAGTAACACAGTCAACCACAGTGTACTGTTATATATAATCATACAATTGATTTATTGTTTATCAAAGGATCAAATAACCTGTTGTTTTCCGGTGCCTTCAGTTTTACTATGAGAGAGTCCAGGGGTGGATATTAGCAGAGGAGAAAATGTAGTGGCCAGACCAGAAATTCAAACTCAGGACCTCAGAACACTATGTATAGTCAAATGCTCTACTGCTGGTCAGCAACATGGTCACCGATCATGATCGATCTAGTCCAATCCTGCTACAGATAGCTATATATAGTTACCCCTGGAGTATTGAGGAAATGTTCTGTAACTAACTTTATACATAGTTTAAATGTTAATGCATGGCCAACTAAAGTCAAAATGCATTTTTATGCCATGGTGAGGAGGAGGAGGAGGAGAGGAGGAGGAGGAGGAGGAGAGGATTTAATACCCTGTCTATGACAGAAGGACAGCCTCTTGTTGCATTGTCTGAGGTAATACTTCTCTCAGAATAGTGGAAAACAGCTATCCAGTCTCCGGGTAGACGAGCATATTCTTTCTCATCATCTCCACCGCAATCTGACGATAGCTAAAAATAATAAAACAGCAAACTGAACAATACTTTCATCCCTACATCAGATCTTGAGTAACTAATCCAGACTCAAAACACACTAATTATAAGCAGCAATTTATCAATGTAGATCAAGATTAGCTATCAATACTAGTACTGATCATAGTTCTATATTCATTTTCTCTGGTATGGGTTATCAATGAAGAAGAATAATCTTTGAATACACAAATGATGTACATCATACACTGTCAAATTCACATGTATCACAGAAGTTAAATTTAAGTACACATGTACCAATATGTCAATAATATGTCGCACAAATTTACCTCCTTTATTCAGCTTTTTATACAGTATAAAGTGTGTATTTAACATATGCCATATAATTCTGTTAAAACGTCAAACTCCTGTGATAAATGCATTTATCAGCTGTCTCAGACGCCTGTTAGCGTCTGTCATTGTGTAATCAACCCAGTTAGCTGCCTTGTAGTGAAAACGAGAATACACTAGATTTGTATTTTGATATATTAAAAATGAAATCTTTACCATATGAAGTCTGCCATCAGCTTGTTTCTTCTGTCCGACAGCGGCAAATTTACCCTGAATATTCTCAGCAACAACATCAGACGCGTCAACATTAACAGCTAACGAAAGCGAACTGTCAGAATTTGACAGCTTCGGTTGGTGGCTTAGTTTGTCATAAAGTCGCACTTCGATTGAAGCCGAACTGTCAGAGGCAGCGATTGCTGGAGCCAGCAGTACCATGCACACATTCATGAGCGCCCATAGTGGGTGTCGCCTGCTGTGTTTCACGAAAAACAGGAACATCTGGAGAATGACCCAGGCCACGGCGGCCATCTTTTTTGTTTTGGTTTGTATCACAAACGAGTCTCCACGTCAAAGAGTTCTACAATTTCCCGCGCTTACGTCGAAGATGCTAAAATATAGAAAAGGGAGAAGTATGCAATCAAATGAATGTTAAATCTTATAGCCGTTTACGACTGTAAAGCTAGCATTTTTTAACATTTTTTTTTCAGTAACTGCACTTCATAAGTTACATCATGCATACTCATTTGCATTTTCCAACTGTAAAAAAGCCTAATAGATCTAGTTGTAAAACTGAGGCATTTCGTATGCTTATCCGAGTTCTAACGAGCTGATACTGGCGATATGATTTATGAATAGAAGACTTACGAAATGTATGTACATGTAGCTGGATTAAGTCATGTGACGTCATAATGATGACGTCATTATATTACATTTTAATATCCTAATATATTAGAGCTCTAGACTTGGCCTATAGGTTAATCAAGAACCATTAAAAACTAATAATAAAAAGTATGCAAACATATTAGAATATCCAGTAGCTACGTATACATATGGATCAAAAGTAAATGTCAAAATATAATATACATATTGTTTTGGAACATAAATATGTGACATTATTACCTCTAAGGACAAAAAAATTATATTATATTGACTGGAAAATATTATGTTAAAATATGACTTTAAATTATAGTCAGTTAAAAATATAAAAAAAAATAATGTGTCTAAAAGAATGAAGTACATTTTGTACTGATTGCACATTCACCAAAAGCAAAGCAAACTGTTTTATACTATTTTTTGTGTTAATTAGATATATTTACACGAGCTCAAGTAAACACTAATTATTGTTCAAACCCCAATACTATATTTTGAATAAAACAACATGCATGTATATATATATTAAATAATGATGTCATGACTGTATAGATGTAGATATGCAAAGACAGACAGAATATCAATTTCACTTTATAAATATATATGCATATTAATTAGCTCTAATGAATTTAGAATGTTTCCATTGTGTTGTCATTTTAATTTAATTGATATGTCATAATTATTTCATTATTATATTATTGTTTACAGATCAAACCAGTTAGAAATGGAACCTAAACCAGTGTCATCTGATTCCGATTCTGAAGCATTTCTAGTGTCCAACCCATGGTACTCGAAAACTTTACTCAAGTCATTGTACAAGTCATGGCAAGATGGCGAATTCTGTGACATCACGCTACATGTTGGGGAAAAGAAGATTAAAGCCCACAAGAACATTCTATCTTCGCTCTCTGAGTATTTCAAAGTCCTTTTCCACATGGATGCGGAGAACAAGTCTGATGTAGAACTTTATGATGTGGATTTTGAATGTCTGGAACTTCTACTCAAGTTTGCCTATACTGGTTCATTGGAAGTCACTTTAGACAATGTTCAGAATCTGTTTGTTGTTGCCGATTATCTCCAGGTGGAATTTGTGAGGAATACATGCGAAAAGATTTTACTAAAAAAAGTTGACAAAACAAACTGTGTTTCCATGCTGCTGATTGCTGAAAAGTTTTATTTAGCGAATATCAAAAAGAGATGTTTAGATTTGATTGGTAAGTATCTGGAAGAAGTAAGCCAATCAGAGGAGTTCTTGTCCATTCCTTATGACACTGTTTTAGAATTGTTTGAAAGGGATGATTTGATTGTGTTTCGGGATGGCTACCCTCTACCTAATGACTTAGTCGAGTTAGCAGTACTTGAAGCAAGCATACGCTACATTTCTGGACAGAGCGAGGAGACAAAATTAAACGAAAATCATGTTTATTCTCTCATTGTTGCGACTCGATTGATATACATAGACTACTCTACATGGGAGAAAGTCCTTGTTGATCATGCAACGATTCTCTTGGCAGAAAACCTAAGTAAAGTGAGACAATATCTGGTTGATAACAAAGATGTCTCAAACAAGTATCTATTGCTCACCATGCCAAGCAGTAAAATATTACCATTCAAGCAATGGACTTACCGAGAGGGAAGGGATACCAAAATAATTCCTGGTAGAGGATCCGAATCTAAATCCATATGGGATGGTGTGCCACCTGCCGATGCTGGAAGCCGACTCTTTAACGATGAAATTATGGTAACGGAGGACAATCAAGGTCAAATTTCAAAGATTAGCATCGTGACGCGGTACAACGACAGCCAACAAGAGAATGTTATTGTGGGTTTACATATGTATGATGGCGTTTGGCATTGCCATGGCCTAGGACGGGATTCCCCTGTAGCAGGCAATGTTCATGAGGTTGTGCTAGAAAAAGGAGAAGTTATCGTACAAGTGGAAATGAGAACGCAACACTCTATGACAAGTTGTATAAAATTCACCACTAATCGTGGGAGAACTGTCGGACATTTTGGTGGAACATCACCACCAGATTGTAAAATTGTTCCACCACCAAACTTCAGTGGGCATCTACACAGTTTCTCAGGAAGAGAGACAGAATATTGGGGCAATAAAGCCATAGCATGTTTGAATGTCAACTGGTTATGTTACCGAAATATTGATGATCCTGACTGTATTGGCAACTTGGACATACGCTGGCTGACACTTGAACACGATGTTGAAGACGAGGATGAGGAAGAAGATGACGATTACTATCTGCAGTATACATCTAGTGACGATTTCCCATTATATCACTTCGGAGAGGAGAGTGAGGATGAATTTGATGATGATGGCAGCAACAATGATGATGACATTTGAGTTAAAGCATATCCATATTACTGAGTTATCTGCCCTTATGCGTAGGTATTAATTGTGATGTCATGTGTTTACATGTATATCATTTATAGCTCTTCTGGTCCAAATGACCAAGGTGAGCTTATGCCATACAGTGGCGTACGGCATCCGTCCTTCTGTCAACAATCAACTTCTTCTCCATAAATGCTGGTAGAAATTCAACAAAATTTGACTGGTAGCATCCTTATGTGTTACTGACTGAAAATTGTACAAATAATGTGACTGACCCCCCAGGGGCCTGAGGGGCAACTTAAAAGGGGTCCATTTGGCTATTTCCATATAATCAACTTCTTCTCTGAAACTAAGCATGAGATAGCACCCATAATGCAATGGTAGCATCGATATCCTTATAAGGTGGGGATTCAAAATTGTACGAATGATGCAGCTGACACCCTGGGGGCCTGAGGAGCAGGATCGAAAGGGGTCAATTTGGCTATTTCCATAGAAACAACTTCTTCTCTCAAACTAAGCATGGGATAGCACCCAAAATGCAATGGTGGTATCATTATTGGGTGGGGATTCAAAATTGTACAAACGATGGGTCTGTCTTTGTGATTTTTGTACAAACGATGGGGCTGTCTTTGTGATGTTTGTACACTAATTACTAAATTACAGAGTTACAGAAAACCAGGTAAGGGATACAGGCCCTCTGGGCCTCTTTTTCTAGAATGTGAGTTTTCTTCACAAAACAATGCTGTCACAATCAATACCTCCAAGGGCAGATAACTCTGTAATATGCAAAAAAAATAGTCTAGATGGAAAGACTATTTATAAAAAAGACAGGTATTCCATCAAGATTTGAGGCAAGGGAGTCATTCAAAGTAAATTAGTAGTCTCATGTTTGTATGAATTTTGAAGAAATATGTAATCAAAACATACACAAAAGTAATGAAAAGATGAATATCAACACATTTGTTCTCTTAAAAAACAACAAAAAATAAATTCTTGAACAAAACTGAAATATATAGTTAATGTGCACTCCAAATACATGTGTTTGAATCATGAATAAGTCTGGTATTTAAGATCTAGAGAAGCTCTTTTTCATGAGTATTGGCAAATAGAATAAAGTGTAATGATCTAATGGAATTAAAAAAAAAAAAAAAAAAAAAAAACACATTTAAAAACATTTTAGTTTATTTTCCAAATATGTTGTACAAGGCAATACTACATTGTTAACATTTATATAAATTGTATTTTAATAATTCTAGTTCTTTGTACCATGTGGTGTTATCAATTTGTTTTAAAATAACAATAAATTGAATAATGAAATGCAGCTTTTACATTAATTTCACTTAATGCATGTCTGTCTATGTTGAATATAATTACTGTTTTATTTTTAATTATAATTAAAGAAAATATGAAGGTTATTATATATCATTATAGGTAAAAACATCTTTTTGTTTGTTGTACATGTACCACTATCAATGTTGTAAGATACACAATTTAAACGATTTAATAAGCCATGGTGAGCTGGCACAATTTTACCCCCACAATAATACTGACTGTTGGATGGGGGTATTTTGGGGGAAACATAAAATTGGAATGTCTGGATGTCCTAAACACTGAAGCCGATGATTCAATTTTGATGAACGTGTTCAAACTTTACAAGACTGATTAAAGTAGATGTGTGGTTTTAAATGATGAAAAATACAATTATTGTTATCCTATTTTCAAAACTAACCTGTCATCTATAGTTGACAGTAATCACAATATATTGTATTCGACCCAGGGCATTTGAAAATTGAAAAAAAAAAAAAAAAAAAAAATTAAAGGTGATTAACAAGACAAAATTGTTGCCAACCTATAATTTTGATAGTTTGGTCTTGTACCTGGGCAATCAAAATTGAAGCCTCAAAAGGAGGAGGGGTTCTTATTGGGTCAAATACTATAGGTTTCTCTGGGAGCTCTGACTATTCTCCAACACGTACTACAAAAAATCATTGTATAGCTATTGAAAGAATGTTTAAAATTAGATGGCTTCAATTTCCTGAATTTCCCAGGACCTAATTTTGGAAGTTCTTAATCACTTATTGTAAGTGAATAGTGGAATACATGTTCAGCTGTACTGTAGTAAATGAATGAACTGCAGAATTTCCAAACCTAGGGAAATCTCAACAATCATGAAGTATATTTGGAAAACCAACATAGGCCTATGGGATGCTCATGTACTTTCAAGGTCATGGGTCAAGATTAAATTTTACACCAATTTACAAAATGTAAATTTCCAAGAGGCCCAGTTCAGATAAATGGTAGAATTTTACAAAAGTTCATCAGATTTGATCTTTTGTTACATGTACATGTAGTACCACATAGCTGGTTATTTTCATGGGTAATTAACATTAAAACGAAATTTTGATCAATGAAAAATATTAAGAATTGGCTGAATACTGTATAAGTCCAATCACAATCTAATTAAGATTAGATCTTCTATGTCACTCTCCGTAGACGGTCCGCTCGAATTTCTACGAGCAGACGGTCTAAGGAGAGCGACATAGAAGATATAATTTTAATTAGATTGTGTCAAATCACAAAATTTTGTTTTGCTAAAATTGAGTTTCCCTTGTTTTTTGTCCAAATTATAAAACTTTTGACGTGCAAAAATAACAGGCTATATGGTAATACACGTCTATTTGTAATAATGAAATGAAAATTTTAAATAATTTTATGATGAATAATTTATTTCATTATTGGCACATGATGGATACTAGAATATATATATATTAAAAGCAATTAGAAAGACAATATTGAATTCAAACTCATTGAAATTATGAACATTTCATCATTTGGAATGATGTCAAACGCTGCATGTACATTTACAACACAGTGTGGTATCAAATGATCTGAGGAATTATTTTAAATATTAAATAACCTTGAACATCAAATAGAAAACATTAAAATAGCGGTTTGATATAAGATGATACTAACTGCAGAAAAAATGCATGGTCAGACCAGATTTGAACCCAGCACGACATCTGAACAATTAGTCAGATGCTCATTAATTAAGCTTTCTTGTCGTTTGTGATCGACCTGGTCCAGGATTGTTTGTCAATAAACACAATTCCACTTTTACTAGAAATGAAAAGTAAGTAATGAAAGTCAATGAATATTGACTCCATGAAAGACATATCTCTCCTGTGCTTTTCCATTTGTAGCTATATAAACTACATGTACAAAATTATGTACTGTTAAATATATCTATACTGGACTCCAAAGGAACATATTTTATATAGACAAGTATCCTTTATATGAGTGTCCTTTAGAGCAAGCTTAAGTGATAAACATTACTTTTTACATGCTGACTTCAATTAACAAAATGTAATCACTCTTGTGTGGATATGAGTACAACTCCAATTCAAATAGTGAATGCAGAGTCGGTGTGCACCAAATGAAAAGATGAAAATAATAGGAGTTATTGAATATGTAGGTAACACATGTTTTTCAAAAACACCATCCTTAGTAAATTTACCAAACATGCATCATGATCCATGATGGAAAACTGTTTACAGTATCAAGATCTTAATTCAGGCATGCCACATTTTCCCTTTGTTAACCGGTAATATCATTCATATCACAGTTTTAAAACCTAATTTATCACATTATCATGACTAGCCTTTTGTACATTGTGACATAATTATTACAAGTGCAATCATGTTTCTGTGAACCAACTTTGCAATCATGGGAAATATGATAAGGTTGTTCTGTGCAAAGTAATATCTTACTTTAAAGAAGCTCCACCGCTGACAAATGGTATTTTTAGGTCACCTGAGACGAAGTCTCAAGTGACCTATTCTAATCGCCTTTTGTCCGTCGTCGTCCGTCGTGCGTCGTGCGTCGTCCGTCGTGCGTCGTCCGTCGTGCGTCGTATGTCCGTAAACAATTTACATTTTCGACTTCTTCTCAAAAACTGTTGAAGCAATTTCAATGAAATTTTGCACAAACCTTCTAAGGCATAAGGCCAATCAAAATTGTGAATTATACGGTCCCCACCCCCCAGGGAGCTATGGGAGGGGCCAAAAGAGGTTAAATTGACTATAATTTCAAAAATCTTCTTCTCCACTCACAGATGTGATGGAATTAAATACTCTTCATAGATAGAAAGGTCATAAGGTCATTTACAAAAATTGTGAATTATATGACCCTGGGGTCTCGGGTTTCCCCCTGGGGAGGGGGTTAAGTTTACTATAGTTTATATAGGGAAAACACATTTTTGAGTATTATTTGATCATTTGTAATAGGAAATGAGTCAAATATTGTCAGAATTATCAGTATGAGATTGCCATTGAATCCTATTAACCAATTTTCCATGACTGAACCCCAGGGGCCTTAGGGGCGGGGGTCAAAAGGGGGTCAAATAGGCTATAACTTCAAAAATCTTCTTCTGAAATTCTGGAAATGGTAGAATCACATACTCTTCATAGATTAAAAGGTCTTGAGGTCCTTTACCAAAATTGTGAATTATATGACCCTGGGGTCTCACGTTTCCCCCTGGGGAAGGGGTCAAGTTTACTATAGTTTATATAGTGAAAACACATTTATGAGCATTTTTTGCTCAATTTTAATACGAAATGAGTCAAACTTGTTTAGAATTATAAGCATGAGATAACATTTTAATATCCTGGTCAACCCCCTCGGGGCAGAGGGGCGGGGCCGAAAGGGGCAAATAGGCTAAAACTTTAAAAATCTTCTTCTTAAATACTGGAAATGGTAGAATCAAATACTCTTCATAGATGGACAGGTCTTAAGGTGTTTTATGAAAATTGTGAATTATATGACCCTTGGGTCTCAGGTTTCCCCCTAGGGAGGGGGTTAAGTTTACTACATATAAGTTTTTATATGGAAAACACATTTTTGAGCATTATTTAGTCATTATAATAGGAAATTCGTCAATTGTAGTCAGAATTATCTCTATGTGATGGCCATTGAATCTTATTACCAAATTTTCCATGACTGATCCCCAGGGGCCTTAGGGGCGGTCCCAAAACCGGTCAAATAGGCTAAAACTTCAAAAATCTTTTTCTGAAATTCTGGAACTGGTAGAACGGTAGAACTGAGATAGCATTTAACATCATATCCATATTGGTCCTGGCCGACCCCCAGGGGCGAGAGGGGTGGGGCCAAAAGGGGTCAAAATGGATAACATTTCAAAAATCTTTCTCCTGAATTCACTGATTTGATGGAACCAAATAATCTTCATAGATTAAAAATTTATAAAATCACTGACTGACTTCAAGGGCCTGATGGGCCAATATATATTTATAGTGTTTATATGCATGTCTTTGTTTCATTCTGTGTCTGAATTCAGGTGACCGCTAAGGCCCATGGGCCTCTTGTTTCACTATTAAAAACAGGAGGAGCCGATTTAGTATTTTTCTTCAGTTACAAAAGTTACTTACTTTACACCATTACCACCGTTAAAAAGTTTGAGCTTCTAATTTTGATCCAAGTTAAAAAAAATGAAAAATAATTAATTGCATCCCGAAAAAATTCCGTGACACTATATCCTATATGGAATGAAGTACTGACTACGCATGCACCAAACGCGAAATAAATTATTTTATTTTATTTTTTTGTTTTAATTATGCATATATATACACAATTAAACACCAATTATTGTTCAAAGGAAGAATATCATTTATGCTCTGTCGATGATGGAGCATCTTTAATAGTTGTATTGAAATATATTTCTGTTCAACAATGGTGCTGCGAAAGTTAATATCTGCGAACATGAATTGAAACGGGAATCAAGAAATTTCGGTTATTGCAAAGGAATTTTTTTTTACAGTACATAAGAAAGTGTCTTTGATGCATATGTTATACAATATTTAATTTGATGCAAATGAACTTCGCAACTTCAGAAAATGAATATTGTACAATCGGTGGTTATCAATATGAAAGACAAAAAGTGAATGTTATATATAATACATTGCAGTAGAAACGCTATGAAAAAATACAAAATCATGATCGACTACAGATATATTAGTTTTGGATCTATATAGAATGTCTATACAATCATTCAACTACAACATAAATCATAATTTGAGCATAAACATACATTGTATAATATTATACCTAAATACATTTATGCATTGTTTAAATTCATATTTAATATCACAAAAATAATATTTTAAAGGATATGGTATGCGATGCGTCTGTGTGCTAAGTGTGCATATTGTTTTGGGATGTGATTCTGTAATATATTGGAACTCTTTCCCCTTTTACATTGTTTTCTCAAAAAAATTAGATATGACAAATTTAGACAGCATCGTATCAACTCATTCACCCTGAAGACGCATTTAGACTCTTCTAAATCAAAGACTAGACCAGTCCATAATGAAATTTCAGGGGTGAATAAACTAAAATATCTTCAAATATTGCTTGATCCTTGATATTCCTTGTCATTAATGTAAAAAATATATAAATGCTTATAGAAAACAAAATGATGACTATATGCAAAGTTACAAAAAATATTTTGGCCTTTGATGTATTTAAGACATTTCTGCCTTCACAGACATCTTCAGGTTGAAAACCTATGCAGATGCATTAGGTGAAGGCAGAAGGCCTGTAGATATGCGTAGAAGAAGTCTGCACTTTTGCTACTTTATATATATACATGTACATATATATTTCATGACTGATTTTCAGAGAGGTATATATTAATATTTTTACACAGATGTTGCTATCATAAGGTAATACATATAACAAAGCTAAATAAACATAGCACAGCCAGTAATAGAGGAATATTACAGTACCACTAGTCTAGAAAGCACTAGATGGTATTATCTGTAAGCGGGGATTGGTTGCATGGACTACACTCTGTAGATTGACGGTCAGGAACAAGAGCCAGAGGTGATATCTTGTAACGTGGCGACGGCGACCCTTCCAGGGAATCATCACTTGAGGAGCGACTGTCATTAGCGAACTGAAATGTAAGCATAATATATATGTATGCAGAACTTATGGAGACTGGATCAATTATCAGTGTGCTACTCATGTCAGTATAAGTATGTTCACAGTATTAACTTAAAGGATGTTGCAATAGTTGTCACAGTTTGCTGAGCCTTTTAAGCTTGTTACAAGGTGTAGAGACAATTTGTTCACATAAAACATTTGGGTAATTGTGAATTCCAATATTTTGATGTGATTTTTGTATACTGCTGTAAACCATCCATCTTTCGCGGCTATTAAATTTCACAACAAAACAAGTTCGCGAAGTCTAAAATTCATGGATTGAAAAATTGAATGGATATTCCTATCAATGAATACAATGTAGATTGTAATTTGCAGAAATAAACTGTCGCGAATTTAGTTGGATTGCAAAATTTGTGAAAGTAAACTGCACGCGAAAGAAATTTAGTTTACAGTTAATCAATGGTAAACCATACTATGTCTTTTTGGTAGTTTAGTAAAGTATGAAATGAAAATGTAGTTTTGATACTCACAACAAACTTTTTCTTCAAAGCTGTAGCCATCATCGGAGTTAAACCCTTACCAGTGGCACGTTTACGCTTCACTAATGGAGTTCCTCCAGGGCTTCTGTATGAAATAAAGATGCTCTTAATTAAATACAAACAAAAATGAATTTGATTGTATGTACCATATCAACAAATATCAATATATTTAAAGCAACAAACCTTTCTAAACATTATAATAATTCATAAAGCACATTTTAAAGTTTTCTAATCTTTTTCATAGGTGCTCATCTTCAAGCAGTCTATTTAACTAAATTTATTAACCATGGTTAAATATTTTTTTCTTATTATTAAGCAGACATTTAGAACGAAAAAAAACCAATTTACTTTGAAAGTTTAAATCTTCAAAAAATAATTAAAAAATTTCCATATCATATACAAACCTACTGGATGTGAAAAGAAAGTTTAATGACGTGCATTCTTCAACAAAATAAGCTTAAAATCAAATCAATGTCACACTTACCTCTTTATAGTGGTTTTCTTAAGACCACCTTTAAAACTCAGCACTTCACTGGCAATCCTAAATAAAAGAATTCTTGTAGTCATCACTTTAACGTTTTTTTCCCCATGTCTTGGTTTAGTAATTTGTTAGGCTAGATAATTAATTATCTTAATTATCAATCACAAGTCATGACTCTATCTGTGTTAGTATACAAATTCTCGATCCTCCAGGGATTACTATCACTGTCATTAGTGTCGTAAAATACCCCCCTGGACTATGTTATGGCAAAACTGAAAGTTCTGTGTGCATGCAGTTCGGTCCTAAATACATCATATGAGTCCAATAATAATAACATTATAATATTGGTACATTTGATGGCTTTGAAGTTTGGCATCGCTCTGTTATTTTTCAAATGAAATCTTTGAAGGCCTCTGACTGGAGTATATTTGTATATATGTAACAGTAATTTTCAAAGTTATTTCAGGAGAAAGAAATTGTCAGACCAATCACAAGCCTACAGAGACTTCTTTTGATTATAGAGATCAAGGCCCGACTTCAACGCCAAACAGTATTGTGGTTATGTGATTCTTTAGATGTACATTTGAGGACCAAACTACCTGTTAAATCTGTTGTGCATTGTGCCTTCAGCTTTGCTATGACATGTCCCAGAGAGGGATATAATTCTTTTGATATACATCAAAGGAGCCAACTACCTGTTTAATATATTATGCACACAGAGCCTTCAGTTTTCTCTGACGTAGTCTAGAGGGTATATGTGATGAGGGCAGTGATAGTAGCCCCTAGAGTACAGTGGATGGTAATACAGTGTCATATAGGACCTTAAATGAGTGCTCTTTTCATAAGATTTTATGAAACCAGCCTTGACAAGGAAAAATGAAAACTTCAAGAGGAGTTCCATACATATTATATGAGAAATTAACACAAAATGAAGACACTTTTTTCACATAATCACAACAACCTACATTTTAATGAATTTCAATGTCAAAAATCCAACTGTGGCAGCCTTTTTTTTAACGCTGTTAGGTGTAATGAACGTCCTGACATCAAATACTACCGTCACAATGAGTGTTCAGCCAATGAAAAGTACTCTAATTTATACTACACTAAGTGACATACGAAGGGTACACAAAAATATTACAGGAGTAAAGTCACTGAATATCCGGCAGATTATGTCGTATATATATTCAGTTTATCTGCCTTCAGGTCTACAAACTATTCTTATGCTCACCTATCTTGAATGTTTTCCTTGTCCTGGTGTAAGGCTGTCTTCAGTAACCGGTGTCTCAACTCAGGAGATGAAGGTGTATTGTTGTTGTTTTCTGGTCTCTGCAACATTGATGGTTATTTTTTTTATATTCAACACTTTTTTAGGTTGAGTTTGGGTTCAAGATCCCAGAACGACATGGTAAAGAATAATTTAGGATTTACTGCCGGTAAGTCCCATTTTGCAGTGATTATGACGTTAACAAAATCACGGCAAATGGTGACATCATAATCACCGAATGGTGGGACAAATTGACGGTAAATTGTACATTACCAATGCTGTTTTAGGATCTGGAAACCCCCATATCATTGGGATGTCAGGATATTTTCAGCTGATATCTTATGTTATCAGGAAATGTAATATAAATGATAAAATTACCACTCACCAATGGTGGTCTAGGCTCAGCTCTCCTTAACTTCACCTGTTGGAGCTGTTCTAGTGTCACAGATGGTCTAGGCGTGCTCTCCTCCTGAAATTTTGAAAATGGAGTCCTTGCATTTAAATATAAATTTACTAATACATGCATGAGACTAGTTAAAACATATTTTAAAACTGAACAATTTTGAGACAACCTTGGTTGCATTTCACGCATTTAAATAAAAAGCTTTACTCAGGACCCACTTCTTAGCAGGCATAACATCTAAACAATTTTGTCAACTTATACCAAATATGACTTTACTACATATTTGTTTTTTCACTTGTAAATGTAAATTTTAAATAATTTTTACTTTATATGATCAAACTTAAAAGATGCTCCACCGCCGACAGAGCATTAATGATATTCATCATTTGAACAATAATTGGTGTTTAATCGTGTATATATATGTCTAATTAACACAAAAAATAATATAAAATAATTTATTTAGCCTAGGTGCATGCACAATCAGTACTTCATTCCATATAGGATACAGTGACACGGAATTTTTTCGGGATGCAATTAATTATTTTTCATATTTTTAACTTGAAGTAAAATTAGAAGCTCAAACTTTTCAATGGTGGTAATGGTGTAAAGTAAGTAACTTTTGTAACTGAAGAAAAATACTAAATCGTCTGCTCCTGTTTTTGATAGTGAAAAAATACCATTCGTCAGCGGTGGAGCATCTTTAAGTATAGTTTACCATAGATAAGTCTTATCTGCCAGTGATTCTGACGTCATATTTCAGTGATTTTTTAGGTACATTAGCCCCTTCCCTGAGAGAAACTTTGCTGTATTTTCCCAATTTTTATACCATGGCTAATGTTTTCCCAAAAACTATCTGAGATACTATATTCGACCCAATAAGTGCCCATGTCCCTATAAGCGCCCCTCCCTTTTTAGAGGCTTCGATTTCAATTGCCCAGGCATAAATAAAGACAAAAACTACACAAAACTGTATAGATTTGCAGCAATTTTGTCTAATTAGCACCTTTTTTTTTTCTTTTTTTTTCAATTTTTTTCAAACCCCACTGGACACTTATTGGGTTGAATACAGTATATATGTTTTAAGAAAGATGAATTGTACTTTTTTCCCCAAAAGGTACAAGCCCATGAAATTATCTAATAAAAAATTCACTGTATTATGAAATAACTTTAGTGACAAAACAATTACCAGATGGTGGTACTTATCAACGATAAATTGTACTTTACCAAACATTGTTTTGTTATCTCAAAATCCCTGTATTTCTATGCTTGTATATATTTTATGTAAAGTATTGTCTTCAAACTGCAGCAATATAACTGGTTGAATGATTCCCATTATTTACGTGTTACTTTAATCTTTGTCTATGTCTCTGTGTGTACCTTAGAACTCATCCTTCGTTTTCTCTTCCTGATGAATGTTGGGGTCGGGGTGTGCACTGGGGGTGGGGGTGGGGGTGGTGGAGGAGGGGGTTGGGCCCCAGTCTGCTGTATAGGGATAACCTGTGCCACAGGGACAACAGACACTGATTTACCACACTGAGGACATCGACAACCTGAACATGATCCAGTCGGGTAAACGGAGGTCTTGTCAGTCGACTGAAAAAAAAAGAAGCAAAAATTAGGCTAACTTCAAGCAAAAGGAAGGCACTGTCAAACTTTTTTTTCCGCACTGTCAGACTTTGACCAATTAATGAATGTATTAAGATTTCACAGACTATGTCTCCTATGCATTAAATAACCAACAATCAAGTTTCCATATTTAGAAAAAGTCCATTTTTAACAATACATGTAATTATACATAACATATAAAGGAATCAGTACCTTTTTTGGTGAGTTTAAGGCCAAATAAAGGCCCCTTCCTCTTAGGAAATTTTGCTGAGCTCACATGAAAATTTTCCCATATGAAGATAAAAACTGGTAAGATACATATTCATAATGAACTAGCTTCCAACCAATTTTTTTGTGTAATTTTCATTCTTCATTAATATAAATAGGAAAACAAAATTAAGTTATATTCCAATAAGAAAGGTATAGCTTACAGGCCACTGAAATTATTGAACCTGAGTGTAAAGGTCACCATGAATAAATGATCACCTGCACTGGCTTAGATTCTTGCAGCTGATGTAGTTCTCTTTCAAGGTCACTGAGGCGCTCAGACATCCTCTGCAGCTCTTCTTGGTACCATTGATGTGGGAATACTTTGTTACGCGCAACATTTAAACTCTGAAAAAAAAAAAAAAATAATTATATATATAAACACATACTGAATGCACAATTTACAATTGTATATATAAGCAAAGATTAAAATTAAAAGCCTAACAAAATATACCATTAAAATAACTAATGACTTCTTTACAAGCAACTGGTCATTCTCGATACTCCAGAGGCTACTATCACTGACTATCCCTGGACCAGGGGTTTCATAATATTTCAGGAGAGGCGGTACAATTGCAAGTTCAGGGGTACTTTTCTATACCTGTAACCATCTGTATGCTATCTAATGTAATTTAACCCAAATCAGGCGGTACCACAGCCAGGTTCAACTGGCAAAAAGTACCGGGCACCGCCTGATATTGAAACCCTGCTGGTACCGCCTGATATTGAAACCCTGCTGCACTATCTCATAGTAAAAGTGAAGGCAGTTTATGAGACACAGGTAGTTAGATCATTTAATGTAAATCAAAAGAATCTAGTAACGGTATACTGTGGTTGACTATGTTACTTTGAAACTGGGCGTCACTCTCGATCTCTCTGTAATCTTCAGTGGAAATCTCTGTTTGCCTGTGATTGGTCAGGTTTTCTGTCTGCAGTTTTACTATGAGATAGTGCAGGGGTGGATATAATATCAGTGATAATTACCCCTGGAGTATTGAGGATTGCAATTAGTGACTGTGACAGAATTTTGTTCTATGCTTGTACATCAATCATCACCACTTCTGTTTGTGTACAGACATAATTCTACACTTTTTAAAAGATTTATGTAAAATTACATGGCTCACCACTCCAAGGCAACGACTGCACCATGTTAATATTTTAGTAACACCAGTGGCAGCAGCCACAAGCTGGCCGGTCCTAAACCATGCTATAGGGTCAGGGCCGGATACATCCACTCGGTTTCTATAGGGACTCAGACTGAAGGGCTCCATTTCCCTGTCAAAGATAAAATATTATCAGTATTAATTTACTAGGTTTTCATTCTTCCATTTCTAATTATATTAATAACAAATATCTAAATCATATATATTTTCCAAAACAGTAACACAAAATTAATAAAAAAAAATGTAAGTCATTTAACAGTTTAAATCTTAATTGGACATCATAGAATCATCAACCTATCCTATGCTATCTAATCCATTTGTTGATAATATTAATATTAGATATCTACTTTGTAAATTGACAACAGAATATTTTTTGAAATCTTAGTAACACTACTGTAGATGTAGTTCTAACAGTATGCATAAATTATATAAACAGGCCTATTTTTAATTCCAGTACTGCGGCACTTAATTAATTAATATTTCGAAACTTAAGATAATATGTCGAGTATGTCAGCTATAAATATGACACAACACTCACAGACAAGCAGGTCTCGATCGTACAAGACTTATTTCGTGGCAAAATTTTGACATCGGCAGCTCATACATGCCAAACTAAAATTGGCGGATATTAGTTACACATAGATGTTCCCAGGCTTTTACCGTTACAAACCCATGTTATTGTTAACTTAATTGAATATAAATATATATGCTACGACCGTCACCTGTTAAAGTCCTGATTTTCAAACATTTCATTTTTCTGCAGACATTTCGCTCTAAATCTTCCTCTTCAAACCTCGCGCCTGATGCTGTCGAATCAAAACATTCGTAACAAAATATAACAGCCAATCAAAATCGTTGTAAGTGAAAGCGGAAGTCGGGGTAAATTCAAGATGGAGCAAACAGTGAACTCGTTGGAGTCGATGGTAGTGATAACTTACTTTTTTCATGAGCCAGTCGAAAGTTTTTGGGTTTAACTTACATTTTTATGATAAATACGTGTTCTCAAATTTAGCTGACCATACTAATGTCTGCATATGCTATTTAACCAGTTAAATTACACGTGTGTAAACACAAATTGTACTTTCGATTTCATCAAAACAAAAACAAAAGTTCTTTTCTGTACTGTACAAGTCTGAACGGAAGCAAGCATCTGATATATAACTTTAAAAAAATCTAGTCTAATCCATCGTTTGTATGTTTGTTTGATGAACCCTAATTATGTAAGTCATAATGAATTATACTACGTGTAATTATAATGACACAAAAGTCACAATGACACATTTGTCATCATCACATGACACCACAGGAGCTTGGCGTTCTGTCAATAATATACAGTGTGAATTTAAAAATACCTCTATATAATATATGTATTATATAAGGATATTTTATTCATTTATACTACATATTATTGACAGAACGCCAAGCTCCTGTGATGACACGCAAATTCATGAAGCGTTCCATATTTTGGGGGGCCAAGGCGGCGGAGTGGCTAACATGTCCCGACATATTAATGCAAACCCTACACCTCTGGGTCGTGAGTTCGGATCCTATTGCCAGGTACTGATTGCTGGTCAGGGGTTTTTCTCTGGGTACTCCGGCTTCCCTCCACCAAAAAACCTGACACATCTTTAAATGACCCTGACTGTTAATAGGACATTAATTAATTAATAATTAGTAATCAATTAAAAAAAAAACCCAAATCATCAGATATTCATTTATTTATTTACTTATTTTACTTTTGTAGTTCCAGAAAGCAGAGTCGGATTTGAACTACCTATCACGGAAGATAGACTTTGAATTAGGCCAGAAAAACAAGGTATAAACTAATTATACTAGATGTTTAAACCTACCAAATTATAATATAATATAAAGTTTTGCCAATTCAAGTCTAATTATCATTGAGAGTACATACATGTACAATTTAACAACTCCCTATTTAACAGGTACTGCATGAACCTATATTTGTATAGCTAGTACATGTACTGTGCATTATATATAGCTACAAATATTCAGATCATGAAATATATACTTTAATAATTTGTATTATTGATTTTGATTTTTTTTAATACATGGCATGTCTGACTTATTCAACAGCTTTCAAATTCCCTACAAAAATAATTATTAATTTAAAAGGTAACATTGAACATTTTTTCATTGTAAAATTTGTAATGCAATTTTGTTTTCAAAATATAAGCAGTATCAAAAGTAATCTTTTATTTCTCAAATGTTACATATTCAAATGTTATTAATTTTGTTTCAGGCAAATCCAGCACAGTTGATTGAAAAAATCTCAGAAATCAAGAAAGAATATGGTGATTTGGTAAAGGAGGCAACATCCATACAGGAAGCACAAAAAGTATGACATGCCTCCATGTTTACGGTTTTAATTAAACAAAAATACTTTGCCCAGTTAAATTAATGCAAAATCCTGTATTTTCCAGAAAATACCTGTTTGGATCCAAATAGTGTATACGTATGATATGTTCATTTCATTAAACTGTTTCCAGTTATATTTTGTCTGTATTATATGATTGGCAATAAAATATTAATAATTATTCAGTATTAATGGTATGTTTAGCAATCAATATAAATCTATGATGTTTGAAATTAATTATTTAGAAGTACATTAACGTTTGTTTACATTTTAAACATATAGAAATAATCAAATCAAATGTTATTTTAAAAAATACAATGCTTTTTTTAGCACAAAAAGATGTATGATCAACATTGATATCCCCTTTTTGTCTTTCCAGGAAGCTGTGGAGTATTTTAAAACACAGTTAATGGCTGCTTGTCAGTTACTTCAAACACTACAAACACAGACAGGGAAACAGGTAAAATATAACAAATTGTCTTTGTTATCAACATGGTCGTAAAAGTAACAAACTTTGGTACATGCTGTGGCCTTTCTGTAACAAGCTTTTATTAAAACCCGTATTGTTTAAAGATAGAATAGACCAACTTTAAAGTCATACTGCGTACTGTTATTGGATTCTTTTGATGTACTTAGAAGGATCAAATTAAAGTACCTGTCTCATCCATTGTTGCCAACAGAGCCTGCAGTTTTGCTATGACATAGTTCAGGGATGGACATGAAGACAGTGATAGTAACCCCTCAATTATCAAGGACATTATGATTATATTGACAATGTCTATAACCCTAGAGTATCGAGGATGAGGTGGAGATATTGACAGTAATAGGAAATTATTCCCTGGAATATTGATGATAGAATTTATCATTTACTATCACTGATGTTGCATTAGGATGGTGAGAGGCCGGAGGAGCTTGACAGATTAGAAGCCATTCTAGGTATCAAGTTACCTAGTAGTCAGCCAGTTGAAGGGGGAGACACAGCGGAGGAGGGATCAAGTCACACATCGGCCGAATCACCAGACGAACAAACGCAACCAACTCTCTCCCCAGAACCGCAAATCCCTGGTGAGCAACGCTAGGTTCTCAGTGATTTTGAAATGTTTTTGTTATTTTCTTTTTTTGTTGCCTGTAAAAAGGAGGCAAGGGCTATATAGCTATAACTCAATGGAATATCTGTGATGATATTTCGAATCGTGGACAAGAATTGAATTATGATGTTGTGTTACCATCTTTTTATACCGTTATAGACAGATACTGTAAACATGGATATAGTTGTGAGTGCTTAATTTCATGATTTGAATACATAAAACATTCACAATGTTAATTTTAAGATAGATACACTTTTAACAACAAAGTTCATGCATGTACAAAATATTATGTGCAGCAGAAATTTTCGCTATCAAACGACCTTGGTGTCTGGGGTGTTTAGCGTAAATTAACCTCTTGTGTAAATTTACAGTAGCTCATTCACTCCTAAAAGTTCAAAATAAACTGTTCTTGTCCTAGAATCAAAAGTGTTCAAACGTGTCCACAGGGGTGAGCCAGTTCAAAGACGACTCAGAGTCATGCTCTTACCATTGTATAACTTTAATGCTGGAATTGGCCTCTGCGCATGCCAATCCTAAATGTACCTTTTAATAGAGTCCATATTTAGTGGTTTGCTTATTCATCATGTTCTGTATTCTCTAAATTTTAGTCCCTGCAGCTCAGTTGTCCCCTGCGTCACGGCGGGCTGACTGCCCTGAGTGTCTAGACATCACACAAGAGGAGTTTGAATCGGTGTCAGAACTTATAAGGGGTCGGTGTAAGCTGGCTGATGTCAATACAGTAAGTATATGCAGATATCTTGCCACATTAATACATTGTTTTCTTTAAACATTGTAAAAGTTAACTTGTTTCACTTTTGAAAATTCTAAAAATTCTTCTTGAATCTGATTTTAAGTATTCTCTTTTATATAATTTTGTATGCTTATTCTCAGGTGTATAGAGTTCTCTGGAGACATTTCAAAGAAGAAAGCAACAGGTAAGCTTTGTTTTTTGTTTTTTTTTTTTTTTTTTTTTTTTGGGGGGGGGGGAGGGGTCTTTCATTGTACCTAGATGTTATCTTTAAGTACTTAGTATTTATTGTTGTGAGAGTTACCAACTCTACTGTAAAAGCAGTTGACTTGAATATGTTCTATGTCTACATTGTTGTGAATGGGCTTTAGACTATACATGGCAAGGAAAGTAAAATGCATATCACATCTGGGTTTATAAGTTGTTTTGATACTATAGAATCCAGACTGGTACCATAGGATCACTACATTCAGAAAAATGCAATTTGATCTCTCAAGAGTTACTTCCATTTGTTTCACTCCACCAATGTTATTTTCGTTTATGTGGTTTTACCGTAAATTATTTCAAGTATAAATCGTAATGGACCTGCGGAATTTGAAATGGACCTATGAGGAATTATGAAGGCTCAGACAAAGACAATATAAAATCACCAGGTCTGTCATTAATTCAAAAACAAACAACTAGGTCCAAGAAGTCAAACTATATTTATAACGAAATCAGCCCATTACTAACAGAGTTCAACAAAGGGAAGTAACTCTTATAGATCGGATAGAAAGATAACAGAAGTACTTTGCGTGGAAACATGTTTCAAGTTTCATAATTTTCTATGTATATTTTTTTCATTTGGGATACAAAGCTATTGATCTATTGATTATGACTGTACCCATGGAAACCTTCAATTGAAAGTCGTTAATGACAGATAGATAGAAAATCTGTATCTAAATTTTACAATAACTAATTAAACTCTGTTTTAAATTGCCAGCAAACCACTCAATCCAGGAGAGATGTTTAAAATGGGTTTGAAGGTCTCAGGTACAACAGGAGAGGCCAAGCTAAAGGTACGCCTACGCCCACTTCCAAACCACTATCCAAACACAATGTTTTATTACACTGCATCCTAGAATTTTCTCAAATTACCATGCTGAGAGGTCATAAAATTCACTGGGCAGTTCAAACACTGTAAAGCTGTTTAATTTCGCAGAGAGAAATTTCATGATTTCCTCTTTATACGTACTTTTCATGGAGAAAACAGTGTTTGCAATTTTTTCAATTTCTTTTATCAAAAGCTATATATAATAAAAAGCTTAATCTGAGTTCAGGGAAATGAACTTTACCATGAATATAGAGAAAATAATACCCAGCAAACAAAAACAACTATATTGTTCATTTTCTCTACAACCAATCTAGTCAATGTTGCTCTCTGTAAACTTTCCAGTTTTCACCCATTTATTGGGAGCAACATAGATCTTATTTTTATTAGATTGACCCAGCCCTCACCATTTTGATAATAAAGTTCCCGCCTTGATGTTTGATGCATACTATATGATATAACCATGATAAAAAACAAGCAAATGTTGGATGGCAAAATAATATTCATTTAATTGTTATTATTATTTTCCCCTCAACAGATTCTACGAGCATTGAAACTGTGTACCATATCAGCAAAGAAAGAAGTGAAACTGACATGAGCAATTACAGATACTTAGATTGTGAACAATTTTATAGTCAGCATAAAACAAACTGGATTCTAGATGTGAAAATGTTGTGCCCTTTGTGGATTGTGAAATTAGCTGTGGGGTGCGAGAAAGATAAACTCATTTTGATCAGATCAGAGCACTCCCAATATTGCAATAGGGTAAGAAAGCAGGAAGTGTTTTCTGGTATCATAAATGATGATTTAAATTTGAAATCGTGCTATTATTCATATAGGGTACATTGTATAGACAGATGTGTATCCTTTCATTATTTGAAGGAATTGTCAGATTTTATGACTCTGATAGTGTTGCAGACTAGTGCAATTTGTTTCTCTCATTATTGCAACAGAGAAATACTGGAAAATGGTTTTAGCAACAAGCTGTAATGCTATGTGAGAATTATATACTGCAGTTAGCTATCTTCACAAAAATTCTTTTAATGTATGCCATATGTTAAAATATGAGCATGTCTCTCTTATAAAGAGGTGCTTATTAGTGCAATTAAATGCTAATTATTAATGCGATTAGAATGCTGGGTGCTTTTATCCTTAATTTGTTGGGCTGCAGTGATTAAGATGCCCCGACATATTACAACAACCCTTTCACCTCTTGGTGGTGAATTTGAATCCCACGTGGGGCAGTTGTAAGGTACTGACCACTGGTGGAATGTTTTTATCTGGGTACTCCAAATTTCCTTCAGCTCCTAAACTTAGCACATCCTTAAATGACGGTGATTGTTAAGACAACGGCAAACCAATTAAACCAGATTTCTTGAATTCAGAGAATAAAAAACAAACAAAAAACTCAGAATACCCTTTAGTCTTATAGGGACACTTCAGTCTAAGAGAACATGAAAACTTGTACATATATCGGGAAAAAACCCAGTTCTAATGGAAATTAGATCAGTCGGTTGTACTGTGATATGCCTGAAAAGCCCATGGTGGTGTCATGCGTGTGAAATGTTCAAACTCGCTCGCTTCCGCCATTACAAACTGTGGTCGAACTTCTTGTATGCCGAACCTTGCGTGACTTTAGCTCGGGTATGAGTACAGCGTCCATATTGTACCTGCTTGATCGTATTGATCAACGATTTGATATTTCAACGATATTAATTAAAATTCTTAACAATGTTGTGGAATTTGTCAATGTTATACGTTATATGTTTCATAAGATATTTAGAACAATACATCTACGCTATATTTTGCTACTTGGCTATGTAAAAGAATCACCCTGAGTGAATTGTCTCTTTAAGGTGTAAATTATTTCAGAAGCCTTCTTGGATTTGGACATCTGACCTTCAAAGTCTTCATTTTTTGAAGATTTGACTTGTGAAGCGTTTTGGAGATTACTTTATATTGTTAAGTACTTTTGATTTGTTGTTAAGATTGGTAGCTAGGGTCTGTATTCATAGTACATATGCATGTGTATTATGGTAAAAAAATACATATATATTAAATGATTCAATGTCAGAAATGTAAAAGTTACAATTACATTTCTCTGCTGAAAAAAAAATCAAAATAGATCATGATGTGAGCATACAAGATATATAGCTGTGCAAGACAAATTAAAGTTTGTAATTACATGTACATGTATCAAGAAAAAATTCACATAATTTTTCTACATATTGATGTTATAAATAGCTGACTTTGTTTTATTTTTGCATTATTTAAAACTTTGTGGATTGTATATTACCACATGTTGTTTTGCAAGTTACTGATTTGTACATAGCATCTAATGAGTATTTTTCTAGGTATTTTGAATATTATCCCTGAAGATACATTTAGGCTCTTCTAAATCAAAGACTAGACCAGTCCATTTTGAAATTTCAGGGGTGAATGAAATAACAGACTTGTTATTATGTAATTCCTCGCAAAAGTGGTGTGTTTTTTACGATATCATAAGACACGAGTGTTAAACATACAGGTCAAACTTTAATTTCCGGAATTATGCAGCCAGAAGAAATTGTACAAATGAATGCCCAAATTGATGCTTCATATATACATATACCAAAAATAAAAATTAAGTCGCCACTGAAAATAAGTTGGTTAACAGATTTCATATTTCATATAAATAAGATTATCTGATACAGATATTATATGTGATTTGTGTTCAAACAAAGTCAGTAGCGTGGTATGGAACATCGTCAGCGTAGGGAATACCAGTCCAGAGTAATCAACTCTCATTCAACTGTTTGTGGGTCTCTGAGGATGGGTGTGGAATAGTTTAGTATTATAATTATGCATGAGTGAGAAGACAAGTTCTGATTGATATTTGTACAAATTGTACATGTTGTAAAAAAAGTATTATACATTGTATAAAGTAGTCATACATTTCAAGTCTAAAAAGAAATAAAAAAAGTTACAGAAACATGTGTGTTTATGAATTGTGTATAAGCCAGAAAAAATGATTGCTACTATGGTCCAATGATTGCTACTATGGTCCATGTTTCCTAGATAGGCATGGAGAACTATTCTAACATATCAGATGGATAACAGTTAACCAACGTGGAAATCATAACATTTAGAGAATTTCAAGAAGTTCAAAAGGCAATTGCATGCTTTAAGATTTTAAGCTTTTGTATGAACATGATAATTTTGAAGACGTGGCTACATATATATGTAATTATACCAAAATAATTTTATTTGGGAGTTTCAGAACATGTTACCGAAAACTCCGGAACAGACCATGGGGATTTGGAAAGATTCCGTCATAACGTTTTCATCATTATTGTATCAAGCTTCAGGTGGCAAAATTAAAGTTAGCTGGTTGTCTTTTATTATGCAAAAAATGGAATTGTCATTGAAAATCTTATAATAGAGACTTTGCAAGAGATCGTATATATTTTTCCTGTCGAGGCTATGTGTGAGGCTCAATTTTAAATTTTGTTCCTGTGAAAGCACGAGAGCTACAGTGTTTAAGTTCATTAGCCCAAGTCAAATTATAATATGCCGCCTGTCATCCATATATACATTGCGTTAGACAAAACGTAAACATTTTGTATAATAGAAAATTAACCTTTCAAAAAGGAAAATTGAATTGCCTCCCTTATCCTATATATATTATTGATATATGCTGTACATGTGTTGGTTTAGCGGACTATATATGAATGATATCGTTTGATCATGCTAATAATATTTAAGCATTAATGGCATCTAAGGTCTATATGGATGTCAGAGCTTTGCAGACAATCTTCATAATGCGCGCCAACGCATTAATTTATGAGATGATTGTTTGCGAAGCTCTGGCATTTATATAGATCATTTAATATTTACATTATTGACTCATTTTGAATTCTTTGCATTACCATTGTTAGACCAGGGAAACTGTTTATCAACGACGATTTAATCCGTAAGATTGAACAGCTATTTTGACGTTGATCAGTTGACGTAACCATGTCAACATCATTGACGTCATAATAGTCTTGAGTGTCAGTGTGGTAAGTTTATATAGTAGAAGTTGCAAGTGAATGTAAATATAAGGATATACATCTCTGAGAAGTAAAATTTTCTGTTTTAAACTTTTTTTCTCACAAAAATGTTTGTTTTCTTAAAACAGAAGAAAAAAATGTGGGCTTATTTTTTAGCTGTTGCTACTCAAAGATATCTGTTTGACAAAACATTGGATTTGTTGGGAATTTTGCCGTTTCGACCCCATACACCATATCTTCACAATTGGTTGATTGATATGTATGAATGTTTGTATAATTTATTGCACAACTAGATGTCTTCTTACGAAATTAACAGTTACTTTTTATGTTTAATGAGACTCTTTTAAAATTATTTCTCCTCGATATGGCAACATATTCTTCTAAGAAACCATATTTAGCCGTTTTCTCTTGATCGAACCCTTTGTAGAAAAAAAAAATCTGATATTATACTTTTGGAAACAGTTTTCCTATCAATAGGGAAAAGCTTATATAAAAACGATGGCTGGAAAAGGACTTTAAAAATAATTTAAAAAAAAAAACATTAATGCGTTTGCACCCAAAAACAAACGCAAAAGTATTGCGTTCACACGCACAAACTTTTTATTTTCCATGTACTTTCCTTGCCAACTCTAGGGGCCGCGGTGGCCGAGTGGTTAAGATGTCCCGACATATTACCACAAGCCCTCCACCTCTGGGATGCGGGTTCGAATCCCATGTGGGGCAGTTGCCAGGTACTGACCGCTGGCCGGTGGTTTTTCTCCGGGTACTCCTGCTTTCCTCCACCAACAAACCTGGCACGTCCTTACATGACCCTGGCTGTTAATAGGACGTAAAACTAAACAAACCAAACCTTGCCAACGTGTTTAAAATTAGGAAGAAAATGAGAAAGCCGGGCTTAGTGCTTACATTTTCGCCCTATTTAAATAATTGTTATTCACATTAAATGTTGTCACAGTGATAGTAAAAAAAACCAAATGGATGATTTCTTAGAATATCAGAATAAAATATCTACAACTTTACTTCTTTTTTTTACATAAATGGCAACTTGATACAGATCATCAAGGTTGAAACGAGACTGCAACGAGACTGAAACCTCAGAGGTGTGCATCCTTAATGCCAAATGCGGCATAACTCCTTTAGCTCCCGATTGATATCGTAACTGGGATGATTTGCCAAAAGAACACGATAACTTTGAGAATCCATCAAGGGTTGTAATGCAGGGGCGTAGGAAGCGGGGGGGGGGGGGGGGGGGGGGGCAGGGGGGGCAACTGCCCCCCCCCCCCCCCCGTTCCCCAGGACGGGGGGGGGGCAAACATGTCTTTTTGCCCCCCCTTCCCCCCATTTTCGGCGACTGAAATTTTCTAAAAATGCTTATTTGAAAGAAAATAGGGTCCTCCTGCATATTTTTCGTACTTCATTCTAGAAAATTTTCCGCTGCGTGGCGCATTTCCTAAAACGTTCAAGCACATAATGTCAAACCTTAAATAGTAAAAATTCAATACACACAAACTAGACTAAAAATGTCCATCAAGGGTTTGTTTGTTTGTTTGTTTGTTTGTTTGATTTATTAACGTCCTATTAACAGCCAGGGTCATGTAAGGACGGCCTCCCATGTATGCTGTGTGTTGCGTGTATGTTGTGTGAGGTGCGTGTTTTGGGAGACTGCGGTATATTCATGTAGTGTCTTCTTGTATAGTGGAACTTTTGCCCTTTTTATAGTGCTATATCACTGAAGCATGCCGCCGTGGACACCAATCAACACACCCCACCCGGTCACATTATACTGACAACGGGCTTCTATGTACTATTTAAAAAAAATGTCTCTTAAAAGATCAATTTGTTTATATGTTTTAGCGAGACAATTAATTCATTTTTTTATGTTACACAACAATGTGCCGATGGTGTGAAGCCGGTATATTCAGATCGAGTAGGGTTGCATAATGTTATGACGACACAATTATCATTTCTAAATGCAGGCAGCTTTAAATCGAAAAATTACCATGTTAAGAACGCTTTATAATCATTAAAATTTATCGTAAAACTCATCTCAGCCATTCTAAATCGTAATTTTTTTCCCAGGGGAGACCCCCGGACCCCCCTAACACCAAATTCTCGCGCCTTTGGGCGCTCGCAAATTCATCAAAATGCATCGTAAAACTCATCTAAGCCATTCTAAATCGTAATTTTTTCCCAGGGGAGACCCCCGGACCCCCCAAACACCAAAATCTCGCGCTTTCGGGCGATCGCAAAATTATCAAAATACATAAAACTCATCCCGGGGGTCACCCTCAGACCCCTAATAAAACACCAAAATCTCGCACCTTCGACGCTCACACGCTAATTTGGCCAATTTGCGTATTCGTTAATTTCCTTTTAGCGACTCCATTGTCTATAAATGTGTACAAGGATTAAATTTAGTGATATATGAAAAATGTATATAAAGCATACATGGTTGGGAATTGAATTAATCTCCTCCTGTAGGTGCGGCGGGGGGGGGGGGGGGGGTTACAAAATATTGAGGATCTTTGCCCCCCCCCCATGACGTTTCATCTTTCTACGCCACTGTAATGGATTAATGAACTGTTTAGTCGCTGTTAAACGAATCAAATACAAAAATGAAACAAAGAAGATATCGCCAAATACAACAAACCTCAAAAAAAGATAACTTTTGTGCAATATTTTTATTTTGAAGGACGTATCTATTGCAATGATATTGCTTGTTTTCAAATTTCATATTGATTAAATATTTCAGAAATGTGAAAAAAAATATGATACATACATATCACTGTGTGACTATGCATTCTGTGAAAAAAATATGATACATACATATGCATTCTGAATTATCTTCTCTTGTACAACATTCAGGGTATATCATGCCTTTTTGGTTGCATAATAGCATGACGTCAGAAGGGGTCTAACACGAGATCCGTGGTGATATTTAGATCTATGTTCCGAGTGGTTGCCATTTCAGAAAATCTTTCCTTGATGGTTCCTAGTTCTGCCCACTCCATCTCACTCAAACCGCACGCCGTAATGTGTAGCGAGCGTAGACCTACGGATATAAAACTGTATGCTAGATATATTTGTATATATTATATATGCAAAGGTCCTCAATATTTCGTAACACCGGTAATAATTGATACAAATTAGATATGCTCTGGTTTTCCTATATTTACACTGGGAAATAAATTGTCACATAGAGTTCAATATAAAGCATATGGACTCCGTGTTTCCATATATAGAAACACCGAGTAAATGGAAACGCCGAGTTAATTCCTTCGTGAGCTTCATTTCATAAACGTTGAGTTCTTCAGGGTGGCGTATTATGGCCAACGCTTTTCTTATAGTTAACTAGCATATTAAATAATGTTTTTGACATTTGCATAAGAAACTATATATCAAAAATAAAACTTTAGTGCCTTTGTTTCGGTACACATGGTATATTATATTACCACGGAAAAAATTGAAATACAGGATACAGGCAACTATTTTTGCAACAATTGATATAGAAACTTTCGAAAATCTTTGATTTTTATCACGTTGATACATCTTTAAGCCTTATATATGATAACCGTGGTACACGTATCTAGAATATAAAGATGTAAATATTTTTCCCACTCGAAAGATCCTAACTTTATACAAATTACATTTTCAATACAAAAGGGTTCGGCAGAGAATAAGATTTGAATCCACATTGCTGCAAATCTGGCTACACACCATCCTTGATATTCCAGGGGTTCCTATCACTTACGATCTCTGTAGAGATTGTGTGCGATTGGAACACTTGTAATATCAAGAATGGCAATACCAATGTGAAAAACAAATAAAATTTCAGAAAGACAATTGTTTTAACAATGGTTTAGAAATGACTACACTCTTTTGTATTTTCGTAACAGGAGGAAGGATTTAAACTGTATCTTTAAAGCACGTCGAGTACCATCCTCGATACTCCAGGGGTTTTGATCACTTACAATCTCTACACCCCTGGACTATCTCATAGTAAAACTGGAGGCAACAGAACAGGTAATTTGGTCCTTTGATGTACATCAAATGACTGTGTGGCTTTGAAATTTGGCGTCGCTCTCTCTGTAGTCATCAAAGGAAATCTATGAAGGCCTGTGATTGGTTCAGATATTTCCCCCTGAGCTACCTTCACTTTTACTATGAACAGGGGTGTATATATCGTAAGTGATCGGAACCCCTGGGGTATCGAGAATGGTCGCGTACATTTACCTGTATAATTGTTATACTGCTTTAATTACTTGAGTATATATCTATACGTTTGAAAGCAGATGTTGTATTAGATTTTCACCTGTTCACGTTCGCGTCTATTTTCATGATTTTTTTCTTGAAAAATTAATTTCATGTAATTTTCACACTAACAAACTGTTTTAAAACATATATGTGTAAATATGGATATATAATGCTTCAGAACAATAAAAGTACCAATAAATCATTCAGATATCGGAAACCCGAGTTGCATCACGTGACCGACATCGGAACGTGTACCGCCGAGCACAGGACGACCTGGCACAAATTTCTAACCAACAGTACTTTTATACATAGTACCATTTCATATATCTATATTGTTGGTAAAGAAATTCGTGCCAGGTTCCTGTTGTGCTTCTAAGCTACTTTAAACGTGTGCACGACAAAAATATAAAATTTACAATTTAACTTAGAGAGGCGGAGAATAATACGTATAATACATTAAATGATTTTTTTTTTGTATAAAACTATTTTGATTTTGATTGCGCGATCCTACACTTCTTCGTCGAAAGCCTCTGCTCTGAATGCGATATGTAGCGTATATCTTTTTGTACTTACAGTCAATCCGGCAAGGAAATTACGTCAAAAGCATCTATCATGGCTCGTACGAATGTGTTCCCATAAGGGACAACCAATTGGATGATTTACTACACGCGCATTTGTTACTTGATGACAATAATATGTTTGTCTGTTTGCTTTATTGTATTACGGCATATTCTCAACCTGAGTCTTATAGGAATCGAACAACAGAGATGATATAGTGTTTTATTCTTGAAAACCTACGTGTTTGTTCATGCCTCCAGCTGCGCATGACAGCAATATTGATCACAAGACAGTTTAGTTCGTTTAGTTATATTTGGGCCTATCCTATCCTCCTCTATGCTCCAGGTGTTACTATCGCTGTCGTTATATCCTAGTCCGCTACACCTGCCTATATCTTTAGGCATTTAAAAACAAAATGCCTAATATATATTTGGCAAAAAAAAAAACAACTAATAATATAGGCAGGTTTAGCGGACTAGTTATATCCACTTCCGAACTATATGGTAGAACTGAAGACTCTGTGCGCGACAACAGATGAGTCAGTCAATATAGGCAGGTTTAGTGGACTAGTTATATCCACTTCCGAACCATATAGTAGAACTGAAGACTCTGTGCGCAACAACAGATGAGTCAGTCAATATAGGCAGGTTTAGCGGACTAGTTATATCCACTTCCGAATTATATAGTAGAACCGAAGACTCTGTGCGCAACAACAGATGAGCCAGTCAATATACAATGTAGGCAGGTTTAGCGGACTAGTTATATCCACTTCCGGACTATATGGTAGAACTGAAGACTCTGTGCGCGACAACAGATGAGTCAGTCAATATAGGCAGGTTTAGCGGACTAGTTATATCCACTTCCGAACTATATGGTAGAACTGAAGACTCTGTGCGCGAAAACAGATGAGTCAGTCAATAATATAGGCAGTTTTAGCGGACTAGTTACATCTACTTCCGAACTATATGGTAGAACTGAAGACTCTGTGCGCGACAACAGATGAGTCAGTCAATATAGGCAGGTTTAGCGGACTAGTTATATCCACTTCCGAACCATATAGTAGAACTGAAGACTCTGTGCGCAACAACAGATGAGTCAGTCAATATAGGCAGGTTTAGCGGACTAGTTATATCCACTTCCGAATTATATAGTAGAACCGAAGACTCTGTGTGCAACAACAGATGAGTCAGTCAATATAGGTAGGTTTAGCGGACTAGTTATATCCACTTACGAACTTTATGGTAGAACTGAAGACTCTGTGCGCGACAACAGATGAGTCAGTCAATATAGGCAGGTTTAGCGAACTAGTTATATCCACTTCCGAACTATATGGTAGAACTGAAGACTCTGTGCGCGACAACAGATGAGTCAGTCAATAATATAGGCAGTTTTAGCGGACTAGTTATATCTTCTTCCGAACTATATGGTAGAACTGAAGACTCTGTGCACGACAACAGATGAGTCAGGTGGATAGGCTCCCGATTGGTTGTATACATTTATTGTTGTTTACCAATTAATACTTACTAGTCTTGCCTTCATCAACTAGCTCCAGGACTGTCTCAATAGTACTTAGTAGTACCGAGGCGTTGATACTGAGGTCGAATAACTTCTTACATTTATTCACAAAATACAAAACGGCTTCATCAACAAACTCCTGGTTATTGTCTAGCTCAAACGACGCCGCCTCTGCAAAGACAATTGAGTAGATAAAATAGAGATTAAAGAAACATATCTTAACTTATAACTTACCGAAATCTGCATAAACTGTTCATGGATCAACTCCAGTGCTTGTTGGTGTAACATCTTTTAAGTCAAGTATTCGAGATTTCATGTCTAGCGCTCCAGATACTAAGTCAACGCTCGAATGTTACATGTATGTAGCACGCTTGAGATAATGATAAGTCGATTGTTCGGGATGATAAGTCGAGCGCTCGAAGTTGAATGCAGAATGCTCGAAATGATCTGCCGAGCGCCCAATCTATATATCTCAAATCAAGGATTTATAAGTGAGTGTACGTCCTTGCTCAAATATAAAATAATATCACTATAAAATGGCGTATATTCGAGTTGTTTAACGTAAATATTATCAAAGGTCGTGGAAATTAATAACAATACACCCCACCCACCCACCACACCCCCCGCACACACCCCTAGAAAAAAAATACAAATACTTGTTTATATCAATACCTAATGTTGAAGTGAAACTATCGGCGAGATGAACAATAGTGTCGCTGAGGTTCCACTCAACGTCATCTTCATATCCGGTCCAGATATGTACATCCTGCACGGGGATTTCTGGTGCCAAGATCGGGATAATTTCTTCGGATTTGGCAACGCCATCGAACCAAAACATGACCTGTAATTTTGGGCAAACGGATGCTAACTGTCGCCAAGCGAATGACGATATTCTATGCGAGTGGGGGTTGGTCCTATACACCTTAATGTTGAAAAACTTCAATTTTCCCGCCAACGTCTTCGTAAATATTTCAATTATATCTTCAGAAATGCAGTTGTAATTCAGTGCTATGTAGTTGAGATTGGTAAATGACGACATGCTTGTTTTGAACCTTTCAATACTGTATATTGTATACCGCGGCGGGAAAAAGTCCTCGATGTAAATTTCTTCCATAGTTTTACCCGACTTTTGACCCACCGCATCCATAATCTTCAGTCCACCATTTAGCGGGCATTGCGCCGCGGTCATATCAAAAACCTTCAAACGTTTTTGCGTTTTAAAAAATCGGACAAAATTGTTTGTGAATCTATCACGTGCTGAATCGTGTTTCCAAAACCTATCTAGTTCTAAACGCTCCATCTCGAACTCCTTTAGCTGACTTGACCTGAATTTGACTAGCAGATCTTCCATGCTCTTCTGAAAAACCTTGGTAATATGATAAGAAGGATGGCTGCACGTTATTGAAAGATTTTCAACGTATGGGGCGAGTTGTTCCGCGAACATGTTCGCGCGCATTCCGTTTGTGTGGCACTTGTAACCTCCCATATCAAAATGTCTGATTCGCCATAGGCTTGGCGTGTGGAAGAGACGCGCCCATGTCGTGCACGTGAGCGCGAGGTTAGCCTTGTCCGGATCTCTCAGAAGTTTGAATATTTCGATCATCACAACATCTGGCAATGTTTCCCACATTGAATTTTCCATTTTCCTGCCAAAAAAGCGATTCCAAAGTTCTTCCGCTTTATGTAACACCCAGCCGACATCCATACAACTCCCGTTTCCAAGGAATAGTCGTTTATGACGTCATATTAGTATTCTAATGACAACGCCAAAACAATTGTATACAGTGACGTCACAGTTAGAGAGTACATATGTCATTTGTACGGCTAATTACCTCGTGTGATTTCGAATACACGGCGGGTCGCTCATCATTCTTTTTTTCTCGACTTCAGCATTCAAATTGAAAGTAAATAACAGTGTCAAACCTAACCGATTAAGTAGAAATAATTGATGGATGGGTGTAATATGGCTTTTAATTCTATTTCTTAGAATCATTTATGAGATCGTCTAACCAAGTTGCAAAGAAAAATATAAATTCGGTTTTTCCACAAACTATGGTTAATATAAACGCAATGTTGAAACAGAAAACAGGCTTCGAACAGAAACCAAGGAACTATCTAAAGTCAGTCTCACTTGGAGTGGTATCGGAACCAAATGTAACAGGACGAAAGTAGTGCGCCAGGCAGGCTCGAACTTGTAACCCCGTAACTGCCGCCTAACGACTAAACGACTTTTTAACTAAATATAGAAATAAGCGGCAAATCAAAGCTAAGAATTATAGCCAGTCATATGAAAAACAACTGCGTAACAGTTCCACAAACCAAGAATAATACAAGAATTCATTCTTTGTGAAAACGTGTGTTGACTGGAATCAGCTGAACGAACCCCCCCCCCCCCCCCCCCCCCTTAACATATAATACACTTAACAGACTTAAAGACGATACAAACACCGAAAAGGTGATATGCTGGAAAAGTTTCGAGAACATAACGCGTGCCATTTAAGATATCCGTACACAAAATTCAGTTTACACACCAGTTAACAACAAAAAGTAAAATCAGTCCTTAGATAAATGCAAAATTCTAGTTACGTTATGGATACTAAATTATAACGAAAAATGCTCTACCAAAATTTTGATCACAATCTTCTAGCATTCTACGACACATTCTTGCAAAATGAAGCTACTACGTACACTTAAGGGTTGCAGTAGACGTGCCTAATAATATAGGCAGGTTTAGCGGACTAGCAGTAGACTACAGCGATCTGAAACATGTACACATATCGCGGAACGTTGCATGTACATGTATCTTTAATTTTAAGTTTTGTTGTCGACTCGATCATATTTGGTTTCTTGTGTTTTTTTTTTATTCCTGACAGTGATATATCTAAGGTCAAGTCATATTTACCGCCCACAGATAAGGAACACCTGCAGCGCTGATTGTATTAAGAAACACTCGTGAAACAAAAATTTGCGCGGCAGTATATTTTGGTTTTATAGTTTTCGTCTGGGGTTGCCAAATATGGTTAACATGTATACATTTATGTAGTGTAGGGATACTGTTTTTATGTACATATTTCTGCTTGTTTACGATACAAGCACCGTATTGAGATCAGGGTTTACACACCGAAAGTGATGTTGGCAAATGCATGAATGTATATATACAT
The DNA here is from genome assembly GCF_041381155.1 of Argopecten irradians. NCBI lineage: Eukaryota > Metazoa > Mollusca > Bivalvia > Pectinida > Pectinidae > Argopecten > Argopecten irradians. Next base: position 14,602,384 of record NC_091142.1, on the reverse strand, counting down.
ATGCGATAATGACTCGCATTCTTTGAAGTTTTGGTTATAATGTGTCAAATGAATGTTCATTGTTGATAATGCGCTAGAAGAAAGGTGTTGAATGATGCGTAAACGAATGTTTTTCATGTAGGTATTGTCTTGGCCTGTATCGTTGATTTGAAAACAGCGTAAGTATTTCAGATATTTATATTAGCTTTGGTATGATTTAGATTTCAACATTAAATTATTTTCGATTAGATACAATTAAAAAAGGAATTCGGCACAACCAATTACAATTTACCGACATATATCGTGATGTGCAGAACATTTTATCAATTAACGTAATTAGATATTATTTTCTAATCAGAATGGAAGTCTACACATATATGGCATCATGGATACGCCAATGGTTACTATCACAGACGTCATATGCACCCCTGCAATCGGAACACCTCGCCCACTTCTTCGAACATAGTTTCGTAGAAAATGACGAGGTGATCCGATTGGCACCCCTGGACTCATCCGGAACTCCTCGGGGAATAGATAATACCCGATGAGTTCAGGATGCCCCTGGACAAATTGGCAATATCTCAAAAACAACTGACCAATCATATATCTGCGCAGAGATTCTTTTGGCGATTATAGAGAGAGTAATGTAGTCAATCACAGGTTACGCGGGAAGGTGACGTTATTGCTTGCGTCATTTTCTCTGAAAGCATAATATTACACACTTGGAAAATCATGACGTAACAATCAGGAACTAATCACAAGAGCAAGTAACTCTGTAATATGCATACAGAATTATTTTTTTTTTTTGTCATGACGTCAAACATAGGGAGCAGACCAGAGAAGAACAGCCTGGACCCGGTCTCTATATTTTTATTAAGTGGGGAGCCCCTGTTTTGAGCCATGCATAAAAAGATTAAAAATCAAATATATTCTGAAATTGGTACATCCAATATGAAGGGTTTGATTTAAGTTTCATTTTTTTAAGTAAGCATAACAAAAATCGGTTAGAGATTACAATTCTGGGCTCTTCCGGAAGTGCGTCTTGACCGGAAAGGCTAGCTTTACTTGAAGGAAAATCCATGACGTTGGTTTAGGCAAAAATATTGAAAAATCCACACAATCGACCTATGAAATAAATTAACTTATTGGGCCGTTTTCGATTATATGGTTTGACTAGTTGGACCTAGTTGTTCGTTTGTCAATTAAAGACGGACCTGGTGATTTTATATTGTTTTCAGACGAGCCTTGACAAAGCCCTCACAGGCCCCATAAAAAAACTGCAGGTCCGTCAGGATTTATACTTGAAATAATGACTTTAACCAGCGGTCGAACCGGTAGTTCCGAATAAATGAAAACGGCCCTAGACTTTGTCCTAGCAAAACTGAAGACAGTCCAGGACCTTTCACTGGGCTACAATGTCTTCACTGAAGATTATTTATACTAGAGAGCGACGTCCAACTTCAAAGCCTTCATTTTTTCTATGGTAAAGTCCAGGCCCCGATTTCTCGAAACAAACTTAAGTCCAAATTTGACTTAAGTCAATGTTATCAACATAAGTTACATAAGGAGAAAAACTGAAGTTTTGACTTAAGTCTGTACTTTTGTTTCGAGAAATCGGAGCCTGGTGTGGATATTACGACAGTGATAATAAGCCATAGAGATCGAGTATGCCCTATATTTACGTATGCCCAATCATTACTTTTTCGTACAAATATTTTCTTGTTCTTTGTAATTTTGTTTTGTCGTTGCGGTATAGAAAAATACATTTTCGCCAAGACGCCTACCCACTATAGACAAATAAATGTACGTAAGTCATTCTTGTATAGATTTGATATTTTCCTGTTGAAACAAAAAAACAATAAAACGTAAATAAATGAAGTCTATTATAGCAATATATATCGGAAATGAAATTTTCTTGAAGAAACTCCTTGTCAAGGTGACCGCCATAATTTCTATTTGAAACTCTTAAACATTGACAATAAACATCTATGAACGCTGCAAAATGTTGCATTATATGGTATATGATAGCTGCAATATTGTAGCTCAAAAGACTTTTTGACAGAAAATGGTGTCGTCTTTAGAGCTACAATTGGTGCCTATTACTGCTAATGGAGCAAAGTAATGATTATGCAAACCATTATAAAACGTTTGTTTGCATTTTTATCGTGCTTGTTTGATATCGCTTACCTACTAGGCAATAAAACTGAACCACATAAAACATCAATTTTCATCAAGGCATTTTTTTATTTTAATTTTTTACATAATACAAGTTCAGGTCTTTCTGAAGGGAATTTATACGGCATGTCCACAAATTGTGAATTTGACGTCTTGTGAGCGGTACGGTAGATATTAAGAATGGTAGTTATGTTTTTTTGGACAAAAATAATATGTAAATGCACGTATAGGCATAAAATAATTGGAAACCTACAAAAAAGTATAGATAACTATGCCCGAGTGATTTTCGGAGGCAGTGCTCCACTACGACACATATAGGGACCAATTCGTACCCGGCCGAAAGGTATAGTAGGCCGGGTACGTATATCCGTTCTAGGTATATGAACGTTGGCGTAACCTACATTACATGTATAGACCGTACTATAAAAATATGTCCACAATCTCTCGAGCAGACATCAGTTTGGTTTTAGAAAAGGTCTTCGTACAGCGAATAATATGTTTACTTTAAAAATCTTGATTAACAAATTATTAATTTCAAGACAATACATAATAATAATATTATATGTATGCTGTATTCCTACGCACACTAAACGGAATCATGTTCGCCGGAGATCCGGAACCGTTGCAGACGTATTCGTATTGGTAGAGTTTCGTGTTTGGTTTGGACGATAGAGTTACTTTGTCCCTGATATCACCAGAAAAACGAGAAAATTTAATATTTTCACACCAATTAACATCGTCCCTTTCCATTTCTGTAAGATATAAAATATAATTTATGTTGTAAAGGAAAGGCCACCATATCCAAGACATTAAAAGTATTAATATTTATAGAAATATATGCTGTAAAATTGCCATAAATTTCGGTACGTAGCCTATAAATGCAGGTATTATGTAAATAATCTATTGAGCAAACTGACAAATTTATTACATACATATGTAATTTACTTACACCAATCTATACATGAATATACATACTATTTTCAACTGCAACTTTTACTGCACAGTTCGAAGTTAAATTACACAGTCCGAAATTATATTGTCCAGTTTCGAAGTACTATTGCACAGTTCGAAGCTATATTGCACATTTCGAAGCAATATTGCACAGTTTGAAGTTATAATGCACAGTTTGAAGTGATATTACACAAATCGAAGTTATATTGCACAGTTCGAAGTTATATTGCACAGTTCGAAGTTATATATTGCACAGTTTCAAGTTGTATTGCATAGTTAGAAGTTATATTGCACAGTTTGAAGTCATATTGTACAGTTCGAAGATAACTTGTAAAGTTCGAAGATATATTACACAGTTCGAAGTAACTAGTATTGCACAGTTTGAAGTTATATTGCACAGTTTGAAGTTATGTTGCGCATTTCGAAGCAATATTGCACAGTTTGAAGTTATAATGCACAGTTTGAAGTGATATTACACAAATCGAAGTTATATTGCACAGTTCGAAGTTATATTGCACAGTTCGAAGTTATATCATACAGTTCAGGTCGAAGATACATTGCACAGTTCAGGTCGAAGTTATATTGCACTGTTCGAAGTTATATTGCACAGTTCGAAGTTATATTGCATAGTTTGAAGTTATATTGCACAAGTGGAAGTTATCTTGCACAGTTCGAAATTTTATTGCACAGATCGAAGTTATATTACACAGTCTGAAGTTAAATTGCACCGTTCGAAGTTATATTGCACTGTTCGAAGTTACATTGCATAGTTTGAAGTTATATTGCACAAGTCGAAGTTATATTGCACAGTTCGAAGTAACTAGTATTGCACAGTTTGAAGTTATATTACATAGTTTGAAGATATATTGCACAGTTTGAAGTTACATGTATATTGCATAGTTTGAAGTTATATTGCACAGTTCGAAGTTATATTGCACAGTTCGAAATTTTATTGCACAGTTCAGGTCGAAGCTACATTGCACAGTTCGAAGTAACTAGTATTGCACAGATCAAAGTTATATTACACAGTCTGAAGTTAAATTGCACCGTTCGAAGTTATATTGCACAGTTTGAAGTTATATTGCACAGTTCGAAGTTATATTGCACAGTCCGAAGTTATATTGCACAGTTCGAAGTTATATTGCAAAGTTCAGGTCGAAGATACATTGCACAGTTCATGTCGAAGTTATATTGCACCGTTCGAAGTTATATTGCACAGTTCGAAGTTATATTGTACAGTTCAGGTCGAAGTTATATTGCACAGTTCAGATCGAAGTTATATTGCACAGTTCAGGTCAAAGTTATATTGCATATCTCAGGTCGAAGTTATATTGGACAGCTGCAATGTCGCACTGGTCTTACAGATCGCTTGAGAGAATCAAAGACGATAAAAGATATCAAGAATGCTTATTATCGGTAGCCAAACGTGCGTTATAATTGTACTTGCTGCCCCTATTGCATGATCATAAAAGATGCAAGACTGGGCGTAGGATTTATCTTTTTTCTTCTTCCTGGCATTTTCTGCTAATTGACTCCAATTGACATTCTCTTTCCTTCGTTCCTTCTTCAATGTTTTTTTTTTTTTTTTTTTTTTTTTTTCTAAAATTCATTTTTAAGCATTTTGTATCTCTACGGGGCATCATTTGCAAATTTGTGCGGCAATACCTTTTTGTGAAAAATTATCAATTTATGCGCTTTTGATGCAACTCTTTTGATTTTGTAAGCGAATTTTATACGCATTTTTTCAGTGGTCCTTCAGAACTGTGCTTGCTTGCAGCCGCATCCAAATCATTTGATCTTTCCGAACTTAGATTGAAATTTACATTCTGATACAAAGGAACCTAATATTTTCCAGCAATTACTCGAAAATTGATAATTTGACGCATTCAGTTGATATTCTTTTCAAAATCTAGTGTGCTTGAAAAGATATAAAAATCTTCTTTAATTTCATTTCCGCATACACTTGCCGAAACGAAACAATAATATAATGTGTGATGATTCGATTTCCTCATGACCTATAAAGGATCTCTATTGATGGCCAGTAGGGGAGCTTTTCACCTAATCATCTCATGGCAGGTCAACTTTGTGTTACTTTTTAACCAACATTTATATTCCACTGTGACAGTATTGAGCGATATAAAGTCTTTGAAATTATAACATAGCACGTTCATTCTCCACTAATTTGCATGTTTTCAGAAATGAAAACATAAAATATGAAAATTGAAAACAAAGTTTTTATGTATTGTCATTTTTTTGGCAAATATCTCTACTTTTTAAATCCAAAAGGGCTGGCTCCTATCTTTACTCAAAGAAAAGTTATAATTGTTACAGTCAACCGTCATATCTTGGTAAATAACAGATACGTGACTTTGTTAAAATGAACTAAATTGAGGTTTGTCATTAGAAATGCCACAAAATATACACTTTAACTGAATTTTTGCTTTGGTTTTGGACTTTTCTTTCCATTCAAAGCCATTTGTCCGTCTCGAAAGCAACTTGTCTTTATCAATTGCAGTTATGAAAAGTTCATTTGTGAATATTGGTTTGTATGATTCATAAGTGTGTTCGAATAGTTTCATATAAAAATAGTACCAAAGTATTTTGTTTCTATATTTTTACTTATTATCAAACTGTACCTTTATCTGCATCAGTACATGTCAGTAATTTTTTATTCGTATAAATCACAAATTACTGTATAGGACATTAAAATCCTGCTTTAAACAGTAACGTATATGTTACAACATACTGAATATATGACTGTAGAAATCTGACAGGATTATTATGTTTTTCTGTTTCATAAATTCGTCAAAATGCATCAAAGAAAACATACTTTTCAGCGGTTTCACTTCTCTGCAATACTTTAGATGATTTTTGCCTAAATTAGCAGCGATAACGTATCTGTTCTCTTGGTATATGTCTTTATGAAGTATTAGAAAATAAACGAATTCAATAACACGAATCTGCTTCAAAACTTGTAGTCAAGACTGCAACATCGATATTATCAAACGATAGATCAAAACTATTGAAAACGGCGTCGAAGAAGAGATGATTATGTTTGTACCATATTGGTAACGTATCTGTCTACACCGATTCCCATTGACTGCGGATGGTTTCGGCATTCTTGTCATTTAATTAGAAAAAAAAACGACCCGCACGGCTGACAGGTAGATGTGATAACTCAGGATAAACAGTTCGTCTGATATTATTGGCCAACGAAACCTCACTTGTCCTTTGTTGATGTTTTTTGACATGAAGAAAAGGAATAATTCATTCTGATTGTCCTCGCCTTCCCTCGCCTGAGAAACGTATCAGTCTCCGTCATACTTGATTGCCACAAACAACCCTAAACTTACATTTTTTGACCATATCTAGTCTGAAACAAATTGCTACAAATGAAACCAAGTTCACTCAAATTAAGGTTTACGTACAAAAGTACAGATCCGTTACCAAATATGACAGGTACGTTACCAAATAAACAGATACGTTATTCCATGTTTATATATCACATTACCGTATCATTAGTATAACAAACATTCTAACAATATCTGGCTATAAAATGTATTTGAATTAGTCGATGTCACAGTATTTTTATTAGTTTTACACTAAATATTAGAGTTAACGGTACATCTTTAATCAAACAGATACGTTATCTTTTATACCAGATACGTTACTATTTTGATATGTGATTTATACATTTAACAATTAATTATATACCTAATAGCTTAATCAATACAGCTAACTAGTGTTAGAAATCACGTGATTATTATCAGAAATGTATATATATGTTACTATGTACAGGTATATACTAAAGGAAAGTAAAGGTTTTTCTTATTTCGAGTTTCCCAACACTGGCAACACAACGAATCTTCCCGCTTGTAAACTATTGACAAACTCTCGGACACTTGTCACGTGGTTAAGCTAATTTCGAATGTTTTATGACAAGCGTGAGAATTTCTGTCGATATGGGTATTTTTCCATAACGTATCTGTCGGTAACGTACTGACCGACACTAACCCCTCTCATCATTTAAATGACACCGTGTGACTTGTCGACCAAACCACAAACATTGTAACACTTAGTATTATATACTTTACAAACTGTGATGTGAATTTATCTCTGTGGGAAAGTGGCATCTTAGGTAATCAAGTACATAGTAGTAACGTATCTGTTGATGTCGTTGCGTAACATGTATATTTTCAAGATTAGATCGCACCTGTCCATTTAATTGTTAATGGATGTGTCCTTGTCATAAAGGTAAAAGTTAGTATACATATTAAAGTTCATTATCACGGAGAAAACGTGGACATTTGATAATACATTAATTGTGTACATGATTTTATTTGTTTGTAACGTATCTGCCAGCATAGTTTGTGACAATGATAAAATGATTTATATAAAAAATATCTAAGCATTTTGTGTGCCAATACTTGTCTATTCTCATTGCGTATGCTAATATCTATGATATGATAGAAAAAAATGTAACATTTACCCATTTCCTTAGTCACGGTTGATTTATGAAATACATTATAGCTTAAGAGGACAGTCGAAATTCGTCACGAGAGCCATATTTAATGTGATGATGAGAAAAATCTTAATTGGTCAGAGGAACAACACTTGATTATTTTCGAAGATTAATCAATATATTTTACGTTTGAAACAAACATGATATACAAACATGGTTTTTAAGTCCCGATATTGATAGAGGACACTTGATAATGGAATTTGTACATTTAGTGGAGAATGAACGATCAAGCTTTTGGAAAATCATCGTCGATCTTTCAGGGAGCGGCTCTGGAAAAAAGTAACAAATTGTACGACTGCAAAGATTCTTTTGATTTTGTCTGTAATTTTGTCATTGCAGTACAGAAAAAAATATTTTCACCATTACGATTAGGCTAAAATGTCTTCCACTGAAGATTATAACTAGAGAGCGACGTCCAACTTCAAAGCCTTCATTGTTACTATGGTAAAGTCCAGGTGTGTATATTACGCCGGTGAAATTTACCCATGGAGTATCAAGGGTGCCCTATATTTACGTATGCCCTATAATTACTTTTCAGTACAAATATTTTTTTGTTCTTTTGATTTTGTCTGTAATTTTGTTTGGTCATTGCTGTATAGAAAACTATTTTTGGCCATGACGCCAACCCGCTATTGACAAATAAATGTAGATATTTTATTAATGTTTACATTTGGTATTTTGTTATTGAAAAAAAAACAAACAAAAAAAAACAAAAAAAACAAACAAACAATAAATCACAAATAAATTTATTATAGCAATGAACTCAGGGACTAATCTGTTCAACAACGCTGTTTATGGGAAATTAAATTGGTCTTGAAGAAACTCCTCGTCAAGGTGGCCGCACTAAATTCTGTTTGAAACTCATAAACATTGACGGTAAACATCTATGAATGCTATATAATGTAGCAAATTAAAATGTATTGATCGTAATATGAATGTCATATGTACCGTGAATCTATTGAGCAGAAATCAGCTTTTGTCCTTGTACGGCGAATAATGTGTTTATTAACAGAGTTGACGATGTGTTCCGATGGGTATGTTTTGCAGCTGTTTTTATTTATGTCAAGGTCTGATCGAATACATTAGTCACACAGTTTCTTATATTTAGTGACCCAATACGGAAACATATTAAGTTGAAAAGAATCTTTCATCGGGTGAGCCGGAAACTTTCCTAATTCATCTGAATGTATAATCACTAGAATATCCACCTATAAAAAGGGTTTGATAGACTTTGTATAAGCTCTCATATAGACGGAAATTCCAAAGTCAGAGAAAAAGAAATATTAAATCCCAAACCTAACGATGATTTACAGAAAGCAGAAAACTTGGATATTAAAGTGGTTACTTGGCATCAGAAGCGTTTGTCGTCAATCAATTTTAGAATCCATGTCCATTAGTAAATCTATAAGTTAAGTGGTGAGGGGAAATTCGTAGAAGTCACTGTAGGATATGATTGGATATTTTCCCAATTAAGTTTTGCAATAATATAATGTATGTTAAGCTAAAACGAGCCAATTTTGTAATTTCACATCAATAAACATCATCCTCTTTCATGTCTGTGAGATATAAAATTGAAGTCATGTTTTTCGTTTCTTATATTGTAGAGAAAATATTATAGACTAAATAGTTCCCCTTTTTTGCAACGGCTGACAGAGCATACTCGATACTCTTTTTTGAAAAATAATTGATGTTTAATCGTGTATATATATGTACATATAATTCTATCTAATTAGCACACTTATAGGGATTGAATGGTTTTTTTCTACTTTTCATAGCGCTCCTCGAAAGATATGTAGATAGCTTCTGCTACTCATAGCCGCTATAAAAAATTGAAAAATACATTTAATCCGTCAATTTACATTAGAATAATTTATGAAAATAAAAATTATTAAAAGGTTATTATATCATATTTAAAATTATGACACTCATATACGTCGAGAAACGAGGTAAATGTAACAATTTATTTTGCTTTGATGTATGCGCAATGTGTATTTCATTCCATAAAGGAAAAGTTCCATGGTTTTTTTTCGGGATGCAATTACGTATTTTTGACATTTCCATCTTGATGAAAGATAAGGATTTCAATCTTTTCAAAGGAAGTAACGGTGTAAAGTAGGTAAATTTTGTATCTGAAGAAAAATACTGATTAATTCGTCCTCTCCGGTAGATAGAGAAAACGGACTATTTGTCAGCGATGTAGCATCTGTAAAACGAGAAAATTTAGTATTTTCACATCAATAAACATCGTTCTCTCCCATGTCTGTACGATATAAAATATACATTATGTTGACATTTCTTTCATTGTTGAGATAATAACATTTTCTTTTCATTTCCACCATACCAAAGATATTATAAGTATTAACACTCATAAAAATTATATAATATTTCATTGAGCACAGAAAAGGAAACATACGCGGTAAAGTTGTCACGAATTTCGGTACATAGTGTATATATCTAGAATTTATGTAAACAATTTATTGACTAAATAGACAGATTTACTGCATATTTTTACACCAGTCTGTATATGAAAAGATTATAATACTTTTTCATACGTGGATATGAAGGATAGGGATATTCTACCCGAGGGTCACAAAATGTTGTAAAACCCGAGCCTTGCCGATTGTAGACTATCCATATCTTTCATATCCAAGTATGGAAGAGTACTTTTTTCTCATACCTGGACGTTTTATTGCAACTTGGCTACTATGATTTTTCCGCTATTTTGAAGCAAATTCGGAAAAACCGTGATTGCAAGTCAATTCTCCACACATGAAAATTGCATATTCTCAACGCAAATCCCGATGTTAGTATCTTTTAAAGCAAATTCAGCCTAGTTTCTGAAAAAAATGATAAAGTTTTACCTAGAAAATAGTGATATTGTTGACTTCACGAGGCTTCATTACATGGATAGCCATACAATACGGCCTCAGGTGACACGAGTGTATAGCCCTAGATCAGCCAGTATTAGATATTTGTTGGTATGAGAGAAAAACTATTTGCAACTCCAAGCATTATCCCAGCCATTCAATAAAACCTATTTTGTTATATTGCGCAGTTCGAAGTTATATTGCAAAGTCCGAAGTTGTGTTACAAGGTTCTATAGAAGCATTATATTGCATAGTTCGAGATGATATATTGTGTCACAAGCATTCACACTCAATGTCGAACTAGCTTTATTCATGTTGATCACAAGACGATAAGAGAGATAGCAAGAATGCTTATTATAGGCTGCTAAAATGGCGTTATATTTGTACTTATTGTATGATCATAAAAGATACAAGATCGGATTTAGGATATCATCTTTTCTCTTTTTCCCTGGTAATTTCTCCTAACGTCTGTCTTTTCACCGCTTTACACTTGACCTTGAATTAAGCGATCTTGGTTCTGCCATCTGACCGAAAATAGATAATAAAATTCATGGTTTCTGCCCTTGCTTATCACTTAGCTTAAAGTGAATGGGGTGACTGTATTGCCCTTTGTCAGTATAATGTGGCTTGGTTTGGTGGACTCGTTGGTGTTTCCAACTAGAGACACATCATGGTCATACCACAGCCTCCAAAAACATAGAAATTTAACACACGTAACACGTGACATGCAGGGGAGGCTGCTATTAATTTATAACAATAACTAGTTTCAGTTTATAAAACGTTAAGCTCAACCTATGAATATGTCCATTGCACTGTATGTACATATCAAAACTTTATTTCAATAACTATACTAAACCATAAAAACCACTTCTATACACCGTATAGTGGATTGTTTTTGCTGGTCAAAACTTTCGCGATTTGATATAACAACGAGAAAATTAAATTTAGCGGTTTAAATTTTCGCTATCTAGCATTAAGGTAGAACGAATAAAACTTAGCCGTCCTGTTGTTATGGAGATGACAATGCTATCCCTGGAACAGTCGTTAGACCTACACTATTGCAATTAGTGTTAAAGGAATGGTAAATACATTATTCAACGATTTAATATTTTGTGGATCAAATTTTCGCGATCATAGCAATATCAGCTATACGGTGCTAACATCTACATTTATGTTTACAGAAAACGTTTTTGTCTTTTGAAATATTTTCCAAATTTTTCACAAAACTCCATTATCCAATATTCAGAATATGTAGATGGGATTTGGGTGGTTATGTTTTTCTATTGTGTAGTGAAAGTGGTTGTAAAAGTTCATCTGCTAGGCCACCAGGATTTTCGCCATGCTCATATCATTTAGTGTTTGGCTGTTAATATTATTGTCGTTATAACCAACCTGGACTACCTCATATAAAAACATGAGGCAACAGAAAAGGTAATTTAGCCATTGGATGTACATAAAAAGTCGTATAACAGTACACTGTGGCTGACTGCTGGGCGTCGCTCTGTATGTAGTCTTCAAAGGAATCAAGTCTTTGTAGACCTGTGATTGGTCAGATTTTTTCTGAACTGCCTCGATTTTCACTATGTTCAGGGAAGGATATACCGTCAGTGATAGTAAATCCTGGAGTATCAATGATGCATGACCTACTGTTAATTGCACTACGCTTCGCTTTATTTATCTCAGATACACCAATGCCATTGAAGAAAATAAACCTGATATATGCACGGCGATAAATCAATAAACCAGTTAATGAAACCTCGACGCAAGGAAATGGCCTATAATCACACAGAAGATTGGTGTTATGTAAATGTTTTTATTGCATCAAAACCATGCTTGCTGGCAGCTTTCAAATCATTTGATCTTTCTAAATTTAGACAAAAATACGGTATGGTACAAAATAAACTAATATTGTTTCCCGGGAATTAGTCAGAAATTGACAATTTGATGCATTCAGATGATATTCTATTCAAAATCAAGTGTGCTTGAAAAGATATGAAATGCCCCTAAATTCGAATCATGCATACTCTTGCCGAAACTAACAAAGATAATATTATGTGTGATGATTTGATTTGTCCACGACCTATATAGGATGTCAATCGATAGCCAGTAGGGAAGATTCTCACTTTATTATCTCATGGCAGTGCAATCTTTGCCTGTAATTTTCTCATTCAGTATCGAAAATATATTTTCACCATAACGCCTTCTCCCTATAGACAAATGGATATATACAATTCATTCTTATATAGATCCTATATTTTGTTGTTGAAGCTCAAAAGATTGAAACAAATAAATGAAGTCTATTTATAGCTATCTGTGCTACATCGCTGTAGTCATTGACGATGTAAAAAATGCATAGATTCTCTTTCAATTTAGTTTTTATCTATTGCAGTTATTTTCATTAATATCAAAGGGAATTTGACTGTTGCCTTTAGTTTTACTAAGATATTGTTCAGGGGTGGATATAACGACACTGCTTGTAACCCCTGGAATATCGAGGATGAATACATTCGTGGCACAGTTTTTAGTGACTGAATACGGTTACATATTGTGTCTAAAAGAAACTTGTATCGAGTGAGCTGGAAACTTTCCTAATACATCTTGATGTGTAATCAATATAAAATCTACCTGCTTGGAGCGTTTGGTAGACTTTGTATAAGCTCCTACATAGAAGGGAATTTTAAAGTCAGAGATAAAGAAATGTTAACGATGATTTAATAGAAAACGGGAAGATTTGGATATTGAAGCGATTGGCGATAGTTTGGAATAAAACACGGAATCTGAACTTCCGTTAAGCAGCAGCGTTGGTCGTCAATCAATTAATACATGTCTATTATTAGGCATATAGCTTAACTAGTGAGGTGAAATTCGTTAGAGTCACTATATATATATAATAATTGGTTGAATATCCCCCCCTTTTTGCAACTACCGGTCGAAAATAAACGATACTCATCATTTGAATGATAATTGATATTTGAATAATTGTATATATATATCTCTTTTCAACACAAAATGAAATAAAATCATTCATTTTGCTTCCGGTGAATGCGCACTATTTCATTCCATATATAACAAATGTCTACGGATTTTGATTTCGGGACGCAATTAATAATTTTGGTATATTCATCTTGAAGTAAAGTTAGAAGTTCAAACTTTTCAATGGAGGTAATGGTGTAAAGTAAGCAACATTTGTAACTGAAGAAAAATACTAATTTGTCTTCTCTTGTTGATTGAAAAAAACCGTACCATTTGTCAGCGATGTAGAATCTGTAAGCTAAGACGAGAAAAATTTGTATTTTCTCATCAATAAACATCGTCCTCTCCCATGTCTGTGAGATATAAAATATACGTTATGTTGTCATTTTTTTTTACATTGTAAAAATAGAACCATTTCCTTTTCATAACCACCATACCCAAGACATTAAAAGAAGGAAAACTCATACAAAAAATGTAACATTTCATTGTGCACAGAAAAGGAAATAAATGATGTAAAATTGCCACGAATTTCGGTACGAAGTATATAAATCCAGTCTTTATGTATATCATTTATGGACCAAATAGACAGATTTATTACTTAATTTGTCTGCAAAAAAGGGCGTTACAATTTTACCTGCTGCCCCAATAGCATGATCGTAAAATGCAACTGGGCTTGGCATCTTATCGTTTATCTTCTTCCTAACTATCATTTCCATCTAACGTCTCTCATGACACCGCTTAATTTGTGACATAGTGTTCCGTTTTCTGGGTTATATCCTCTGGCCGAAACACCAAAGACAATAGCGTTGATAGTGTTTGATCCTACTAGACATTTCCACCAACTGAGCGGTGACACAACAAATGGACTTACCGCAGCCTCCATTTAACTTATGCAACATAGTGCTTGCAGGGGAGATAGAATTTAATGAACCTAACTGTTAAAGGACTGTAAGCATGATCAACTAACAAATCATCTCATCCAATCTACGCATATGTCCATACGTTGTACTTAGTTTTAAAAGTTATTTCAAGGAAATATGTAAATTAAAAAACCATTTTCTCCAATAGATATTATCTTTCCTTAGTTCATTCTTCCAAGTTGTTTTTGGTAAAATTTATTTCTCAATCATTTTTCATCTCCAAGTGGTAGGTGAGTAAATCAATTGCAGATTTGTTATGCAAACCTGTTTTGAAAAGTCATCAATTGATGCACTTTTGATACAACTTTTTTGGTAAGTGATTAATAAACCGCATTTTTTTTCAGTGTTTCTTCTAAGTGTTTTTATTGAATCGGAACATTGCTTGCTTGCAGCAGCATTCAAATCATTTCTAAACTTAGACTGAAATTTACTCTCTGGTAAAAGAAACCTAATATTGTTTTCCGGCAATTACTCAGAAGTTGACAATTTGATCCATTTAGTTGATATTCTATTCAAAATCTAGAATGCAGGAAAAGATATTGAAAGGTGGGGTTGCAATATCCGCCCACGCTCCTACTTTTTTTAAATTTTGCAGGGTTTAAGGTCTACGTACATAAGTACTTAATATGTGCTTTTTATCAATTTTGTATTTTTAACAAGGCATATAGGGCCTACAGTGATGTTTTCTAAGAATTCTTTGTGGATGTGGCAAGGGGACCCCTTGTGTCCGCCTTTCGAACACATTTGAAAAAATAATTTTTATCAATAAAAGACGCTTCACTCTTTTTATACCCATTGATAATTACATTTATTAATCATTTAACAACTCGATTTTCAAGAAAAAAAATCAAATTTTTGGCAGGATAATACTTGAGGATATTGGGTTTGCTCGAAATATATGGCATGATATCGATTTTGTCCACACTTTTATACCATTATAAAAACATGTTATAGGTATAATCGTATAACAGATACTTTTTTTAATTGAAATCCAGGAAAATAGCATGTCATAGGCTGAAATGTAGCCAGTGGAATTTTGTTAAAAATCAATATTTGCCCTATATGTGCATTATGATTATTATATATATTCTCAGTTTTTGCCTATTTTTGTTTAATATTGTATAATTCTCATTACTTTATAAATATTATCATGGCACCTGTCTCAAGAAGTTATCAACACGCAAAGATTTATGGACATTTGTGTATGTGTGCAATTGCATCAGTGACTTTGCCAGACGTCCATTTATAAACATTTATGCACTTATGCGGTTACAATATGATTGTGCATTACTGCAACTGTGGACTGACTTGCTTGAGCCGGTCAGTTATACTTATGCAGTCATTGAACTTTGTTTTAACGCTCAAGTATTTCATTGGACACGTCATGTTTCTTCTCCGGATCATGGTCTCATGGCAGCTACATGTATATACAGTTTTGTACATGTACACTCATTAAGACTTTATAATTAAAGACTCACTGACCAATTTTGGCCAGTCTTTCCGGAAATGTTATAACTTGATACTTTTTTAATATAATTTATACTGTCTTCAATAATTGTCAATTTTTGGTTGCTTGCTTTATATTAAAATATTCCCCTTTTTGTGCGGCAGTGAATATGCTGACTCTTTTGCAAGTGCAAGATTGTCAGCATTTTCACTTTGTGGCGTAAATTCTGACGAATACCCACAATAGGGAAAATATTTTGTAATAATTTGTAAAATTTTAATTTTTATCTTTATTTTTCTCTATTTGAAAAGAGAACAGCTATGTTTATTGGAATGGTCATTTTTAGAGTCTCCAGTTACACTGTATGTGTTAATTGGAGTACTAATTATTATGATGTTATGACCATTCCATTATTTTGTATGTATTAATTGATACATGTAACTTTCATGTGATTTTTACACATATAACATGGTTTACTTTTAATAAACCGTCATCTTATATAAGATGTTATCATCTTTATAAGATGGCCATTTTCAATTCACACATTTGTGTCGAGTTTTATGTGGAGCATGCATAAATTCAAATTTTATCATAGATACCATAATGAAACAATATTTAGTGATAGAATTTTGTAAACTGGCATATTTATTGTAAAATTGGTGCATTTTTATTTTGGCATATACCCTAACAATACAAAAAAACCAAACAACTAGATGTGCTCTTGGGTGAAACAAATATTCTTTTTTTAATATCAGAAATCAAATAATAATGGAAAGAAATATATTTTCGTCAGCAACATAAACTCAAAACATACTAATTAAGATTACCCATTTTTCTTACGAAGATAAAGCAATTTCAGCCAATTAGAGGCCTCCATTTTGTTTCCATGGCAACCAATCTTTTTGAAAGTGATACCATGCTATTTAGCATACCTCGTTACCTTTAGCTAAACCAATGTACACTTAATTCTGACATCATTTACATTTCAGTCAAAGAGAAACCTCCGTTTTGTTACCACGTAATTGACATTATAGTAAGCATCTAAACTTATCATTGTACACTAATTTCCACTTACATCAGACTCTGGGATCCTTAACTTGAAATGTTTAGCTAGGTATACTAACAAAGGAGTGTGTCGTTGCTACATGCACTCTCTATTTTCAAGTCACTCAAAAACTGTTTTTTACGGATTTGATTTCGAAAGTAATTTAAACATACTAAGATAAAAAATGTCATGAGAGTAATTTAATGGGGGGATAAATTGTGAACAAAACCCGTACCAGGGTGAAATGAGATGACAAAGAGCAATGTTTTGTTTCTACAAAAAGTGTTCATTTTTCGTAAAAAAATTTATTTCAAACAAAATTTTCCGTTAAAAATCTAAAAGAAATGATTTAAATATAAAGTATACAATCCCCTCAAATGAATTACGAATGCAAATGTAGAATATTTAGCAATGGCTAACCTCTTTTGGCATATTTGTGCAGGTAGTTTTAATGAAAATGAATTCGAAGAATTCAGGCCGTGTGAGTCATTTTAAAATCACAAAAGGAAAATGTCATTTTAAAGAGACAACTAGTAGTACTTTCGAGATGCAAAGTTTCAAGAAGATTGGGCCGTGGGCAGTTTCTATAGGATTTTTAACATTAGCTTGAACACTACCTTTCAATTCCGCACACACTTGCCGAAACTAACAATTAATATACTATGTGAAGATTCGATTTTCCCACGGCCTATATACATGTAGGATGTCAATTGATAGCCAGTAGGGGAGCTCTTCACCTAATTATCTCATGACATGTCATATTTGTGTAACTCTTTTAATCAACGTTTATATTCCACATCAAAGCTTTGAAGTTATAACCTTACTAGCTATTAGGAAATCATCCTCTCTACTCAAGGGGTTATTATCACTGTCGTAATATCCACCTCTGGAGTATGCCAAAATAAAACTAAGGACAACCGATGAAAAAAATACAAATCGTAGGAATTCAAAGACGAATCACTTGAAAATTATCGAGAGGTATCTTTTGATGAAGGCCTTGACCTTCATTCAAACTCACATGACCGAAAACGTTCAATTTTGCTATGACATAGTCCACTAGTGGATACAACGACAGTGATAGTGGTGTATTATGGGATATCGAGGGAATGTAAAGTTATGGAGAAAAACATAAATAAGATAAAAACAAAAAATGTACATGTATGTATCAATTAGTTATGGTACTTGATATCTCGTTTAGCAATTTTGAAATACAATTACATTGTATTCTAAATAATTGATAAGCTAAGTAAACACATAAGCTACCATTTATTTTTTTCGAACGAAAATGCGCGTGACTGTTTCATGCCCAACGGCAATTTAACGAAACTAAAGATGAAAACAAAATGCAGTTCGTTTAGCAAACATGGAATGACTTGCTGATGTTGGATGTTTAACTATGCAGTAATTACAAATACGACCACTTTCAAATATGTACCTTCGCCTTTCAAATGTGTTCAATACAACACTTTCTACGCCGCGACAGCAAAGTGTCACATGGCTAGCTAATCGTCAAATGCTTCCAGAGTGTCAAATACAGTACACCGATATAGACTAGACAATGGTCAAATCAACTATTCAGATGCTCTTTTAAATATTAACCCAGAGCTTTTGGCCAATTACATGCATACAAACATTATCACAAACCAATAACACAGCTATCACTCTTTCCATTATTCAGTAAGAAAGAAAAAAAAAACAAAAATAAAAAACCCACCCACCCAAAAAAAAAAATAAAAATAAATATAAAAAATAAATGAAATACAAATAAATAAAATTGATACTCCAGCGGTTACTATCACTGACTATTGGCACATCCATTGTCGTGTAGTAAAAGTGAAGGCATTTCAGGAGAAAAACACCTGATCTATCATAGGCCCACAGAGATTTTCTTTGAAGAACACAGTGAGACCGATTCTCTACTTCAAAGCAATACTGTCAACCACAATATATCGTTATTCGATTATTTTGATGTATCAAAGGATATAATAACAGTGAAAGTAACCCCTGGAGTATCGAGAATGCTGCCGAATAAACTTATGCTATATCAGTCAATATGATTCACGTAAATTTATCCCTTGTATGGCGGACTACCTGTAACTTTTTTTTTCGAGAAATAGGGACCTGGGCCCAGTTGCTCAAAATGTGATAAGGCTAATCACAATTTAACGACAATTTTCAAATCAAGATAAAATAAATTCACGTAATACAAATTTAACAAAATGTCCACTATGCTTTGCTAGAGGGTGTGAAAAATAAAGGGAAGAGGAATTTCATAAAGGTTGAGAGCTACTAGCAGCAGCGAGATTGTTAAGCTTTATGATACCTTAAACTAATTAATTAAAACACCGATTCATTTACAGTAAATAACAACACCCATTCTTCCCAAGGACGAACGTCATCATTAAAGTTATACATGTATATATATCATTAACGTTATGAACAATGTTTTTTTTGCGTTCATTACGTTACTAATCAACTTTACAATTCTCCTTGAGTTCTCGAAAAAGGGAAACATTAGCATATAAACGACGAAAACATATATTTTATGTTTCAATTCACATTAGTTTGATCGAATTTTACATTAGCTGTTAATAAACTGACTTTGGTAATAAGATGGCAACACCACACGATATGCTATACCGTTGTTTTGTAGATATTAATTAAAACAAATGAGATATTTAGGCTGACTCTAATGGAAGTGTATTACCTACTCTGCCTCCTTATTTAACCTATATTAGTGTATAAATAAATATATTACACTATCAGAATATCACTCATCGCCCCTTTAATGTAAGCCCAAGGACACAGCGGCGACAGTTGTGAAATTGAATTGAATTATGTGTTATGTGAAACCATTTGTTTAAAATTTAAAACATTGGAAACTTCTTCCTTCCTTCCTTCCTTCCTTCCTTCCTCTTCTCCTTCTTCTCTTTCTTCCTCCTTCCTTCCTTCCTCCTTCCTTCTTCCTTCCTCTTCTTCCTTCTTCTTCTTCTTCTTCCATCTCTCCTTCCTTCCTTCCTTCTCCATCCTTCCTTCCTCTTCCTTCTTCCATCCTTCCTTCCTTCCTTGCAAAACCCTCGGCAAGCCTTGGGTTTTTCTACATTTTGTGACCCTCGGGTAGAATATTCCTATCCTTCATATCCACATATGAAAGAGTCTTATAATATTATCCCTTGAAGTTTTTTTTTCTATTAAATCATTTCGCCGTTGTATCAGCCAATTAGAAACGGCGTTATTAATGGCGACGTCATTTTTTCTAACGAAGTTTTTAGCCAATGTGAAAGCTCGTTAAAAGCAAGTCTTGATTAATTTATAAACAAATGTATTTTAAGTCAATACGACGGCCTGCATGAGCATAATTGGTCGTGATTGTGTTCTTTATGAATTAATGAAACATATTTTTGTTGGTTGATAAGGTTTGACGTCCAATTAATACCCATAGAAATTCGAGGACGGCCTTAATGGTATACCATGTATTGTGTGTGTGAATAACTGCATGTTTTGGGAGACTGTGGTAAGTGAGACTACTCCCCGTTGTATAATAATATTTGACTGGAGATACCAATCAGCACACCCCACCAAGTCACGTTACACTGTCAACAGGCAAACCAATCGTCCCACTTTCTCCTTCTAAGCACTAAGCCGACTCATACACTGGTTTTAAACTATGGTGTGTCTTGGTCATTGGACCTAAATATCATAAATGTAATCGTCATTTACGATCATGCAATGGATGAGAGCAGGTACAGCAACCTGCATGGCAGTTATGTAACGTTACATTTTATACTGTTGTCTAAATTAATCATACTACTAAACAGACTAGAAAACAACCCATTCACAGTAAACTGCCCAGTCGTTACACTATCATTTAGCACGAGCAGAAACTTAGAAAAACCGAAAAGTATATATTTTCATACTGCGGTCCAAAGTCAGCACGCAGGCAGGCGTATGTTAACAATTATCAAACAACAACATATCTCATACACAACTAGGTTTCCCGTTAATACAATCGTATACAACAGACATAAAGCCAATAAAAAATACAGTCATACGGTTATATTTCTGCACTCTTATCTTCTCATTATTCAAAATCGTTGTTTCCCATACTAGTTTGAACGAATTTATCTTCGTGATGTAAGTATATGTACCTGTATATACAGTGTATGTTACGCTAGTAATGCACTATTTCACTACAGCTGGAAGTAGAGCATTGGCGCAATGTCCTCAATTAACTGTCCTCAGAGTACTTAATGGCAGAATATATTCAGGAAAATACATAGTTTTTGGTTATTAATGTGTATACTCATATTTATGTATCTTGGCGACTTCGCCGAAAGAAATTATATGTCAACAATTTCATATTAAAAAATACGCTCGTTGGGACCATGGAGTTACTAGTTTATCATAACAAATCAGATTGCACGAAGACAGTTTAAACAAGTATTGTTTTGTTTATATTTTACGTTTATTTCTGAAATTCTGAGGAGCCATTATGGCGAAATCGCTAGCGGATGTGTCGAGGTTTTTTTTATAGTTTTTTTCTACACTCCAATATTCCTATTATTCATCATAATATTTTTTCACTATAGATGGTTCTATATATTTTTTTCATATAACCATTCTCATGCCTTTATCACCATTACCATCATTATCTCCATCATCATCATCATCATCATAATTATGAACAGATCAACATTATCATGAACAGATCAGCATCATCGGCATCATCACATCATCATCATCACCACCATCATCACCACCATCACCACCACCACCACACCACACCACATCCACCTCATCATCACAATCACCACACCACCATCACGATCATCATCAACAAAAACAACATCATTATCATGAACAGATCAGCATCATCACCACCATCACCATCACCATCACCACCATCACCATCATCATCACACACCATCATCACCACCACCATCATCACAACCATCACACATCACACATCATCACCAATCATCACCACCATCAACCACCTCACCATCACCACACACCATCACATCATCATCACCATCACATCACCATCATCACCATCATCAACACATCACCATCATCACCACCATCATCACCATCACACACCATCATCACCATCATCACCACCATCACCACCATCACCACCACATCACCATCATCACACCACCACCACCACCACCACCATCACCACCATCACCACCATCACACATCACCACCATCACCATCATCACCACCACCATCATCACCACCATCACCACACCATCACCACTCATACACCAATCACCACCCAACACCATTCCACCATCACCACCATCACAACCACCATCATCACCACCATCAACCACCACACCACCACCACACCATCATCATCACCCATCACCATCATCACTACCACCATCACACCACCATCACCACCATCACCATCACACCATCACCATCACCACCATCACCATCATCTACACATCATCACCACCATCACCATCATCACCATCCATCACCACCATCACCATCATCATCACCACCATCACCATCATTACTACCACCATCCATCACCACCATCACCACATCATCACCATCATCACCATCATCATCACATCACCACCATCACATCATCACCATCATCATCCATCATCATCACACATCATCATCACCACCATCATCATCATCACCACCACCATCATCACCATCATCACCATCATCACCATCACCATCATCACCATCATCACCACCATCATCACCATCAACATCATCACCACATCATCACCATCATCACCACCACCATCACCACATCACCATCACCATCATCACTACCATCATCATCACCATCACCATCATCACCACCATTAATCACCATCACCATCATCATCACCACCATCACCATCATCACTACCACATATCACCACCATCACCACCACCTCCACCACATCATCACCACCATCACCATCATCACCATCACCACCATCATCACCACCATTCATCACCATCCATCATCATACCATCATCACCACCATATCATATAATCATCATGTATCATACTCACATCAACATTCTATCACTCCGTGTTTGTGCTGGTATTGTATCTCATCCGTGTTTGTGCTGGTACTTGTATATTCCGTGTTGGTGCTGGTACTTGTATGTTCCGTGTTGGTGCTGGTACTTGTATGCTCCGTGTTTGTACTGGTTCTTGTATGCTCCGTGTTGGTGCTGGTACTTGTATGCTCCGTGTTGGTGCTGGTACTTGTATGCTCTGTGTTGGTGTTGGAACTTGTATGCTCCGTGTTTGTGCTGGTACTTGTATGCTCCGTGTTTGTGCTGGTACTTGTATGCTCCGTGTTGGTGCTGGTACTTGTATGCTCCGTGTTGGTGCTGGTTCTTGTATGCTCCGTGTTTGTGCTGGTACTTGTATGCTCCGTGTTGGTGCTGGTACTTGTATGCTCCGTGTTTGTGCTGGTACTTGTATGCTCCGTGTTGGTGCTGGTACTTGTATGTTCCGTGTTTGTGCTGGTACTTGTATGCTCCGTGTTGGTGCTGGTACTTGTATGCTCCGTGTTGGTGCTGGTACTTGTATGCTCCGTGTTGGTGCTGGTACTTGTATGCTCCGTGTTTGTGCTGGTACTTGTATGCTCCGTGTTGGTGCTGGTACTTGTATGCTCCGTGTTGGTGCTGGTACTTGTATGCTCCGTGTTTGGTGCTGGTACTTGTATGCTCCGTGTTGTGCTGGTACTTGTATGCTCCGTGTTGTGTGCTGGTACTTGTATGCTCCGTGTTGGTGCTGGTACTTGTATGCTCCGTGTTGGTGCTTGGTACTTGTATGCTCCGTGTTGGTGCTGGTACTTGTATGCTCCGTGTTTGTGCTGGTAATTGTATGCTCCGTGTTGGTGCTGGTACTTGTATGCTCCGTGTTGGTGCTGGTACGTGTATGCTCCGTGTTGGTGCTGGTACTTGTATGCTCCGTGTTGGTGCTGGTACTTGTATGCTCCGTGTTGGTGTGCTGTACTTGTATGCTCCGTGTTGGTGCTGGTATTGTATGCTCCGTGTTTGTGCTGGTTCTTGTATGCTCCGTGTTGGTGCTGGTACTGTATGTATGCTCCGTGTTGTTGCTGGTACTGTATGCTCCGTGTTGGTGCTGGTACTTGTATGCTCCGTGTTGGTGCTGATACTTGTATGCTCCGTGTTGGTGCTGGTACGTGTATGCTCCGTGTTGGTGCTGGTATTTGTATGCTCCGTGTTTGTGCTGGTACTTGTATGCTCCGTGTTGGTGCTGGTACTTGTATGCTCTGTGTTGGTGCTGGTACTTGTATGCTCCGTGTTTGTGCTGGTAATTGTATGCTCCGTGTTTGTGCTGGTACTTGTATGCTCCGTGTTGGTGCTGGTACTTGTATGCTCCGTGTTGGTGCTGGTACTTGTATGCTCCGTGTTTGTGCTGGTACTTGTATGCTCCGTGTTGGTGCTGGTACTTGTATGCTCCGTGTTGGTGCTGGTACTTGTATGCTCCGTGTTGGTGTGCTGGTACTTGTATGCTCCGTGTTTGTGCTGGTACTTGTATGCTCCGTGTTGGTGCTGGTACTTGTATGCTCCGTGTTGGTGCTGGAGTACTTGTATGCTCCGTGTTGGTGCTGGTACTTGTATGCTCCGTGTTTGTGCTGGTACTTGTATGCTCCGTGTTGGTGCTGGTACTTGTATGCTCCGTGTTTGTGCTGGTACTTGTATGCTGGTTGTACTTGTATGCTCCGTGTTTGTGCTGGTACTTGTATGTTCCGTGTTGTGCTGGTACTTGTATGCTCCGTGTTGGTGCTGGTACTTGTATGCTCCGTGTTGGTGCTGGTACTTGTATGCTCCGTGTTGGTGCTGGTACTTGTATGCTCCGTGTTGGTGCTGGTATGTACTTGTATGCTCCGTGTTGGTGCTGGTACTTGTATTGCTCCGTGTTGGTGTGGTACGTGTATGTCCGTGTTGGTGCTGGTACTTGTATGCTCCGTGTTGGTGCTGGTACTTGTATGCTCCGTGTTGGTGCTGGTACGTGTATGCTCCGTGTTTGGTGCTGGTACTTGTATGCTCCGTGTTGGTGCTGGTACGTGTATGCTCCGTGTTGGTGCTGGTACTTGTATGCTCCGTGTTGGTGCTGGTATACTTGTATGCTCCGTGTTTGTGCTGGTACTTGTATGCTCCGTGTTTGTGCTGGTACTTGTATGCTCCGTGTTGGTGCTGGTACTTGTATGCTCCGTGTTTGTGCTGGTACGTGTATGCTCCGTGTTGGTGCTGGTACTTGTATGCTCCGTGTTTGTGCTGGTACTTGTATGCTCCGTGTTGGTGCTGGTACTTGTATGCTCCGTGTTGGTGCTGGTACTTGTATGCTCCGTGTTGGTGCTGGTACTTGTATGCTCCGTGTTGGTGCTGGTACTTGTATGCTCCGTGTTGGTGCTGGTACTTGTATGCTCCGTGTTGGTGCTGGTACTTGTATGCTCCGTGTTGGTGCTGGTACTTGTATGCTCCGTGTTTGTGCTGGTACTTGTATGCTCCGTGTTTGTGCTGGTACTTGTATGCTCTGTGTTTGTGCTGGTACTTGTATGCTCCGTGTTGGTGCTGGTACTTGTATGCTCCGTGTTGGTGCTGGTACTTGTATGCTCCGTGTTGGTGCTGGTACTTGTATGCTCCGTGTTGGTGCTGGTACTTGTATGCTCCGTGTTGG
Source organism: Argopecten irradians (assembly GCF_041381155.1). Taxonomy (NCBI): domain Eukaryota; kingdom Metazoa; phylum Mollusca; class Bivalvia; order Pectinida; family Pectinidae; genus Argopecten; species Argopecten irradians. Next base: position 14,576,822 of record NC_091142.1, on the reverse strand, counting down.
TGCTGGTACTTGTATGCTCCGTGTTGGTGCTGGTACTTGTATGCTCCGTGTTTGTGCTGGTACTTGTATGCTCCGTGTTTGTGCTGGTACTTGTATGCTCCGTGTTTGTGCTGGTACTTGTATGCTCCGTGTTGGTGCTGGTACTTGTATGTTCCGTGTTTGTGCTGGTACTTGTATGCTCCGTGTTTGTGCTGGTACTTGTATGCTACCGTGTTGTATGCTCCGTGTTTGTGTGCTCGTGTTGTGCTGGTACTTGTATGCTCCGTGTTTGTGCTGGTACTTGTATGCTCCGTGTTTGTGCTGGTACTTGTATGCTCCGTGTTTGTGCTGGTACTTGTATGCTCCGTGTTGGTGCTGGTACTTGTATGCTCCGTGTTGGTGCTGGTACTTGTATGCTCCGTGTTTGTGCTGGTACTTGTATGCTCCGTGTTGGTGCTGGTATTTGTATGCTCCGTGTTGGTGCTGGTACTTGTATGTTCCGTGTTTGTGCTGGTACTTGTATGCTCCGTGTTGGTGCTGGTACTTGTATGCTCCGTGTTGGTGCTGGTACTTGTATGCTCCGTGTTGGTGCTGGTACTTGTATGCTCCGTGTTGGTGCTGGTACTTGTATGCTCCGTGTTGGTGCTGGTACTTGTATGCTCCGTGTTTGTGCTGGTACTTGTATGCTCCGTGTTGGTGCTGGTACTTGTATGCTCCGTGTTGGTGCTGGTACTTGTATGCTCCGTGTTGGTGCTGGTATCTTGTGTATGCTCCGTGTTGGTGCTGGTACTTGTATGCTCTGTGTTTGTGCTGGTACTTGTATGCTCCGTGTTTGTGCTGGTACTTGTATGCTCCGTGTTTGTGCTGGTACTTGTATGCTCCGTGTTTGTGCTGGTACTTGTATGCTCCGTGTTTGTGCTGGTACTTGTATGCTCCGTGTTGGTGCTGGTACTTGTATGCTCCGTGTTTGTGCTGGTACTTGTATGCTCCGTGTTTGTGCTGGTACTTGTATGCTCCGTGTTGGTGCTGGTACTTGTATGCTCCGTGTTTGTGCTGGTACTTGTATGCTCCGTGTTGGTGCTGGTACTTGTATGCTCCGTGTTGGTGCTGTAGTGTATGCTCCGTGTTTGTGCTGGTATTGTATGCTCGTGTTGGTGCTGGTGCTGTGTACTTGTATGCTCCGTGTTGGTGCTGGTACTTGTATGCTCCGTGTTGGTGCTGGTACTTGTATGCTCCGTGTTGGTGCTGGTACTGTATGCTCGTGTTGTGCTGTACTTGTATGCTCCGTGTTGGTGCTGGTACTTGTATGCTCCGTGTTGGTGCTGGTACTTGTATGCTCCGTGTTGGTGCTGGTACTTGTATGCTCCGTGTTGGTGCTGGTACTTGTATGCTCCGTGTTGTGCTGGTACTTGTATGCTCCGTGTTGTGCTGGTACTGGTACTTGTATGCTCCGTGTTTGTGCTGGTACTTGTATGTTCGTGTTGGTGCTGGTACTTGTATGCTCCGTGTTGGTGCTGGTACTTGTATGCTCTGTGTTGGTGCTGGTACTTGTATGCTCCGTGTTTGTGCTGGTACTTGTATGCTCCGTGTTTGTGCTGGTACTTGTATGCTCCGTGTTGGTGCTGGTACCTTGTATGCTCCGTGTTTGGTGCTGGTACTTGTATGCTCCGTGTTTGGTGCTGGTACTTGTATGTTCCGTGTTGGTGCTGTACGTGTATGTTCCGTGTTGGTGCTGGTACTTGTATGCTCTGTGTTGGTGCTGGTACTTGTATGCTCCGTGTTTGGTGCTGGTACTTGTATGCTCCGTGTTGGTGTGGTACTGTATACGTGTATGCTCCGTGTATGCTCGTGTGTGCTGGTACTTGTATGCTCCGTGTTGGTGCTGGTACGTGTATGCTCCGTGTTGGTGCTGGTACGTGTATGCTCCGTGTTGGTGCTGGTACGTGTATGCTCCGTGTTGGTGCTGGTACTTGTATGCTCCGTGTTGGTGCTGGTACGTGTATGCTCCGTGTTGGTGCTGGTACTTGTATGCTCCGTGTTGGTGCTGGTACTTGTATGCTCCGTGTTGGTGCTGGTGTTGGTGCTGGAACGTGTATGCTCCGTGTTTGTGCTGGTACTTGTATGCTCCGTGTTGGTGCTGGTACGTATGCTCCGTGTTGGTGCTGGTACTTGTATGCTCCGTGTTTGTGCTGGTACGTGTATGCTCCGTGTTTGTGCTGGTACTTGTATGCTCCGTGTTGGTGCTGGTACGTGTATGCTCCGTGTTTGTGCTGGTACTTGTATGCTCCGTGTTTGTGCTGGTACTTGTATGCTCCGTGTTGTGCTGGTACTGTATGCTCCGTGTTGGTGCTTATATGTATTGTACGTGTATGCTCGTGTTGGTGCTGGTACTTGTATGCTCCGTGTTTGTGCTGGTACTTGTATGCTCCGTGTTGGTGCTGGTACTTGTATGCTCTGTGTTGGTGCTGGTACTTGTATGCTCCGTGTTGTGCTGGTACTGTATGCTCCGTGTGTTGTGCTGGTACTTGTATGCTCTGTGTTTGTGCTGGTACTTGTATGCTCTGTGTTGGTGCTGGTACTTGTATGCTCGTGTTTGTGCTGGTACTTGTATGCTCCGTGTTGGTGCTGGTACTTGTATGTTCCGTGTTGGTGCTGGTACTTGTATGCTCTGTGTTTGTGCTGGTACTTGTATGCTCCGTGTTTGTGCTGGTACTTGTATGCTCCGTGTTTGTGCTGGTACTTGTATGCTCCGTGTTGGTGCTGGTACTTGTATGCTCCGTGTTTGTGCTGGTACTTGTATGCTCCGTGTTTGTGCTGGTACTTGTATGCTCCGTGTTGGTGCTGGTACGTGTATGCTCCGTGTTGGTGCTGGTACTTGTATGCTCGTGTTGGTGCTGGTACGTGTATCTCCGTGTTGGTGCTGGTACTAGTATGCTCGTGTTGGTGATGGTACTTGTATGCTCCGTGTTGGTGCTGGTACTTGTATGCTCCGTGTTGGTGCTGGTACTTGTATGCTCCGTGTTGGTGCTGGTACTTGTATGCTCTGTTGTGCTGGTACTTGTATGCTCTGTGTTGTGCTGGTACTTGTATGCTCCGTGTTTGTGTCTGTACTTGTATGCTCCGTGTCTGTGTTGGTATTTGTATGCTCCGTGTTGGTGCTGGTACTTGTATGCTCCGTGTCTGTGCTGGTATTTGTATGCTCCTTGTTGGTGCTGGTACTTGTATGCTCTGTGTTGGTGCTTGTACTTGTATGCTTCGTGTTTGTGCCGGTACCGGTATGCTCCGTGTTGGTGCTGACATTTGCGTTAGATGTTAGGTAGATTTCGGTATATTTTAAATATGAATCCATATAATATTTGAGCAACTTTAAATATCAATGATTTAAATTACATTCATTTAATGAAGAAGTTCAACTGAAAATATCTCAAATGGTCTAAGATTATTTTGTCTCTGTTAACCTGATGTTTGCATTCTTTTGTGAGAAATAATCAATAAAACCAAATTCCTTAACACCAAAGTGGATCCAAGCCATAATACCCAGTCATTTATGATGATCTTTCATGGCTGTATGACAATGATCTGGACAGCGACCACGACACCTCTCTATTTATGTTCATTTTATATGAATGTATAACAAATAGCTTTAGAGGGGTTTACCGTCATAGTGATGTATGATTCAAAACAGCCAATAAAACCTTTATGCACTAGCAAGCGTGCTGAGAAAAGAAAAACATTTAAATATGGAGAAGTAATTAAAAATAGATATATCTGCGACAACTAAACACTCATTTCAATTACGGACTTTAATAGAAGAAAAAAAATTGTAATATTTTTATAGAGTATAACACGAAAATTCAGTTGACGTTATATACATCTGATGGCATATTTATAGAGCATTCATGTAGTAGGAAGAAAAAATGCTTGGAAGTCTTTTGAAATGTAAATGTCTTTTAAACAACAACACCATCACCGAACAAGGACGGTGAGGACAATCTAAAGCTAATCTTGGCTTGGCAATGACCCTGACTGGTGAATGCAATGTTCAATACATTTGTGGCCCTGGCATTGCAGTAATTGATTGTGTCGCCAAAGTTTCATTTAGTAGCTGCAACGAAGACACAAGCAGGTTATGACAAAATTGGAAAAAAAATCCCAACACAATTTGCTTTTCCCAAGTGTACCAATTCACGATTGGTCTGGAGATATCCAATCAGCTACTATACGTAACCAACAGATGGGTAGATACCCGATATTAGTGTTTTGATAAAAAATTAATAAGACTGCTTTTACAGCTGTACGTTAATGTGACAATATCAACAACATCTCATTTCATCAATTAACAATATGACAAAACTTAAATTTAAACATTTTAACCAGCAAAGCGTCTGAATCGTGCTCAGGTTATGTAAGCGCTTGCAAAGTAGATGTCTCTTCAGACCCTGACCTATTGCAGGAAACTTTAACATTTACTGTGAAATGATTGATTTTTCGTGGATTTCGTTTTTTTTACCTAAATCAACAAATGTACGTCTACTCGAAAACTAATCTTTTAATGAATGTATACCAATGTCATGTGAGTTTATGTGTTATGTGATGATAGGATGATTGGTAACTCACTATATAAAGTATGTTACACAGTACAGATGACATTGTCGACTGTGTTATTTTAATGTCAGGTCTTCTCAACGAATTTAAGTGCCAACGAAATTGTAAAATTTTATAATCCAACGAAATTTAATGATTTCACAGTACTCTATTTATGCATTATAATATTGTAATATTCTTGTCGCCAAACGACATGTCGAAACTTGAAAAAAAAAACACAAAAAAACCGTCAGTGATTATTTTGTTTGTAAAACATTTCTATGCACGTTTGGAGTGAAATCATCCACATATAATTGTTAGTGTGATGGTGTCTGAAATCAGCAAGAGTCATCACATAGTTTCCCTAGAAACTATAGATACGTAAAAACCTCTTTTTTCATGAGTTTTCGGTCAATAGATTTTTTTTTTTATTTTTGTGAATGCCAAGGGTCATCAAAATATGTTAATCACTTGATAACAACTCTAGATCAGTTGCTGAGTAGTAACATCAAATTTGAACTATCCACAACACAGTCATATACTGTAGCGTATACACAAATAACGAATGTTACTCTCTAACCAAAGTGCCAGGAATCAAAGGTCGAGTTCGATTTACACGGCCATTGTAAATGGTTATTAGACTTGTAACCGACCTCGGGAGTACAGTTGATTACGTTACGCTAGTTCGTTGTAGGGTAATTTATCGTCTTCTTATAATTCTGGCAAGTCAGGGTCGTTTAAAGTATCTGGGACAGTCTCACACAGATGCTGCTTTATTCTATTAGAGACGATTCTGACTTTCTAATTACATTCTGTAATTTGATTTTAATTAGTACCAGATATGACCGATGTCTTAGATGAAATTTAAAACTTTAAAAAAATAACAGGTTTAATTAATTCGAATTGTTTAAGGGTTACATACACAACTGTTGTTACTTTGGTACATATATAGTCTGTTTCTGGTCGGTTTGCACTTATAAGAATCCTTCATACCTTAACCAATGGATAATTACACTATAGATTAACATAATTAAAAAGAATATCTTTGCATCGTTATTATGAAATATAAATTATGTAATCATATATTTATGAATGGACTTTTCGCAGAGATAGGATGTCATTACAGGTTGTCTCCCCTACGTCAGTTGAGAGTTTGAGACGCAGCGAACTTCAAGTGGAAAATCGACAAGAGTTCTGTCGACTATGATTATTATTTAACAAAACACATTCATGACTTTGTAGACAGGGAATGAAATGACACAATGGTTAATGTAGAGAATAATAACCGAAAATTACATAGGAAGCGTTGAAAGCGTTGGAAACCTTTTCAGGCGGGTCTGAAAACGATTAGTGCCATTTTGATAAAAATACCAATTTATGCAGATTGATCTTCTTCTTAATCACGGAGGAATAAAATTTGTTTATCGATGCGTGATGCCAACAAAAGCTATTTACAAATGTATAACACGTTATAAGCACAATTGATCTAAATTCTGATTCGCGACATTCTCGAGCATTTATCATAGTTTTAGGGAAAACAATTACATTCAGAAAGACAGAGTCAGTATAACGACAAAGAAAATATATTTTTGTTTATATGAATCAAATTTCTCAAAACATCAAATGTCTTTTGTGTTGATATTGGAAATGTTAAGCTCAATCCGTTGATTTAATAATATCCTTAATTTCTCATTTTAAGGCATAATGTTGGCGCGTTGACTTGGAAAAACGCAAAACGCATACTTGGAAATTCGTGATCCTACATAGTCTACCCAAATATGAAAGAAATATGTGTTTTTCCTACTTTCCATGCTTCTACTCAAACAATGCGTTTGCAATGTAGATAATATATAGAAAGAAATATAGAAATTTCACAGTAGAATACATAGCGGTGACAAAGAATTTACGATACTGCAGAAAAAATGAGCCCACTTAATGGCCCCGTAGAGAGAGCGATACAAATGCCAGAAAATCATGAATTGAAAGAAATCAATTTGGTTAACAGATTACTAGTGAGATACACGTAGCAACAGAAGATACAGTGGAAGTGAATGCTTCAAGTCTCGTCTCTGAGGTCACCGCGTGTCAGCGGATCGCTTATCCAAAACCTGTACCTCGAACGATCTTTCTGATTCAATCAAGGTGAGGCAGTGTTTCAATCACAATTATCTGCATGTCTTTTCCGCTACGTCTAAGTAATTAAAAATACATTGCTGCCAGGTAGTCTGGTTTGTTACATGCTTGATAGACCAAAGAAGACTCTGATTCTGATATTAAGTAAATTGCTGGTTTTCCCGGCGTATTGCATTTAGCATTTTTGGTAAGGTAGGAGGTACATATTTATATATAGCAGTATTGCTTGACTGATATGCAAGTCTTTGCTGAAAAGGTTAAAAAACATTGTTGTTGCTCGCCCATTTAAACGTGGAATTTGTTTCGGAATACAGCTTCTACGCCTTGTTGTCGTATAAAAATTAGATTAATTTCTAGACATTCTGGTCTGTCTTCAGTCATTTATCAGCCTAATACCATATAGCCGGTTATATTCGCGGGGATGATTTTTTTTCGCGATTTCGCGGCACATTACTAAGATCGCAAAATTTTGATCCGAAATATTGAAAATAGTTGAATGGTATCTATCCTTAAATCCATACTGCGAAAAGTAAAATCGTTAACATAAGATTTTCTCTTTTTAGGTCAAATCGCGAATCTTTTTGTCAGCGAAAATAACCGGCCGTACGGCATTCTAAATGCATTATCGAAATCTTGTATAATGTATAGCTGGTTAATTTTGCGCGTGGAATATTTTCGCTTTATTTGCGTTTTTGTCTGAAATCCGCTTTTTTTTCAAAACGCTAGCGAAGTAATTGATATAACTGCGTTATTTTATATTGCTAATAATTACCAAAAATGGTACCGCTCTAAAGCAACTATCTTCAAAATGAATTGAAAAGAAAATATCAATGAAATTGATACCATTTACACTTTATTGATAAGTAAATCTTGCATTTAGAGGAATTGAATTCGTTATTCAGTTTAGATATCTTTATAAATGCTCTGTGTACTCTTTTTAATTTTTTTTTGTTTCTCCATTGCTACTGCGTTCGTTTTACGTATTCCCGACGAGTTTCTTTCACTTGATTGTTTAATAACATACTATTTGGTTAGGGTTTCAAATGAAGGAAAGGTAGTTAAACTGAAAGATCAATCTTCTAATTGGTCAAATGGTCAATTGTCACAGGCGCTATTGACACCAATCACAAGACTACGGAGAAAATGGAGATTGTTTGTCTATTTGGGTCATTCCATATTAATGGAAAGCAATTTAGATGTCGATTTCAATTCACATGTTCTATCCATTCTGTGTGTCCTGGTGCCCTAATTTTGTCATTGGACAAGAGTGTTTTCCCGCAAGAACTTATTAAGGCAGAAAAAATGGCAAATCTCATTACAGTCGCGACATGTCTTGTTAAGGTGCATTCTAATTTGTATGTGCTAGATGTTTAGTAAAAAAATCGTAATCCGTCGATATTTGCATGAAGAGAACATTTTGATGCATATGAAAGACCTTGGTACACGTGAAGATAACCAAGGTTTTACAATATGTAATTGAGATATGGAGGGTGGCCGAGGCGATACAGTGTAACGTGGGCAGTTGCAGATGGTCGTTTGAAGATATTGTGAAAAAGTGATATTAGATTTTGTGAAACAAGCGCAGTCTAGGCTAGACAGTGGTATAACTTTACTTTAAAACGAAGCAGAAAAATACATAAAAATGAAATATCGGAATTTTGTTTGGAAAAACCAAATGGAACTCATCTCTCTCACACAAGATACATTCTTCTTTAGGGAATGTCAATGATGTTAATTTCGAACGTGATACTGGTTGGAGTTTAGAGTAAAAATAAATATCATAAGACGAAATATGAAACTTACATGTATGCGTAAACATAAACACATACTATTTGAAGGATTGAAACAATTACTGTAATTATAGATAAACATTTCAGTAATTATTTATGATGATTAAATGATTGATTGGTTGATTGGACTTGACTTAACGTCCTATCTACAGCCAAGATCATTTAAGGCGGCCTCGGCTTTGATGTTTGCGAATGTCTGTTTTGGCTGCGGTATATTTGTGTCGTGTCACCTTGTGATAGTGGCATTCTTGCCTTTTCGCCAAGTTCATCGCGCGAACAGTACACATGACTAGATCATATTATATATTAAACATTGGGCAGATTAGTGAGTGAATAAATAAACAATTTGTTAGATAAATGAATGAACGAACGGATACGTGTATGAATGATCATAAAAAAATGAAGAAATAAATCAATGAATACGCCATGAATGGTTATATATGGATATAAGAGTACATGTGTTATCTTTACATCTGGCAAAATATGAATCAACGACATGACCTAGATAATAATGGTAACATGCTCTGAATCATTAACGCTACATATCGAATTTCTAACCATGTACGTGAGAACACTTCAAAATCAGGCACACTCCAGAATCAATAAGAAATCGTCTCCTTTCAAAGACGGGGAGGATATAATGATGCACTTTAAGTACGGGGTAAGTCAGGCTTTATGTACTTGATGGCATACCAATCTTGATACTGACATTGAAAACTGGCTCCAACACAGTTAATCACTGTAATATGGGATTTGCAACATGTGCAGTTCTCAGTGACTGCCAGCGTGACACTTTGTCTGATTAGTTTGTGGTTCAGCATGTTCCAAATTGACAATAGACAGTTGTCACGATCTGTCTTAACGAAACTGATAGAAGAAATACTAGCCATATCTCGTTTGGTGTTAGTGTAAACCAAATTTCTTTCGCGGCTACTACATTTCGCGGTATCCATTTATACATTAGTTCGTGAAAATTAAAATTCTCGGATTTAAAATTTGAATATCAATAAATATGATGTAGATGGTAATTCGCAGAGATAAATTTTCGCGAATTTACTATGATCACAAAATTTGCAAAAGTAAATCGCACGCGAAAGAAAGTTGATCTTCAGATTTAAATTATTTGTGTAGTGAAAATTGAAAAAAAAAGTCTCGGTTACGTAAGTCATAATGTATGATATTGATATGATTTTGTTAAATGTGATGTAAATATTTTGGATATATTTCGGGTTTATATTTATAACTTTGAAAACTTCATCGACGCTTTTGACATCTTCCTAGCTTACATCGCTTTAAGTTACGGAGCTAGTATACTATGTATAAAGATATCAATAAACCATCGTACTGTTAAAGCTGATATACAAGGTGAAAACATGCATTGAAGATTGGCAGGTTACAGATTCGAGTTGCGTTTGCATCTACAATACTGGCACGTGATATACACAGGCAATATTTCTTCATGTGAATTTTACGTGAAAGGACTTTAAGTGAAATTCAAATGAAATTCACATGAAGATATATTGCCTTTGTACTGTACTAGTGGACAATTACTTGTATATGCACATACTGTTCCCATGTGTGTCTTTTCAGTGCTTTATATAGTTGGGACGGTTACACCTAAGAATGCTGGTAGAGACAAAAAACGGCTGCAACCGCAATTTATTTTTTAAACTTGTATTACTAGTTTTGAAGGAGATTTTAAGTGATCGGGTGTTAGATTATTTCGAGTTGGACTATCCTCTGCAATATTTACACGGATTAAGCCAAGAAGAATGGAACAAGAAATCTGATCTTAAAATAGGTTGATTATACTAAGCAGTACGATTTCACTCGTATTAAAACAGTGACACGTCGTTAAATTGTTATCAATCTAAGTACGGGTGTACTCTTCATACTGAAGTGCACTACATAACTACTTTTGTGCTAAGCGCGGACATTACGCTAGAGAGAAGGTTCCAAAATCTGCAAATGTCATTTACGACATGGCATCACCCGCATTGTTTTGTGCTGAATGTGGTATTTATTGTTGTAATGTTTGCTTGTATCCAGAGAATCATAATATGGTTGTTGTTTTGGCAATATTACAATAGTGCAATTTCTATGTATATCCCTTATTAATAATGTGACACGTTTCAGTGATCCTGTTAGCTTTACCATTAAAAGGCTCACTCTGTGAATCAAATATCAATTATCAGCCGTGGAAAATTGTCTTTAGCGGATTAATTAGCCGATAGCTGAGCGAATGCGTTTTATCTTCGGTTTATCCCCGATATAGGTTTTGATGGTGCCGACGAGCTGCCATTAAGTAACCACAGAGCCTTTATAAAATGCGTCTATTCCAAAACTAATGTAAAGAAATTAGCGTGCATTTCTGTGTCGGGCTCCTTCGGGAGTGTTTCCGTTTGATTTAGAATGCTAAAAGTAGCGCGTATATATTTGCTTTGTCAGACACTCGATGTACAAAAGCATGCAAATACTACCAAAAAGGTAATAAGAAACATCTGCAATATATCCAAAAGAACATATTTGTGAAGTCCCAGTAATAAATTCGATGTCGTATGTAAGAATCTAAATGTATTCTCTAAACCATTATTACTTTCGTGTATGATTATTCTTCTTTTTCCTGAATTCACACAAATAAATCACCGCGACAGTATTTCGACGGCTTAAACATCTTGATAGCGATAATAGGCTTTGCCTGGTGCATATGATTCATTTGCTTTTTTTTGCAATACAATTTGTTGAAATTGAAAGAAGAAAAATAAACATTTCGACTTCAAGTACAATAAGAAAATTGTAAATCGTGAAAATGTCGTTAAGCCTGACAATGTAAAAATTAATTGATCGCGAAACTAATTTTATTT